>NW_008825538.1:246345-258018 GCF_000699105.1 Pygoscelis adeliae | reverse complement strand
AATGTGTGGTCACCCACAGAATGCAAAGACCCACCATCGGCTCTGGGAATCCTCGAGACAAACCTCAGGAGACTGGAAAAAAAAAAAAGAAGGAATAAAGCTCCTCGAGTCCCCCAGGGCGCCCCACACATGTCGTGGACACGTTGCTTTGGCCGTCTGCACCAGCCATTAGGTGCTTTTGGGGGCCGGAGGGGCACGGTGATACCTCGCCATTCCCGGGCCGTATCCCAGCCCCAGGGAGGGGGACCCGGCAGCATAGCATCTGCCCGCAGCGTCCCCGAAACACCTTCCCACTGTTAATTAAAGCCTCTGATGTCAGTGTTTTGATGTCAAGTGGTTGCAAAACACCTGGGGGTGTCCAGGGCTTCACACCGTGTCAAGGGCAGGGATGGAAATAGATCCCCCAAATCCCTGCTCCCCGCTCCCCTCCTCCCTCCTCGCGGCCATGCCGGTGGCCTCCAGCCTGGCACGGGAGAGATGGAGGGAGCCGCTGGCCCCGGGGAAGAGGTTGTCCTCCTCCAAAAAAAGGGGCAGGTGGTAGCAGAAGCAGCACGGATCGGCACTGCTGATCTCCCACCCTGTGGTGCCTTCAGAGATGGAGCTCAGCTCGATGTCCTCTGCCACCCTCATACGGACCATCTAACCAAGCATCCGGACCCCTTTTCGCTCCGGTGGGGATTTTCAGATGGTGTCTCAGCTTTCTCCACACAAACAGAGTTATAAAAAGATACAGCAAGACCTGAGGTTCATCCAGCAAATTCCTCCTGGCGAGAAGAGTAGGTTTTCACAAGGGACCAGGCTGAAGTTTCAGAGCCAGAGCCAGAGCCAAGTCCAGATGAGTCAAAGCTCCCTACCGGTTTGCCAGCTGGATGCGATGCACCCCAGTTTTATGGGAAAGGCATCCGGCCAAGAGGCATATCAAGCATTGCCCAGGTCAACCGCTCCTCACCCGTGCACAAAACGGGGCATCGGCTACATGAATGGAGGCAGGTGCCTCCTCCGCGGGATCGGTCTTCTCCATCGGTCGTAAATAATCCCAGAGATGCTCAGCTTAAAAACTCCTGCTACCCCACGGCAAAGGCCGTGGCTGGAAGGGCACTATGAGCTCTCCTGGCTCTCCCTGGGGCTGGTGGGACAGCCGGTAAAGAGCAGCTTCTGGAGCCCCCCAAGGAGGGTGGCTCTGCTGCAGCACCCAGGTTCGAGATGGACTTTGGCCAAGTGCTGAGCGAGGTTACCCAGCACGACTGCCCAACGCCGGCCTCAAAAGTCTGAGGACACGTCCCAAGTTTTCTGGGTCAACCCAGCGAGACAGGCCTCTCCCAAGGCCTCGGGACAACTCTGTGTTGAGCTGCAGGTCTCCTAGCAGAGGTAATATTGCTCTCCAGTTCAAGCCAAAGCTCTCACCCTGAATTCTTCAATTTTTGGGGAGCTGGGAGTTTTCCAAGGCCTCCTGCTCTCTCCTCTCCATGTGATGGTGTCCCACACATTTCCCATGGGACCTGCTGATCTTTTCTCCCTCTGTTCCCAAGGGCAACGTGAAAGACCATCACTCAGTGCCCTGAGAAGGACAACATGAAGCTGGATGGCTCTGGGGAGAACAGGTCAACCCAGTGGACCATGCCTCAGTTTCCCCAGCTATCAAAAGAGGATTAGTTCATTTCCAGCATGTCATGAGGCTCAGAAATAAACACCAGTGGGGCAGGACCGAGCATCACGCAGGTGACGGCTTATCTGGGCTGCTCCCAGTGCCGCCCAGGAAGGGGAGATGCGGTGAAGCCTTGCCTCCCCAATTAGCCGGGTGATGGGCAGGGATGTCTCAGGAGCGGACGTGTGGCCTGGGTTTCTGGACGTGTGGCGCCCTGGGTTTCCCTAAACCCAGAAATTAGTCCAATTGCTGAGCCCCAGTTCTTCCAGTCTCCCCATTCATCCGGAAGGTAAATGCAGAGAGGGTTTATGGGGAGAGTCCCAGTGCCACACCTGCCCTACAAGACCTGCCACCCGCACGTCAAGGTGAGAGGAGAGGTGAAGCCCTTTCCTGGCATGACCATTTTGCGAAGGTGCTTCTGGGCTGGGATTTCTCCTGCTGGAGAGGTGTTTGCAGGAGGATTTCATAGCAGAGCGGAGAAAAACACCTTAAGCATGCCCCCCATCAACCTATCTATGAAGCCTCGAGCCCACCCAAGAGCAAGGACATCCCCTTCAAGGGCTTTCATCCACATTTTACACTTGGGGACACTGAGGCACAGGGATGCCGCTTGGCCAGAGAGCTCCCAGCCGGCGTTTTTCTGTGAGCGTTGGAGGATTTTGGGGTGCAGTCGGGCTCTTGCATTTTCTCTCGTGTTCTTGGCCCAGTCGGTGCAGAGCGAGGGATGCCGACCTCGCCATCTGCTCCCTCCTTGCGCAACCGCCTTAATTATGGCTTCGGCAGAGGATCCCACCTCTGCCTCCTCACCCACTGCCATTTCTACTTGGGTCATTGCGTACTGATTTACGGCCGCGCGAGCAGCTATAATCCCTGGCGAGGAGTTAACCTTCTCCTGTTACAGGGCCGGGATGGCTCCGGGGAGATCGCTTGGGATCGTTTCCCATGGTGTGGGGTAACGAGACGTCTGGGTTTCTCTCCCCGGGCTCACGTTGCAAACCCAGCTCTGCCACTTCCCACTGGCATCGCACGCTCAATCCCCAAAATTTCCCCATGTGACTGTGATGCCAACCTCCCCCCAAAAAATCCGTTCCCCTCCACGGCTGGCCAGGGCCAAGGGAGGCTTTGCAAGGAGCATCATAGCTGTTGTCTACAGGTGGCACGGGAACTCCCTTGTCACCCTGCTTTCGTGCAGGGGGGTGATGACGGCGCTGGGAGCTGCAAACTCCCCTCGGGGCATAAAGGCAGACCCAGAAGCTCAGCTCAGGTCTCGGGGTGACCATCTCATCACGCTGCTGCCAGCGTCAACGCCGTGTTTGCAGGCTGCTTTGGCCTCTAGGTCCGACGATGAGGTTCAGCAAGAGAAAAACCGGTTAGAAATGACCCGTGGGCAGGATTTGCTACCCAGCAAGTCCCCGGCTCCCTCCTCAGACGCCGGGTAGGGGAGCAGCCGGAGCTGGAAGGTGCTCAGGGCAGGGACTGCATCTTGCTATAAACAGGCAAAATTTTCTGTAAACACAAGGCAAACAGTTCTGAGAAAGGCCAAGACCCACAACCCCCCAAAAACCCCCCTTGGAGGGGCGAGCGTTGGAGGAAGAGCTAGAGAAGAGCCATTTCAGGTGGCCTCCCCTGCTGATGCATTCAGCGTTTCCTTCTCCCCACTCTCCCAACCAGGCTCGGCCGGCTCCACGGGAAGGCTTTGCCGGCTCCCTGTGTTTACTGGCGCGCGATGCTATCAGGAGCCACGGCTCTGCCCGTACTTGCAGGAGGTAAATCTGCATTCGGTACAAGGGGTGGGGACTTTCCTCGCTCCCGACTTAAAGGCAACTTCAGAGGAGCAGCATCTGCCTCTCATCAGCGCACAACAAGAGCAGGCGTTTGATGACCAATTCGCCAGGTTTTTTCAGACGTGGAAGAGGCAAGTTAATTGGCCCCTCCGGCTTGGGGCCAGTGGTAGCCA
This sequence comes from Pygoscelis adeliae, assembly GCF_000699105.1. Lineage (NCBI taxonomy): Eukaryota > Metazoa > Chordata > Aves > Sphenisciformes > Spheniscidae > Pygoscelis > Pygoscelis adeliae. Next base: position 254,416 of record NW_008825538.1, on the reverse strand, counting down.
TGAGAACGGGGCTGGAGATGTTATTTCTTGCAGAGGCTCCAGGGGATTTATTTTCCTCTCCTTTTTTTTTTTTTAATTTAATTCAGGATAGACATTATTTGCTCTGCACATGCATTTGCTACCTAAAGCTTGCTCTGTGCAGGACCCGCTCTTCACATCAGGCAGGAGGGTCACCAAAAGAGCGTGCTGGGTCCCAAATTCAGCATCCCCAGCTCCAAGAGCGTTAAGCCATCAGAATAGCTCTGGTCATCCCATCTGCTGGATGTTGCAGTGGTGGTCCTCCACACCCAGAGACCCTTGATGTTGTCCATCGCATGAGCTCCCCTCCGATTCCTCCCAAATCTCTTGCACGTGGCAGCATCCCCATCTCCTATTGACCTGCCATGGGACAGGGGACATCCCGCACCCCTGCCCACCCGTGTCCTGACTTATTTCTGACACCACAAGCCAGGTAGCACCCCACCACCACCACGCACAAGTGCATCCCCTCCAATTTTCGCCTGCTGGGAAATCGTCCCCCATGTAAATGTTGTCCCCGGCTTTACCCAGGAGCCCTTCTCCCTGCGGATGCTCCTGCAAGGTTTTTCCCAGCCTAATTTTATATCAATCCTAGCTGATCAAGTGTGGTCCCAAGCTGAGGCATCAGGGCAAGAATCTGAGGAAGGGACACTATTTAATAAAGATGCTCTGGGCTCTCTGCTCCCCTCCTCCTGCTTTGATTGCAAGATCCCCATTTCCACCAAAATAAAATTCCAAAAAGCAAATTGCCCTCAAAACCCCCGGGGCGGTGATGAATTTTGGTCCATCGCTCCACCTTACGGCTAAATCGACGTGTTAGAGGGAAGGGGCTGCTCCTGGTAAGGTGGAAATCGCCTTCTATTTCCAACACAGCTGCTCGGAGGGGTGTAAAATCCCTGAACTTGCCGAGTCTCAGGGGGATGCCGGCGAGACGGAGCAGGCGGCAGATCACAGGAGCTGCGAACTCCAGCTCCTGCGTGGTCTCGCGACCAAGCGCGCCCCAAAAACGTGCCTGGGATGGATCCCACCTGCAAACCCCAAACACTCCTGGACAGGCTGCGCCTATAGCAAAAACCCGACCGAAGCCCTGGCAGAGCTTTGGAGTGAGACTCTGTGTGTGTGTGTGTGTGTGTGCGCGCGCGCGTGACCGTCTGAGTCTGCGAAGGGCAGTTTGGACCCGTTCCTAGTTTGGAGCATTCCTGTCTCGTCATGGCTGATGTTCTCCAGATGTTTTGTGTTGCAGCCTCATGTGGAAACCCACTGGCCCCGGGGCTGAATCCTGCTCGGCCCTCCACGTTACACCCGGCAGAGGGGAGGAGGGTGATTTTACATCGCTGTATGCATGGCATTTATTATGTTTAAAGCAACCCTGGGCCTGAACCATGGCTGCACAAAAGTGCCTACTCCAGCGCTCGCTCTTACTTGTGAACTCTCTTTCCCAAGGAAACACCGCACGTGTGATCACCCCGTCTCCACAAGTCCATCAAGTGCTGTCAAACAGAAAGATACGGATACAACCTCTGGCTCAGGAAGTCCCGAAGCAGCAAATTGCCGGAAACTGAGCGAATATAATGTGGAAAGCATTACTCTGGTTTGGCCCTCGCCTTGCATTCCTCCCGAGCAGCTCCCCTTGGTCCCGGCCAGCGGACGGATACTAGCAGAGACGGACCGTGGCTCTGAGCCAAGAGGAGCTCTCGTCCCACCTTGCGTGCGTGTCCCTTGCCCGTGTTGTCCAGTTTCGGTGGGTTTTGTTGAATGAGCGGAGGTTGCAACCAAGGACCCGGCGGGTTTCACTCTCTGCCTGTGTCTGCTATGGGTGGGAGGATGTGCTTTTTGCACTCCTAAGGGATAAGGGGGAATTTGGTTCCCCTCCTTCAGCTCTCAGCTCTGGTTTGGTCCCTGTAAGCAATGAGCGTGGCAGTTCTCGGCTTGGTCCCTGTTGGCAAACGCCCCGTCCCCCAACAGGGACATGGCGGGTCCCCGGCCACGGGACAAGGCCGTGGTGGCCCTGGCAGCATCGATGCAGCGGGGCATCACATTTTCTGTGCATTAGTCACTATGCGGCCGACGCACACGCTGTCTCGGACAAACCGGTTCGACCTCCATTCAGGGAACTTTCTCATTTACTGTTTACAGATTTGGGTTTTTTTCTTTCCAAAGACATCCCTCCCCGCCCCTCCTTCCCAATCCTCATCCCTCTGTGGTCCATACATCACCGAGGGCGAGGAGCTGCCCTGGACGCCCAGCCCTGGAGAGATGCGGTCATGGAGGCTTTGCGGGCTTTGCTTTGCCCGTCCATCCTCGCAGCGGTGCCAGATCCTGCACAGGACAAGGACACTCAGACTCGACGAGGGTCTTTTTCCCGGGGCGGGCGGGGAGGGCACAGGCAGAACCCGGTGGTGTTAATGGGGTGAGGGAGGGTCTGGCTGGAATTCCCGAGCGCTTCCTCGCATCTCAGGAAATCGTCTGCATCCACCAGCAAACGGTCCCTGCTCCAGAAGAATCACAGAATCATTAAGGTTGGAAAAGACCTCTAAGATCATCGAGTCCAACCGTCAACCCAACACCACCATGCCCACTAAACCACGTCCCTAAGCGAGAGGGAAGGCACTTGAAAAGTCTTCCTGACCTCAGTGGTAGGAAAACGCCCGTGGCAATCGGCTCTCCATCCTGACTGGGCTGAGCCCAGCTCTGGGCCGTGCCGGACACCCCAAACTGCCAGGGACTGGGCACTCCAGGCAGGATCAGTCCCTGCCTGTAGCTCCAAGCCCTACAGCCACGACTCCCCCAGCTAAAGCTTTCAGCTTTGCCCAGCGATGTCCACGTTGTTTATTTTTCCCTGGCACATTTTTTGCGTGGTCTGGGGCAGAGCAAGAGGATGAGGATGAGGATGAGGATGAGGATGAGGATGAGGATGAGGATGAGGATGAGGCTGCGCCGTGCCACCTCCAAGCACCTGGAAACGGCCCCAACCCCATTTACTTCCCAGCATGGATGCGAGCGGTAATTACCCGAATTCCCCTTTCTTATTTGGACTGGCAGGATCCTGCGCTGCAGCTGAGCCCCACGGCACGCCGGCGGAGAGGAAGAGCCGCGGGGTTCGGGTTGCCACCCAGGAGCAATACCTGCTCCGCTCGTTAAGCTGGACGTGATGCTCAGAGCGAGATCGCCCTGGGTGGGTGCAAGGACTGAGGAGGTGGGTCGGTCACGAGGAGGTGGGTCACCCTTGGGCAAACCCTGCAAAAGCGGTGTTGTTCCTTGACTCACAAAGTCATTCATGAGTCAAAGCTCCCGGGTAATCGCGCCCTGCTACAAGGAAGAGGAAGAGTCTGCCCTGCTCCACCCTGCTCCACATCAGTCTAGCAAAGGGCAAAATCAAAGTCCTGCTGACGCCATGAAAGGGGTGGAGAAGAGGTCTGAGAAAGCAACCCTGCACCCCAAGTGCGGAGCGACACCTCTGCTACCGGCTGAACGCCGCCGCTGCAGCAGGGATGGAGGGAGGGAGGTTCCCCACATCCCGCTTCGGAGGCAGAGATGGGATGGGCACACTCCGCACGTCTGATGTTCACCAACAAGTGTCCCTTGCTGGCCACGCTCCCTCTCGGATCGGGTGGCAAGGCGACCCCATAGACCTCGAGTGAAAGGAAGGAGAAGGGGAGGCAAGGAACGTGGAGACCAAATGGTCATGACGGGTGAAGAAGGAAAAAAGGGGCAGAGGGGGGATTGTTTCCAGCAAAGGAGCTGGAGGAGGACACTTGGGCCACATCCAGGACCTGACAGCAATATGCCATGGGTGCTGGGACCAGAGGAGGGGATGGTCCGCAGGAGCCCGTCTCCTCCTCTGCCCACCAGGTCTCCCATCCACAACACCTGTATGATCGGCTTGGCCAGGGTGGTGCGGCTGGAGGGCCCCCTTACCCGCAGAGACAAGATACGGGGATGGATGGTCCAGGCAGGCTGTTTTTACATCCTCTCTACCGCTGACACATGCCAAGATGACCAAAGCCCATTTCTGCTGGCAGAGTTGAGCCCACACCACATCTTCTGCTGCTGGCAGATGGGTTGAGGGCTGAGATTTCGGCAGCAGAGACCTCACCCAGTAACACGGCTCAGGAAAAAGCCTGAGGGAAACAGCCAGACGGTCAACCTCAGTGATGAGAAGGGAACGACAAACAGGAGTCCTGCTGTGAGACCCACTAACACCTTCTTCTGCCTCATTTCGTCGAGGCCTCAGCCAAGGATCAGCCCTTGACGAGCCCTGTGAAATCCCCGCTGAGGACGGGGAGGGCTCTGGGGAGCCACATGTTACCGGGCAGCAGTAACACTACGGATCTACACCTCCCACCGTCTCCTCCATGCTGGCAATCAGAGGGTGTCTCTCCCCACAGCCACCTCATTAGTTTTCATCCAAATAGGGAAAATTACACCCAAGCCCTGCTGAGGTTGGTGTTCTCCTGCCTGCCGGACAAATTTTGGGTTTTCTGCTCGAATGAGGGCCCTTGAGCAGTGACAAGTCGGGTATCAGCATTTGCTTTCAGGGGGCCCGAGAGCACCAAAAGTGCAGGTACCTCATCGGGTTCGCCCAGCTCACTTCTCCATTGGGACCACTACTGGGTCCACCAGGCCCATGGAGCGGACCATGACTTTCCTTGTGCTGCATGGGTGGATGTAGGTCTAACTCACCGCAGGGAACCCAAAACTCCGCCACCACCCGCCAGCAAGGCCGAAATGCCACCAGAAAAGGGCTTGTCCCTGTCCCACAGCTCTGTCATGATCCACCCAAGGCAACCTCAGAGGAGCAGGAGATCCTGGCAGGCTGCAGGAGGTGGCAAGTCAGGGAGGCTCCCTGGCTGCTGCCACCACTCCAGCCTCCACCCGCTTCACAGGGACACGCAGGTCCCATCCCCGGGCTTGTCACCCCATTTATCTTGGGATGACAAGAGATGTGCCGTGGCATTCGTGGTCCAGCACCACCTGAACTCGGGACCGGGCTAGGAGGAGAGCTTTGCAGCTGGCTTGGTCCACGTGCCATGAGAAGAGCTTCCCAAAGACGAGCTGCTCCTGTAACAAGTCCTCAATCCCCCCCCGGCTTCCTCCCCAAAATCAGAATAAAGACTTCGGGGTATCTCTACAGGCTGGATCAGTGCAGAGGAGCATCACGTGCATCGTAAGAGGAGCAGGAGATCCCTTGCCCAGGAGAAGGCAGCCTCTGCTCCACCTGCTTTATGCATTTTGCCAGCGGGGGCTATGCTTGTGCAGCGCAGAAGCAGCTTTGCGGTGGGGTGGAAGGAGGCGGTGGAGGTCCAGCAGCCGACCTGCGAGCCCTCCGACGGCTGAGGACAGGCGATTACCACAGGGCAAAAACATCCCGGAGAGGAATGAGGGGAGAAAGGAGACGTCTTCCACCTCCCCAGCGAGACAGACCCACCCTCCCTTATCGCACCATCTCTCTGCCATAAAGTCCGGGCGTGCAGCCGTGCTGGATCTCAGCTACCTTCGCTCATCGAGTAGGAAAAACTGGATCTTCTCACACATCAAGTGGGGTGTTATCAGCAGGAGCGCACGGAGCAGGGAGAAAGTGAACAGCATGGTTTCCTCCGCAGTCAGGGTGGTGAATCAGAGCTCGGAGACGCGACCCCGCTCCCCCAGATGAGACGGTTTTGGGTGCCCCCGTCCCGCAAGCCTCACAGCGCCAGCCTGCGGGCCGGACACTGCTCATCCCATCCTTCCCCTTCCACCAAGGGGACTTCCTCGGCCACGTCCCCGCGAAGGCAGCAGCGCTTCCCAAAGGGGAAACTGAGGCAGGGAGGAGGGTACATCACAGGGAGCCGTCTGCTATAACCGGCAGCAGAGCCTGGGCGTAGGGCAGTGTCCGGGAGCCCTGTGCCGGCACTGGGAGTCCCCACGGCCACCCCACCGTCCTGGCCACCCTGCCTTGCAGGCAGCCGACGTCCAGAGGCAGAAGGTCCCCGTCTGTGGGGCCAGTTTGGTTTTTTTTCTCTCTTCCAGGGAATTTCTCCCTCTGGTGAAATGTCACAGCCTGGTTTCCACCCGCACCCCGAACTCCTTCACGCCTGTGTCTGTCACCTCCTCGGGGTGGATGTCACCTCCTCCCAGGTCCCAGCAGCTCGGGAGAGTCGGAGGAGGAGGTGGCATTTAAGGAGAGGTGGACAGACAGACAGACTGAGCTGAAGTCCTACTCTCCCGCACGCAGACCCCCTCCCCAGAGCAGCCCCCGATCCCTCAGCCATCAATCCTTGCAGACCTCCCAGAGGAGCAGCCTGCGGCGACACCCTGCCCCTTGGACTGCGGCGACAGCGAGCGGGGCCGTGCCGCGGGGCTGCTGCGGATCCGTGGAAAGCCCGTGCTCACGCACCATCCAGCCGGCAGCACCCTCTGCCCAAATCCCGCCGGTGAATTTGGGATGGACCGTTCTTCCCTCTCCAGCCCCTCGCGCCAGGCCCGGTGAGGCATCAGAGCCAGCAGACCTCCCCGCAGCTCTGCGCTGACTGACCAGCTCGACACTAACGATTTATTAATAAAGGCCAAACCCTCTCGTCCTTGAATATGGGTAACGGAGGAGGCGGTGTGATCAGACGCAGCACATCGCTTGCCTTCGTGCATTATCAGAGAATCACAGAATCACAGAACAGTTTGGGTTGGAAGGGACCTCTAAGGGCCATCTAGTCCAACCCCCCTGCCGTGGGCAGGGACATCTTCAACTAGACCAGGTCGCTCAGAGCCCCGTCCAACCTGACCCGGAATGTTTCCAGGGATGGGGCATCCACCACCTCTCTGGGCAACCTGTGCCAGTGCTTCACCACCCTCAGCATAAAGAATTTCTTCCTTCTATCTAGTCTAAGTCTACCCCCCTTTAGTTTAAAGTCATTCCCCCTTGTCCTGTTGCAACAGGGCCTGCTAAAATGTTTGCCACCATCTTTCTTATAAGCCTCCTTGAAGTACTGATGGGCTGCAAGAAGTTCTCCCCGAAGCCTTCTCTTCTCTAGGCTGAACAACTCCAACTCTCTCACTTGCTTAAGAAGTCTTATCTTAGGATAGAAGGAGCTGCCCTCCCAAAGTGCCTTCCTTTCTTCTTCCCACAGAGCAAAATTCTAGATTTGTCTAGATTAGATGCTTGACTGTCACATGGCTAGTGTTGGTGGGGTGGGTAGACTATGTATCTAGAGCAGTTACTCTGCCAACAACCACAAATAATACATAGCATATGAAGGGTGATAAGTAATTTGCTTGTGCATTCCTACAATTGTGAATGTGGGAAAGGGAGTATGTCATGTTCTTTGATGAAAGAACAGCCACTGCAAAAAAATAGGGACATTATCTTGTCTCTGTATCTCCCAGAGCTTCATCTTCAAAGCTGACACTTCAGCCCATTGCTCCTAGGCCCGACCCAGGTGCAGGACCTTGCACTTGGCCTTGTTAAACCTCATGAGGTTCACAGGGGCCCACTTCTCCAGCTTGTCCAGGTCCCCCTGGATGGCATCCCGTCCCTCTGGCGTGTCGACCGCACCACTCAGCTTGGTGTCATCATTCTCAGCCTGCTGTGTCCCGACACCACCGCAGCCATCGCTCGGGCTAGGAAAGGGAGGTGTTTCCATCCATTCACGTGCCCTAAAAGAAAGATGAGTTTCCCTCCAGGATGTGCCGAGGACAAAGGCTGCGTGTGCGGCCAGCAGCGCTCCTCTCCACCGGCCGCGGCTCCAGGCTTCGCCCCGGGGGCTGGCCGGCGTGGGAGGAACGGCAGAACCTGGTCTCCGAGCGCATTTGCTTCCCAAATTCATCCTGGCAGCTGCTGGCGGTAGGTCCCCGTGGGGCCCCGGCCCGGTGGTCTCTTCGTCGGCACCGGGAGCCCCAGCTAAGGGCAGCTCCGGCGTGTTCAGGCAAATCCCTCCCATGCGAAGTGGGGATTCCCACCGCGGGAACAAGGCTTCACTCAGCGAAAACATCCAGCGAACCGGCTCCCCGACTCATCACTCGGGCATCCCGAGGTCAGGGCCAGCATCACCTCCGAAGACGCCGCGAGTCCTCCCACGAC
>NW_008825538.1:242627-243573 GCF_000699105.1 Pygoscelis adeliae | reverse complement strand
GGGGCATGGCCCCTCCTTATGCACTGCTCTGTGGGGCAGGGTCCCTCCTCCAGCACCCCTGTGGGGCAGGGCCCCTCCTTATGCACTGCTCTGTGGGGCAGGGCCCCTCCTCGGGCACCCCTGTGGGGCAGGGGCAGCCCCCGTGGGGGACAGGCTGCCCTCCCTCTAGGCTCCCCGATCCCCTTATGGGGCAGGGACGTCCACAGGGACGTGGGGCTGCCCCGGACTGTGCCCTGCGAGGCAGGGCCTGTCCCTGCTGCCCCCCACGCAGACCCCTATAGGGCAGGCCCTCCGCAGGGTGACTGGGGCGTGCCTTTGGGGTGGCTCGCAGCCCTATGGGGGTGCCACAAGGTCCCCCCTGGGGACCCGTAAGGTCCCCACTTGTGGGGCAGAGGGGACAGCCCGGAGGAGGGGGCAGCGGGGGCTGGACCGTGGTCTGGGACCGCATCGTCCAGGAGTGACAGGGGAGGGGGCTGGGGCGGTGCAAAGGGATGGGGGACGTGTCCCCACCCAGCGCCCATCCTGCCTGGACCCCCTTTACGAGGGGGAGCTCCTGGGGGTCCCGTGCCACACTCAGCTCGGGGTCCCTGGGTCCCCCCATTCCCGGTAGCCGCCGGTTTGGATGCAGGCACGTCCCCTCGCTTTCCTGGGGCCGAGACAGGACGCTGCGGGTTTCTTTGGCTTCAAAAAAAAAACCACCCAGAAATGGGAAAAGCTGCTTTTTGGAGTTAAATGGGGCTGCAGTTCCTGCCGTACAGGCACGTACGGAGCCCTCCCAGCGTCCGCCGCGTCGCCCGCTCTGGCAGGGGACGCGCGTGGGTCCCACGGGGCTGAAAACTGGTGGGTAAAAATGCACCTCCTGGGGTTTGGGGGTTTTTTTTTGTTTGTTTAGTTTAGCCTGTCTTTGTTTTAGCCGGGGCGCGCGGAGGAGAGCATCTCGGCGGGT
>NW_008825538.1:238654-242527 GCF_000699105.1 Pygoscelis adeliae | reverse complement strand
GGGAGGTTTGGATGACATCTTGCTCTGGCACGCTCCTCTCCTTTGATCTCGAGTTTCCTGCCATGTGTAACGTGTTCGGCAACACGCGAACCCGGCTCCGCGGCTGCCGGGGAGGGCGATGCGGGTGCCTCCTCGCCCCGGCTTTCCCCGGCCGACTCCTGCCGACAGCTCCTGGCTTTCCTTTGTCTTGGCTGCCGCCAGGACGGGCTCTCGCAGCCCGAGGATGCTCTGAACGGAGCAAAGACAAGCACAAACACCCCCCCGCCCCGTCCCTTTGTTTCCAGACGTTCGTTCGCGGGCTCAGCTGATTTTATGCGGCGTTTCGTTGTGCCCAGGCAGACAAACCGACTACTCGCATCTCTCTTTTTTTTTTCTTTTTTTTTTCCTGGGTTATTTTGGGTGATGTAGTTTGCAGGGAACGTATCCCAGCTGTGGGCTGTGCCGGAGGGATGCGGCAGCTTCCTAGAAACAGGATGAATTAGCCAAAAGCGTAACTGGAGCGTCTGGCGGTTGTCCTCTCGCGTCTCCTCGGGTGAGCAGGGCCGTGAGCTCTCGGCACCGCGCACTAAAAGCTGGGTTCACCAACTCTTCTCCTTCCTCGTAGGAGGAGGAGTTCGACCCCGGTTCGCACGACCCGCTGCCGACAGCAGCTTTGGGGCCGGTGAGGACGGAGCAAGGTGAACGAAACCCAGGTCCAGGCTCAGACCCGCCTCCCTTGACGGCTGAAATAAGCCTTTTTTTTAATGCTTGACCTGCCAGAAAGCAAAATACGAATTTTCATATCATTATTATTTTTTAGATTCCTATTATTGTTTCAGTTCCCGCGGGTATTCGGTTTGATAGCGAGACCGTAGCCTGAATTCATATTAACGCTTCTTTTTTATGACGGGTGTAAACAGAGCTACCTTCAGCGTGTCAAACAGCCCCCGAGTAAATCAGGTTATTTGCTCTACTACTTTATTCATACAGGTTAGATGCTCCAGCTGATGCATCTAGAGTGCTGTGCCATCTGGAGCAAAAATTAAATACAAATTTGGCCCCCAGCCCGGAAAAATAACAAGCCTTTGCCTCCAATAACTGACGGCGGAAGGATATAGCCCCTGACAGAAGAAGTGCTCGGGGGCAACGTGGAAGGAACCCAAAATGCGCTAATTGAGGTATTTAAAAAAGAAAAAAAGAAGGAAAATAAATCCTTCCACCCTCGCAGTGCCTGCTGAAAGCAGCCAGGAGGGATGGTGCTGTGGGGCTGATGCCCGCGGACGGAGGGCCTGGTCCTGAGTGGGTGGTGGAGCTGCTGGAGGTGAGGGTGGCGATGACCTCCTGGGTCTCCCGGTCTTGCTGTCGGAGGAAATCCCCTCCGCTGCCTCCCAAAGCTCCACCTGACCACTGCCTCGGGTTTGCTTATTTTGTCGCCGCTCAGCCCGGTAAAAGTTTACGCCAAGGCTGGCTCGCTGGTTAGGACCTTCCTTCTCACCTCCGGCTGGGTTTGGCCGCTCTAGGCCTGCTCCTTGGGTCACTGGTGGCGGTGTTTAGTCCCAGGCTGTCTCAGATTTGGGGGGGACAAGGTGTGGAGGTGGGTAAGCCGTGGTGGCGCCTCTTGCTTGCACGGCCCGGGCTCCGGTCCGCTTGCTTCCCAGCTCAACTGGAGATAGTTGTGATGGAGCAGCTGCGCAGGACACCTTGGTCAACGTGCTCTGGATGTTGGTGGCACCTGTCCAAACTTCAGATAAGGAAGAGCCTATGCGCCAAATGGGAAATGGGACGATGACTGCTGGTTGCTACCGCCGTTCTTGGCCGGAGGATGGTCCTGGCCGCGTCCTGGGGGAGAGGCAGGTGATGGGGAGGAGGAGGTTGAGGGTTACGTGGCGAGGAAGCGGCAGAGCTGCTGGCGGGGCGTCTCCGGACCGTGGGACTGAACCGAGCCTGGAGGTTTTACCCAAGAAGGACTGATGTTTCCAGCTCATCTGGACCGAATGACGTGCGGGATGATACGAGGACGCCCGGCTTTTGCTAGGAGGGCTTTTGTGCTCATGGACCACCTCTCCACGTGTTCCCTCTTGGGTCGTCCCTCCCAACGGCCCGGCCATCGCCTCCGCATCGGCCGTATGGCGGAAGATGTGTTGCAAGTGATTAGCCGGTGGCCGTAAAGCACCCCCTGGATGTTGAAAAGGTGGAGAGAGGCACGGCTGGGCGCGCTCATCTCCTCCTGTTCCCACCACCACGACCTGAAACGCTTCTGCGATGGGATGGCAGGGCTTGGCACAGCTGAGAAAAGGTCCTCTCCCACCAGGCCAGACTCTTGCTGTCTCACCTGGGTACACAGTAAACCCCGGCAACCCCGTCCCTCGGGCCGGCGTAGGAGGTGCAGACGCTTCTGGTGGTCTTCAACCACCTTGGAACCGTCGGTGTCAAAGCCCGGACGGTGTTTTTTGGGGTTTGAAGCTTCCCCTGGTCTTCGGGCGTCTCGGTCTCGGCTGTGGTTGGTGTTGCTGAGCTGGGTTTCTGTTTATTTTTGTTTCCTGCGATCATTCATCATAAAGCTGAGCGTTGCTGACAGAAGGTAACGTCTGCCTTGCATGGACTTCCCTCCCCTGTCCCTTCGTAGCGAAGTTGCCCCGAAGCCGCTCAGACTTTGTGTCGGGAGCGGCCGCCCTGCCCGCGTCCCCACCCTGACTCACTGCCGGTGCTTTAAAATGACATCAGCGATGATGCGATGCGGGGCTTATCTGCAAGAGAGCTCAGCCGTCGCCTGACCCCGGCGGTGCCTCTCGCCTCTCAATGTCTGGTTGAGAAATGCGGGTGATCCCATCGAACACGCGCCTGAGGAGAGGATGCAGAACCCCCGCGGTTTCACCCTAGGGATGGGCAGAGGTAATCCGCTTCCTGACCCGAGGAACGGGAAAACCTCGGCACCTTCTCCGCGGGGCACGGTGGGTTGGAGCGGTACCCGGTTCCCCCCCGCCCCGGGACGCAGCAGTACCCGAGTGCTCGCTGGGGACGGAGCTGCCTCGTTTTCGGATGCTTTTCCCCCCTCGGAGCGATGACACGGGTCATCCGTGTCATTTTTCTACCTGTATGGCACCCTTAACTTCCATCGAAGAGAAAAAAATAAAAAGAACCCTTAAACAGTTCCAACCACGTGCCAAGGGCTCCTGTGTCCTGTTAATGAGCTGGTTACGGTGCCAGAGGGATGTCGGTGCAGGGAGAGAGCAGCCGTCCAGAGCACCTCGAAAGGATGCCAGCGACGGCGTCGGCGGTGAGGACGGAGCGGCTGCGAAGCCTCCGAGGTAGGGGATGGGCGGTGGCGGGAGAGGAGAAGACGCGCCTGGGGAGGATGGACACCCTCGCTGCTCCGAGAGAAGGAAGAAAGCCTCGACGCCGCTGCGGGGATGGGTGGCAGGAGCCGGGTGCCAGAGCCCGCCGACCAAATTAGCTGCAAGCAGCTGCCTCGGCGCAGCCAAAGGCTGCGAGGTCTCGGGTTGCTCCGACGCCGGAGCTAAAACTGGATCGGCCTTCGGAAAAAGCGGGCGAGACGCCGAGGAGCGGGAGGAGGAGCGAGGGCCGGGCTGCGGGAAGCCCAGGCAGGGAAGTCCTTTGACCGGTTGCTTTTTCTGCCACAGCTCCGGGACTGTGAATGTGAGAAGCAAGCAGGGATAACTTCTCCTGGTTTATATGTGGTTTGTTTATTCCCGTGGAGGATTAGCCTGGCGGCTAATACGGCTTTTAACTCGCAAAGCGCCTTAGAGGAAACCACGCCAGGAGTGCGTCTGCGAGAGAGAAACTGAAAGTGCCGAGCGGGGAGAGCAGCTGCCCTCCCGGTTTCAGCCGTCGGCCGGCTCGGGGCCGTCACCGCTCTCCCTGGCCGCAAACAGG
>NW_008825538.1:237908-238348 GCF_000699105.1 Pygoscelis adeliae | reverse complement strand
GTCGTGCCTCCCCCCCCGCCCCGAGCAGGCTCTTCGTGCCTGCAGCCTGCACGAAATTAAATTGCAGGCATACCGTAAGGATCGAATTAAACTTCTCTCCGTGCAGAGCTTTGTCGCGAGCAGGCAAATATTTCGCGGTGCTTTAAAGACTCTCGTTTTTCTATTGTTCCGTATAAAAACCCGTTGCCAGGCTGGGCTTCCCCCAGAGCGATTTCCTGGCTCGTTGGTTATTAACGCAGCTGCGGGGTTGGTTTTTTCGTTTGCTTTTTAGCTGAGAAGTGCCGGATTAAGACCCGGCACCTCGCTCTCTTGGCGTCTGAAATAAAAGACGAGGCTTTTGGAGGCTCTGTGATGGGGGTGGCCATCTGAAGTGGGGCTGGACTGCGCAGCACTGGGTGCTTCTGTGGCTGAATAAATAGTGATAATCGCGCCGAGAGCTG
>NW_008825538.1:236128-237219 GCF_000699105.1 Pygoscelis adeliae | reverse complement strand
CCCCCCTCCCCCCCTCCTGCAGCATCTCCCCCCCTCGCATCTCCTGCAGCGTCTTCCCCCCTCGCCATCTCCTGCAGCGTCTTCCCCCCTCGCCATCTCCTGCAGCGTCTTCCCCCCCCACCACCTCCTGCAACGTCTTCCCCCCTCGCATCTCCTGCAGCATCCCGCCCTGCATCTGCTGTTGATGCAGCAGGAGGAACGGGTCAGGGTGGTGACGGCGAAGGGGTGGGATGTGTTGCTGCTGGGTGAGAGGGATGGGGCTGGAGACGAGCCCGGCGTCGGGTGGTTTATTCCAGCCCGGAGGAGCCTTGGATGCTAAAGCTGGGAGCGGGAGCGTTGCAGGGAATTAGGAGTTGGGCTGCGTGGGGGCGGGCGAGTGTTTCCCCAAAGCCAAGAGAATGTTTTTCTGTGCCTAAGGAGAAAAAAAATATGGTACCCCATTAAAACGGGCTGGAGAAGAGGGCTTCTGCGGCCGTCCCGTCACGCATCTCCGAAAGGCAGACAAGCCCTGATGAGATTGAGTCCTGGTTTAAACTGAGGTCGAAACTTAAATCTCTTCAGGTTTCTTTTTTGGACGGAATTTAAAAGAAGTAAGCACTAACAAAAGTTTGCTTTCTTCTGTTTTCTAACAAAAGTGGCTTTTCCTCGCCAAAGGATCACCTGAATCCTTTCTGCCTGAAGCCTCCTTTAGGTTTTGATTTATTTCAGCTAGTAACCTTTCTCTTAAGAGCCAGAACATCAAACTTAAGAGCGAACCTTTCCGAAGGGGGTGGCTGTGCTTGGTATCAAAAACCGGGTTGCACGTTGCCTGCTTCGTCTTCTAAATCAAGTACTTCATTCTTTAATATTGCGAATCATTCATTGCAAGCGTAACAGCAGGCGCCGGGCTGTTTACACGAGGAGTGCTGTGTTACGTTTTTCCGCCTTAAAAATGCGGGTCCTTGCCGTAAAGCTGCGCCGACGAAGGTCGCTGCGACGCTGGGCGACACTCGGGTTTTGTGTGAATTATCCAATTTGCTGCTTGGAAGCTTGCCCTCTTTTTTTCTTACTGTTAAAGTAATGTTTTCCTTAGCCAGTGCAGAACAAGTCGG
>NW_008825538.1:224299-236086 GCF_000699105.1 Pygoscelis adeliae | reverse complement strand
GGGGGAGGCGTTGGGGTGATATATTTTTATTTTAGCTGGAGCGTCATGCCCGTAGGACTGGGACCCCAGAAACGGGTCGTGACGCCCCGGCGGGATGCTTGCCCGGGACGGGATCCCACCTTTCGGCTGCAGCCGGGCGAGCTGGCTGGGCTCGCCTCGGACGCTGGCATCGCTCCAGGTGACCCTCCACAGCACTGGGATGGAAATTCCCCTTTTCCACCCCAAAACCAGCCCCGATGAGGATTTCTCATCGAGGACTCGCTGTGTGGCAGCCGTCTCCGCGGGCTGCTCTCCGCTTTTGTTTACATCTGGTTGAAAACTTCTTAAATTTACTGGCAAGGGAGTAATTCTAATCCTTTTCAATGAGATCAACGGATTAGTGTCTCAGATGCTTATAAAATTGCGAGGATTAGCCGAGCCTCCCCCCCCCCCCCCTTTTTTTTTTATGCCGCGTAACGTCATCGCCGCGTTTTAAAAGGGGATCTCTGTGCTGTTACGAAGAGCCGCACCGATTTATAGGAGCCTTTGCGAATCAAAGCGTCCAAAACCAGCGTCTTCATCCTCTCCCTCGCTCGCTCTGGCTTTTTGTGCAATATTAG
This sequence comes from Pygoscelis adeliae, assembly GCF_000699105.1. Classification (NCBI taxonomy): domain Eukaryota; kingdom Metazoa; phylum Chordata; class Aves; order Sphenisciformes; family Spheniscidae; genus Pygoscelis; species Pygoscelis adeliae. The sequence goes on along the minus strand of NW_008825538.1, from coordinate 235,487 downwards.
GGTTGTGTTTTTTTTTTCTTTTTTTTCCAGCATCCCTGGCACCAAACCGCGGTAGCCGTTCAGCAGATACGTTGGGTTTGCGTGGCTTGGCTGCGTTGCGGCGCCCGTGCGGGTAAGTAGGGAGCTGACCCGAAAGCTTTCCTCGATAGAGACTTGCAAAATCGCATATTGAGATGAGCAGATCCTGAAAACGATGTTCTTCCACGAGGTTGCCCCTTCTTGCAAAGGATTCGGGCTTTTGTGGTCCATCCCCGGAGGGGAACGTCGCTTTTGGGTCGACGGGATGCTCTCGCCCCGGCTGTTGGGAGCGGGATGAAACTCCACGCACCCCACGTTCCTGCATCCTCTTAATTATAACCCGTGCTTTCGTTAGGACACGATCACTAACCGGCTCGCACGGAGCTGACGTGGAGGAGGGTTTAGTTCAAGCCCCGTTGCTCTGCCTCCTCTTGCAACATTGCCCCGCGCCTTTCCCTGCAGGGTATTTTTTAAATGCCTTTTCTCCCGGGTCGATGGCTGCGCGGTCGCTTGACCTGCGTGAGCGAGGCAATCCCGAACTGTCGAGTGGTAGGAGCTCCGAGCCAGGAATTTCTGGCCCCGACCCAATATACTTTCAGAGGCGAGCTTTTAAATATATACAAAGACAAGCTCATAATTTCCACTATACTAATGAGGCTGCGGCGTTTTCATTGAAATGTGCCAATAGCCGCCCCGGTGGTATTTTAGCAGCCTTGTACTGTGAATCCAAATGTGACTTAACATGGCAGCCCCCGCGGAGCGGAGGAAAACTGGCTTCTCCCGCTGAATTTCAATGATGCTTCTCGGCAGCGCTACCCAAAAATCCCCGCGGCGGCGGGACCTTTCCTTGCGTTTCATCTCGACGCGGGTTTTCCCCTCAAATGCCACCATTTTGGTGAAGATGGGGAAGGGTAGGAATGGGTTGAAAGAGGGATAATGATATTTGAGGAGGGGAAAGCCTTGGTTTTAAAGACCGGTTTTAAAAGATGTGTGGCTGGACATCTGCGAGGCGGCAATTTAATAACCAGACTCGCCAAAAGTGTCTTTAACTCGTAGTAAAAACCGAACGCGAGGGCTCCCAGGCATCATGTGCTCCCTTGACCTTTAAAAAGACACTCGAGGCAGCCTGCCTGCTCGTTGCTAAGCCGACTCGTTAGTGCCACTCATATATTTTGCCTCATAGTAGGCGATCCAGCGCCCTGGAATTTGTAAAGATCCGACAGCAAACTATTACATGCCTGAAAGTCACATTGGTGGGTTTTAGCTTCGCTGCCCGAGGAGGCCCCGGTAGCCTTGAAGGGGTCCGAAAATATTTAGCAGGTTTTGTTCTGTCTGCTTCAAGAAAAAATGCAACCTTTAAGTAACCCTCTCAAAAGTTGTTTGGTTTTGTGGTTTTTTTAAACAAGTCCCGCATCAGCAGCACACCCGTAACGGGGGGTTTTACTTATTTAGGGCTCAGTTTATGAGAAACCTGTGTAAGAAGCGACGTCCTCGGGCAAAGGAGGGGTGCGGGTAGGCAATGCTGAAAATTCACGCGTGGCTCTCCATCACCTCCTGGTTACAGACCCCCGGGGTGCGGGTACCCCTGAATTTTGAGGTCCCTTGACTTTCTCCATCCCGCTAAGGTCCGGCCGCGGGCGCTGGGGAGAAGAGGGGAGAAGGACGGTATCCCATGGCGTCGCCTTCAGCGCCGAGACTCTGCGCCGCGGAGGAGGAGATGCGTGTCTTGGGTTTATGCATACTTATCTCCATCAAGCACCTCGCTTGGCCGTGCAAGCCCGGGAGTGGAAAAGTTCGATTTTCCATTTCCAGCTACGTTTTGAGGTTTTTGTGAACCTTGCAGGCACCTTTCCTTGTGCCGATCCCGTGGGAGTGAAGCAGTTTGTGTCCCGTATCCGTATGGCTCCGGGGAGGTTTTTTTTTGCTTTACTCTGAAGCGTTGCAAAATCCCCCCGGTCTCTGTTAGCAGAGCAGAAGGTACAATAAAAAAAAAAAAATACTCCCCCCAAACCCCAGTAATTTTGTTAAAACCAGAGGGAGGGCGGGCCGACTGCGCAGCTCATTTTTCTGTAAGTATTAGGAGAAATGGCAAATGGCAGTGACGTGGCATTAGTGTAAATTCCCAGCAGGCTGAGGTTTGGGTTTGTTTGGGTTTTCCTGAAGGCTTTTTAATGCTGTCAGCATCTTAAAATACAAACCTTGCAGAATCGACGTGGGCTTTGGGGGACGGCTCCTCCGTAGGATTTGTTTTAGTGACTTTTTTCCGGTATCCAGACACCAGCTTTTTCGCTCTTCTGCGTCCAGCTACCTCTTCTCCTTAATTTTTACCGCAAATACAAACGGTGCAATTAAAAGGGTCCGCGGAGAGCATTCCTGAGGACTGAAATCCAGGATCCGGGAGCAGATGGCAGCAGCATAAAGAGGAATTCTTCCCTCTCTGGCCTCATGCTGCTTTTCCACCACAAGGCTTTACAGCCATCTGGATCCCCTTTCAGATTGTGGCCCCCCCCGAAAAAAAAAATCCATAACCTAGCAACCTTATTTAGTGTAAACGAGAGCATTATGCCTTCCTGCATCCCAAATTGTGCTTGGCTCCTCTTACTGCCTTTATGGGATGGCTGCTAGCAGCTGCGATTCCCATCGCCGGCACAGGGTGCCTACTTCCAGCAGGATTTTGTAGGGATTATTGATCCCCGGGTTTGCACGGATTTATTCTGCCCCCCCCCCCATTAAAGGAGCTTAGGAAACAGGGGGAAAAGGGTTTCAGGAGGTCATTTAGTCCATCTGCTTCTCAGTATAAAAGAGTGGAGAAGGCTGGTCGCTCTTCTGCTCCGCAGAAAGCGATTTGCTTTTGTTCAGCCTGAAGATGACTTGACCAAAGCGAGATTTTCTTCCAGATGTGATATTTCGGCAGCCCCCCTCGTTGCTTCCCCCCGCCCCAGCAAAGAACCCATTCCCTGGGGAAAACTCTGCAAACGAGGAAAAGCAACCGCAAACGGAGGCGGAAGATTATTTCCACCAAACAAAGCGATAGGGGCAGGGGGGCTGCAACGTGCGGTGTGAAGTTGCCCACCCTACGGTGACGCCCGACTTCAGCCCCGGCTTTCGGTGCTTCCCTTGGGCTAAAATACTCCCGTTTTTCATAACGTGCGTGTTATTAAATTTTTCAGCACCTGAGCTACGTGGTACTGGGCGACGCTGCTCCGTCGAGCACCAGGGCGGCAGGCGGGGATGGAGGCAGCGACGGGGTGATGCGGTCCCATCACCGTGACCCCACGCTGGGTACCGGCTTTTGGGGGGGGGGGACACTTCAGCTTTCGCTGCCGTGAGTATGAACGGGGCTGGGGGCAGGAGGAGGCAGCAGCGCTTTCGGGAGGAAGAGTGAGCTCAGCGGGTCGTGACGTTGGATCGGGGAGGGAGCCGCGTGCCAGGAAAAGTGGGGGGGGGGAAATAGAAAAAATCCCCAGGGCCAAAGGGAAAAAAATTCCTCAAGTGTTATTTCGTTGCCGAGAAGCAAACTGAACCGTACTCGGGCAGCTCGTGTGCGCGTTTCAAAGCGAGAAGCTGCCGACTCCGCTTCAAACCCTCCTGATAAGTGATTTCCATTTCTCATTTCTGCGATCCGATGGGAGCCCAAGCAGGGCTCTCCTCCAAACTCCGCCACCCCCCTCCTGCAGACCGGATAAAAAAGCGCTATTGATTTTTATTTTTTTTTTTTAATTTTTGCCTTTTTTTCCTGGAACTTGCAAAATCAACCCTGAGCAAACCTCTGGTTTGCCTTTCCAACGGCGCTGGGCAAAAGCACTTGACTTTAAACTCGGCGATGGGAGCTGCAGCTGACCTATTTTCTGCATGTTTCTCCCCTAACGGGAGCAAAAACATTTTCACGTTTAAAGGTGCTCTTCGGTTTTAAGGTCGTGGGATCATTTGTCTGTTAAACTGTCCAGAATCAAAAGCACTTGCTGAAAATTGCAGTGGTACCGGTCGCGCTGCCGGGTATTTCTTTCATTATAAAGACTTTTCTATTTTTTTTCCAGTGGCTGATTGCTTCGTCCCGTTGTCACATCGCTCTGTCCGCGTCCCCCTGCCCTAAGGCGGTGGAGAGGGTTAAGGTTTTGTGCTCGGCGTCGGCCAGCCAGGGAACGCAGCCAGGAAATTTCCTGATTCCAGTTCAAAACAAGCATCGGATTCGCTCTCGGGGAGAAGGGATCAAAGGTTCGAGGCGGTTCTTGGTTGGAGGTCAGTTTGGTTTCTTGGTTGTCCAGGCATACAACAAAAATCCACCGCTGTCCCCCAAACCTGCACGCAGCTGAAATGGGTAAAATAAAGAGGTTGCAATTCCGCTTGACACCCAAAAGTTTCCTCTGTTCCCCAGTCGCGGAGCAGCGCGCCTTGCCGCGCCGCCGTTAATCCCGCTAATCAATAACGCTGCCGAGCCGTGCGCCGTCGCTCGCGCTCCTCCTCCGCTCGCTGCCGGCTTTTTGCGGTGAAGGAGGTGGGTCCGGTTGGATGCTTGGAGCCGGCGCTGGGTGCGGCCAGGCTGTGGCCTGACACCGTCCCCACAGAAGCACCGTAGCTCTACTAAAATCGCAGCACGCCGAGGGTGTTTTTTTTTTCTCCCCTGCTCTCAATCTGCTGTCCCCCATTTTTGGATGGTGAAGGACATCGCTCCCAGCCGGAGCAGCGTTGAGCTTTCCCCAGCTCCATCCCAGGTGAAGGCGATGCGGCCGCCTGGCGTCTCGGCATCTCTCGGGCGACAGCGATGCTGGTTTCGGGGGCTGGCTCTGCAGCTGCTTGCGATTTTTCCCATCGCCGCGCTGCGGGTCCTCGCGCTGGGCCAGCTCCAGAGGTGGAGCTGGAGGAAATTCCTTCCAGCTGCTTGAGGTCAGGGCTTGGCTTTTCTTTTGGGGTTCACGAGGCAGGGGGGGTTTGCCTGCAAGTTAAAAGCGGGTATCTCTCGCTGCTGCTTTTTAAACACCTGGAAAAGTCGTCTTTGTTTCTCTTTTTTAAATTATCCCATTAGGCATACCCATTTAATAACCTTTAAGTTGTGGTTTTATTGCATGGAAGAGTACCCTACTTCGCAATAAAACTTGGGGTATTTTGGAAAGGTGTTGTCGGCTGCTCGCAGTTTAACTTTCAACCGAGTTAATAACCATTTTGGTTAAACCTGTATAAAACCCTTTGCGGACTTGCGTAACGCCTTTGAAACTCGAGACGCCGTTCGCGCCCATTTGAAATCTTTCCCGTCGATAAAATATTTCAACTTGGAGTTTCGCCACGGCTTAGCATTTTCTCTTCCCCGAGAGTTCGTGGTTTTGATCGGGCGATGGGAACCTGCGTGTGTCTGGCTCTGCCGAGTTTTTAAAGCTCAGTATTTCCTGGAGATGGGTTGGCTTCGCCAGCTTGGCCGGTGGGATGCTGCAGGGGCTCGGACAGCCGGCTCCATCCCGCTCCCCCAGTTAATGGTTCGGGAGGTTCAGACCAGCCTGGGTTTGCACTGAATCCCCGCGGAGGAAGTTGTTCGTCTCGAAAACATAAGGTAAATCCCTCTGAAAATGGGTTTTTATTTACGGCAGCAGAGGCAGAAACCACCCCTCCGCCCAGCGCCTGGGCTAAATTTAGGTATGATGCACGGCGCTCGCGTGGCCCCTTTATCTGCCGGTGTTGTAAATAAATAATAATGAAATAAATAGAAGAAGCTCCCTTCAATAAGTAAAACCCAGAGAAGGCGCGCACAGTTCAAACCCACGTGGCAAAGCAGCAGGAAAGAAAAAATCTGCGGCTTTCAGCGGGTGGACGATGCTCGTGGCGTCGCCCGCAGTGGACCAGCGGCATCCCTGGTGTCACCCCCCCAGCCTCGGGGACCACGGCTCTCCCGCCTCGCTCCCCGCCTCCCTGCCTCAGTTTCCCTCCCTGTAAGAAGATAATTGCCTCCTTTATTAATCCCTTTGAGATCTCCTGATGAAAGCTCTGGGTAAGAGGTTGGGCCCGCTTACTAAGCGCATTAAGTGCTTGCTATGATTATAATAGGGATTAATTTGGCTAGGTGGCTTATTTAGGTTTGCCTTTAACAGCCCAACATGTAATCAAAGCGCTGCGAAGCCAGCAAGTTAATGCTGACCTGTAACATTTCACTTCCTGACTTCTCGATGTGCCATTAACCATAACTTGGCTTTTAATTAAAGCTTGTTTTCGTAGTCGTCGAAGAAACGGGGATGCGCTCGGCCCTGCGCGGCTGATTCATTGGAGGGTGTAACGAAGGAGGAGGCACGGAGCTCGGGTCGTTCCGCTTTGCGGTGCTGCCATCCTCGGCTCTCTCTGCATCCCTGCACCCGGCCCCATCGCGAGGACACCGCCGTTCCTTTTTATTTTTGCAAGCTGTTGCATCGTTGAGTAAATACCCTCCGGTTCCCTCCGTGCTGCCGCCTGGGAAAATCAGATTTTCTCTCCTTCGCTTTAGTCGAAGGTGGTTTTGTTTGCAATATGTGTTGCAAAGAAATATGCGTGTGTGTGTGTGTATGTATATATATATTTTTTTTTTACTTCTTTTTTATGTGCACTTAAAAGATTTTCCTCCAGCCAGCTCTTGGGACTCCCGTAGGGCTTCCCTGTTTCAGGGCTTTTTCTTCCCACTTTCTCCCCAGGTTTATCTTTCTTCAGCAAACTTACGTCTTCTGTCCTGAGCGCCGCTGGCCGGCAGGCACCCTTCCCGGCCCTCGGTGTTTGACGGTCCTCTCCCCGTGATTTCATGCTCTGTGGGGACGCGCAGACCCGACGGACCCAGTCGCAGTCGGAGGCCTTGGGGAAATGGGGCATCGGGCAGGCGCCTGCCCAAATTCCCCGCCGCTTCGCCTCTGCCATCGCAGCCGGTTCAGTTTTTAGATGAAGAGCAAGTTGGCATCTTCCCCCCCCCCCATAACCATACGCTGCAGAGACGGTCTCATCCGGCCCCGGGGAAATCCTCCCCTCTGTAAGGTTTCTGCGGTACCGACCCCCTTTCCTCCGGGCAGCTCATGCCCCCCATCCCGGGGGCTGCGGGGACCTGCCGGGGGCGGTGGGTGCCCCAGGAGGGGCATCTGCCTGCTCTGAAATGCCTTGGCCACGGCGAGAGCAACAGGGAGGCTTTTGTTCTGCACCAGAAACTTTTCATCCTTCTTTACGGCTCCTTTTTTATTTCTTTTGGCTGCGCTCTCACAAATCTGAAGCAGATTAAGATACAGTTCCTCCCCCCCCCTCCCCTAAAAAAGAAAAAACCAACCCCAAAGCTTGGCTGCTTAAAATCATCAGATTTCACTGAAGTTTTAAAGTTAACAGTTTCCTGGATCCTGTGCAGGCTAACTTATTTTTTCCCTCTAACCTCCGTGGTTTTTGCTGTAACATTTCTCAGCTGTTGCAGGAGGAGGGGAGGGAGGACCAGGGTAGCTCCGATGTGGAGGAGGTTATTTCACGCAGGGGTTGGATGAATCTGGTGTGGGACTCGCTGGACTCGCGCCGTAGGGGACTGAACGGTTGTCCCCGGCAGGCTGAGACCCTGCAGCATGGCTGGCAGGTAGGTGACGGCTGCATTGGTGACGTCCTTTTGGGGCAAAATACTAGGGAAGTGGTACCGTTGGAAGAAGAGAGTAGGATGCTGTGGGTGGGACGGAGCTCCGTTTCTACTGATCGTTTGTTTGCCGGGGGCTGTGATGGTTTGTAGCTGTGGCCGAGGTCATGGGGCCCGGTAGAAGAGCTGCACGGCTCCGGCTGGACACGACCATAAGGAGTTTTTCCTGGCTCAGTGAGATTTGCTGCCCTAAATCCAGCCTGGGGTCCTCCTTACCCGCCATCTCTGCTTTTGTGCTTGGTCCGCTGTGGCATCTCCTGGTGGGAGAGCTGAAGGGAAGCCCCCGGCTCTGGTAAGAAGAGCATCGCAAGTTAAAGGAGTTGAAAAGGAAAGAAAAATAGTAGTCTGGTGCTGGTTGGTTTTGTTGCCTCTTCTCCAAGAGTGGTCTCTCCTTCCTTGCACAAAATCACCCGAAGCTTTCCTAGATGGAGGATGTTTGATTTTCTCTTGGGTGGTTGAGGAGCTGGAGCCGGCCAACCTTGGCCAACGCCTTGGCCAACGCCAGTGACTGTCGACACAAGCCCGAGGGTGAGCGGGGACAGCCGGAGCCTTGTCCTTCAGCCAAAACATCCTCTGTCGCGTGAGCGTGACCAAGGGGAGAATCCCTGAACCGTCTAAAATCCCTTTGACCCAGCAAACGGTGCGGAGATGAAAACCAAACCCAACCCTGCGCAGCGACGCTGAGCTGTGCATTAACTCTGCTGGAGCCGGGAACAAAGGTTCAGGGGCTGGTTTGGGCTTTTTTTAATTTATTTGCAAAGCAAAACAGCTCAGCTGAGCGGAGCAAGCGTTGGTGGAGGCGTGTGAGCTGCCGTGTGGTTGCTGTGCTATAAAATCCCATCCCCACCAGTGCTCGCGGGGGGGGTGTGCCGGCCCCCCGAGCTCTTGTAGCATTTCCACGTTGGCCGGGAGAGTTTCTGAACATGCGTGTTGGTCTCAGGAGGCTTTAATCAAATCCAGGCTTTTACCAGAAATCGCCTCGAAACTTCCAGCGAGCCGAGGAAACCGAAAGCAGCCGGAGCGAGGAGGCTCTCGGGCGGGCGTTCGGCGCCGGCAGAGATGCTGCCTTCGGCGAGGGGCGCGAGGAGGGTGCGGGCGAGGGGCTAGTGCCGGCGAAGCGGCTGGGATGTACGGTGAGTCTGCTCCCTGCGTAGCAGCTGGGGAGCATGCAGTGTATATATGAGCAATGCGTATATGACGGGGGGGATGGAGGAAAGCCCAGCAGGTTCAGCAAAAAAGGGTTGTCAAGGGGGAAAGGAGATGTGGGAGCGAGGATGCTGCTTGGAGAAGGAGCAGGACATGCAGAGGATGCTTTGGTTTTTGGAGCATCGCTCCCCGGCACGTTTGGGTTCGGGTCCCGTGGTTTCCCCGCCGCCTTCTCACCCCGTGCGAAAACTGGGAGCCGTGCAATTAAGGCGCCGTTGAAAACTCCCCGATCCAGGGGAGCGTTTTGTTGTCCCTCGGTAATTTTATTTGGGAAACGGGGTCCAGACTTCAGGTACTTTTCTGTGCTTGTTGTGCAATTTAATTGTGCGTCCAGCCCTCTCCCGTGGGCAGAAAGGAAAACAAGGCGTATTTTTTAACTTCCTTTTCTAAGCTGGGGGTGGGTGAACTTTATGCCTGGCCAGAGACGGTTGTGATCATTCAAGGGTGAACGGCTCGGAGAGTGATTGCAATAGAAAGGAATAATAAGAAGCAATAATAAATACATGCTTTCCAGTTCAGGGTTTTGAGTATTAACGTGGCGTTATGGCAGCGAGGGGATTTTTACGGCGATACAGAGATATCGGGCTGGTTTTCTGCCCGACTCCTGACAAACACTCCGCGAGGGTTATTGTAAAATATTAGCGTCCCGTGCGATAAAGCTAAAATCATGGGAGAGATCATACGCTGAAGTCGTTATCCCAGGCAGCTGCTCGTGGCTTCACTGGGTCTCTCCGAGGGGAGGGAGGTTTTGGTCACGCGTCGGAGACGTGGTACGTCGACAGCCAAAATTGTTGCATCTTCCTCTTTGCTGCCGCTCGCCGGTGCTTCGGGGTTTTGCTGGGGGGAAGCAGCCTGGGGTTATACCGAGGAACAAAGCTGAAACCTGCAAAAACGCCCTTAAACCGCCCGACCCGGATCTCACATGGAAAAAACAAACCAAGTCTCTTTTATGGCCCCTATAATTTCCCAGCGGCGCTGCCGTATGGCGTGGGAGCGTCCTTGCCCTTTTGCATCCTGCCTGGGACGCGCTGGGAGCGTGCTGAACCTGCGCCGGTTCACGCGCATGCTCGATGGTTTTGGAGGGGGGATTTCTACAGAATGAGGAATCGATTTTGGAAACCGCAGGAGGGGAAGGGAGGAAAAAACCTTCCTTGCCGCAAGGCTTTCTGGCTGTTTTTGACATTTTGGCCTAATTAATGAGGGTTCGGGGGCATTGGCTGCAGCCGGGGCTGCTCGGATGCAAGTCCCCGCCGTCCGTCCGATGCAGCGTTTAACCTGAAGGACGATGTGTGTGGAAGAAAGAGGGGAAATAGCTGGAGGAGAAGCTCGCAGCGGGAGAAGAAAAACCCCAGCCCCGGCTGATCCAGCCCTGCTTTGTTGTCAGGGTTGCCGAGCTGGGGGCTCGGTTTCGGGCAAGGATGCCTTCGCCCCAGGGGGCGAGGAGCGAGAAGGAAGCGCTGCTGGCTGCCCTCTCCTTCCCCCCCGCTTCCCTTTGGAGGGGCCGTTGGTCTCCCCGTGCCGCCGAAGGAGCCTCACGTCCATGTGTTTTCTCCCTGTCTCCGCAGCCTACCCATGAGCTCGGACTTCCAGCATTACAGTTTCAGGATGCCGAACATCGGGTTCCAGAACCTGCCTCTCAACATATACATCGTGGTTTTCGGCACGGCCATCTTCGTCTTCATCCTCAGTTTGCTCTTCTGTTGCTACTTGATCAGGTAAGGGAATTTTCCCCGGCTGCCCTGGTTCAGACCGAGCCCAGCACCGATCCCTCCATCCCAAAACAAGGATGGCACCACCGTGTCTTGCCAAACCGATGTGACCCATGAAAGAGGTTTAACCTTCCCCCGTCGTCGTGCTCAGCCCAACGTTCATCCCTAATAGAGCCAACAGACCCAGCGCAAACGCAGTGAGTACCAAACACCCAACACGTCTTGGAGCTACCAGTCCCGCGGGGCAGTTACGTTACCCGCTTTAAAAACAGGAGAGATATTTATGTGTACGCTCAAACAGGCTTGAAAACATGGTTGGCTTCTCAAAAAGACTGGAAGGGGATGTTTTATGGTTCCTGCTTTCTGCTTAATGTTTCAACACGTTTTCCTCTTTAATGAGTAACTTGTGTACCGTGTGCTTAAGAAATGTTTAATACCTGCTCCGTTCGTTATTGTACACAAATTGCTCATTCAACAGCGCAGTTTAGAGATTAATGATGCAGAGTTGATTTGTTAATCTGAACAATGGGGAGCGGGACGGGAGGGTTAAAGGTTGTTCCAGTTTGGGGCTTGTTTTAATTATTTTATGGGCCACTGGGGAGAGAGTTGGGCTGCTAATTGAGGGAAGAAACTCTTCCTGCCGGAGGGA
>NW_008825538.1:219585-224170 GCF_000699105.1 Pygoscelis adeliae | reverse complement strand
CTCACACCGCCTGCCAAAATCCTGTGCGCCCAGAGCTCTCCCGCCGAGTTGCAGAAGAGCTTTTCCATCCCCTTTCCCTCCCCTCTGGCATTTCGGATGGCCCCAGCTCCCTGCTTAGCCGTGCATCCATCGCGTCCTCTCCCTCTGTCCCCGTAAGGCAGGCGCCTGGTCTCTTCTTGCACCATGGAGGCTGCGTCTGGCTGGCTCACAGCAGCCAGTCCCACCAGGTTTTCTATCCAGAGGGTGCTGAAAATGTTTTGTCCTGCTGTTGTAGACCAGGGAAGCAAGATTTCAGTGTCACCTTCTAAATACTTGATAATTTCCACCTATTTTCAGCTCTGCACCAAGCAAAACCTTGTAAAACTTGCAGGTGAGCCCAAACCCAGGCTTACCGGGGGGGCGATTTGGGCTGCCTGGGCATCATATCTTCACTTTCGCCCGCAATTACGCACAGGAAAAGGGTGTTTGAAGGTGCGATGCCTCTGTCCACCCCGGCAGACAAGGCAGAAACAGATGGAGGGGTCATCCCCGACCAGGCGATTTGTATCTCGGTGCTCGATGTTAACAAGGTTTGTGCCGGGATGTTGCATCTGTGTCCAGTGTTCGCATTTTAACTGGGACGCCAGTGGGAGGGGATGCAAAAAAAAGTAGACAAACGGTGTTCGGAAAGCTCAAGGACGTGTTTTGCCCAGATTGAGCTTGAATCTGTATGGCTCGCTTGCAAAACGGAGAGGTGTTTGGACTTTCAGAGTATTTTCCTGGGCACCGGGTCTTGCTGGGTGTGTTTTGCCCCAAAGAAGAAATAACAAGTAGTAATGTCTGGAAGATCAAGCCAGAAAATCTTTAAATTTAGAAGTTGGAGGCATGTTGTAAGAGAGGGAGGGTGAGTAACCGGTGAAACAAGCCAGCAAGGGAAGTGGCAAGTCCTCCGTCTCTTCACGTCTTTAAATCAAGACAGAGGGCCTTTCTGGAGGAGACGTTTTGGCTCCCATTCCCAGGAGTAACAAAGTGCTATTTAACGACCTATGATAGATGGGAGGTTGGCTTAGATCATCTAATGATCCCTTTATAGCCCTAAACTCTATAGAGGCTCTATGAATCGCTCTTCAAACCACCGCCCCCAGCTCTATTACGGGCGAAATGGTGCCAAGGCAGAATCCTCCAGCCCTCGTTTCGGAGGGTTTCGCCGTGCCACGGGTATTAGCTGTGCCGACGTGCCCCAGGAGCATCCACCTCCTTTGAATTCGCTGTGTAATCTCAGCTTACGTGGGGTATAAAAGCTGGAGCTTCGGTGTGGTTTGGAAAGCCTTGCAGATGGACAGCGGGACGAGGACCACGTGCCTGCCAGTGCAGAGCATCCCAAATGATTCTTCCGGGAAGGGTTTGCCGTGTCGCTCCCCTTCAGTGCCATTTAACGCCGAAGCATTGCTGGCGCCTGGCTGCGTAGCAAGCAAATACCCGTAGCCCTGCGGCAGGAGGATTTGTTATACAAAGTAAGATAGTGAATTTAAATTGAATTTTTCCCCCTCCTGAACCAGCTGCTAAAGCCTCCTGGATTACCCCACACATTCCTGACCCCTTCTGCAATGAGATGAGTGGCTTTAATACAGGATTACATCTGGAGGCTGTATAAAAGAGAGGTGTTAATTTAACAAGCAGACGCAGCATGGATCGCACCGTGTCGTCACGGAGGAACCGACCCAGGGCGGAGGGGATGGACCCGTCGGCGGCTCCAGGGCTCTGCTTGCACCCGCGGGGATTATTTGCCGGTAACAGGGGCTCGTGGCTTTCCCCGGGCCCTGCTTAGGGGCAGAGGCAACGCAGCCCCTCCTCTCCCTCTCCCTCCTCTCTCGTGACTCACACATCGGCAAATATTTGGCAAATAAGGAGCGGAGCTCGTGACACCGTCCTCTGGGCCCTGGCTCTCATCGCCTGCTCCGGATCAGAGCATCCCATGCAGCCCTGCTCCCCATCCCTGGCTGGGGAGGCATCCAGAGCGTGGAAGAGCCAATACCTGGTGTATTCACCCCTGATCGCGGAGCTGACAGCATTAAATAAGGGATGCGCCGGAGAAGAAGGGCGCCTGGGCTGCTCTTCGCAGCTGTGCCAGTGCAGAGTGCACTGCCCGCTCCGACGGGAGGAAGAAGGGACGTTTTTACTCGGGTTGGCTCAAAATGGAGTCCGATAGGAATTTCGGCCAAAAGCAAAGCAAAGGTCATCTCTGGCTGTGCGCAGTCCAGGCAAATCTTGAGCTCTTCTGCCGCTGCGGACCACTCCGGTACAAAGCAGGGGTCCCACCCTCGCGGCTGCCGCCTCTGCTTGGAAAAATTAAAAAAGGGAAGGAGAAGGAAATGAAACGTTGCAGGCAGCCATTTGTGTCTGATCTCTGCTGAATTAATGAAAGCAATAACCTCATGTTGCCTTCGGTCCCCTAAAACCCGTTCAGGAGGACGCTGAAGCGAGCGACGCCGTGCTTTCCAAGCATTCGGACGGCCTGCATGCTCGCCCTGAGTAAACGCTGCCGCGTCCTCTCTACCCGTGCTTTGCTGCCGGTTGCACGGGGTCCGTCTCTGCCCAGGCTAGAGCGGCTGAAAGTCTACGGGGGGTGCAGGGCACGTAGCCCTTAAAAAGCTCTTTTTTTTTAATAGGGCTGTTTCCTTCTGCGTTCAGACCTGCCAGGATCAAACACAGCGGTTGGTTTTGATCCCAGGGAGCCCGGCCGGGCTGGGGAGAGTGATGCGGTGGCGAGGCAAAGAGCCAGCGCTGGCATCTCTCTGCTCTTTCTACTCTAAAGCATCAAATAAGCAGATCTCGGAGGTAAACCTGCAAAAAGTTGTCTCCTCTGCATTTTATTCCCGTAGTCGTTCACTTGCTACAGATGATTCGGAGTCGCCCAGAGAAAGGGGGTGCTCCCTTCCCTTTGAGAGGCGTGGAAAGCTTGGGAAGAGATCATAAAATCTGCAAGAGGCGGTTATTAAATTCGGAGGTGGGTGACGGCGTGCGCGCACACGCGGTCTCCAGCCATGCGCTGGCTTTTAAGACGCTGTGTGGTCCCTTATCTAAACCAGCCATCTGCCAGAAATTCCTCCGGAGTCACAGCTCTTGACATGAGATGGATGAAGCCCTGGGTCCGACGGGGAATAACGCTTGCCAGGATCCTGGGTCTCCTTACGACAGCTGTGCTGGGTCCGACGAGGATCCATCTGGCTCAGGATCCTGGCTTTGAAAGGGAAGCGTGGAGGAGCAGACGGAGCTCGCACACTTCGGGACCAGATGCGCTCATGCCGTTCCCCGTAACCTTCAGGGAGGTGCGCTGGTTTTTTTTTGGCAAAGACTCCCCGTATCGCTCAGCACCAACCCATACCGTTGAGCGTCCACGCTCCTCCGGCAGCACAGAGCCGCAGGGATCCGTTTGCCAGGCGGTCACTTCTTCCCCATCGCTGGTCCAAATGCCTCCATCGTGTCCGCAGACGCTTGGGCTTGTTCCGCGCGACACCTTCCCTCTGGTGGCTTTGGCTCATCGGGGCCAAAGCCTCGGCGGCCGCTCGGTGCTCCGTAAGACAGATGCTTTTTCCCGTGCTGGGAGGGTTTTTTCCCCTCGTACGCGGTCTCCAGCCGTGCATCTTGCTTTGCCCCATCTGTGTTTCATAACCGGTTTCCCAGCCGCCGGGATCCCTGCGGATGGGGCCGGTTTCATCCTGTTTTCTCTATTGTTTGTGCATCTTCTGCTCCTGTTTCTGCTGGGGGTCGCTGGCGGGGGGATGCGACCCCAGCCTTCTCCTTCCTGCCTGCTGCAATTCTACCCGTGGCTCTGCAGGCAGGTTCCCTGCCAGGCAGCATCATTAGAGGAGGAGGGATGGCTCCCCGCTAAATTCGGGGCTCAGGAGCCGACTTACTGCAACTCTCTCTGCAGCATTAAGGTGCATTTTTACCCATTCCTCGGCTTTTAAGGCTCACGACATTTTCGGGGGGGTGTTTTTGAGCAAAAAGGACAGGGATGTATTTTTACTTCCTATTTTTATAACTCGCCCACTGCAGCCTTGCGGGATCAGAAAGCCTCTGAGAGCTCAGGGTGAAACTGCCGGGGTTTGAGACAGCCCCCAGAGTATTTTCGGAGAAGCGAAATTACAGGCAAGGGGGTTTCCCATCTGAAATCACACTGGAGGCTGGCTGGGGAAAATATTCCTGTGGCTGTCCCAGCGCTGCAGACGCACGCTGACATCGTATTAAAAGTCCTTGGCCAACTCTTTAGCCTTAATGGCTTCCCTCTTGAGTTTTCGGAGCACTTCACTAAATGCCATGTCTTGTGATGAGAAGCAGTATTAGTTGGTTGGGTTTTTTATTTTAAATGTATTTATTTTAGGAGCGAAATGGGCTTCTCCAGCCAGCTGGTGCCTGCAGAGCGCTCCGCCGGGCTGTGGAAAATGGGCTGCTGCTTGGTTCTGCCGTGGAAAGATGTTTTATTAGTAATAGTTTGAACTGAAAACTATGGAGGGATGTGATGTGTGTGTGTTTGCTGTTTGGCTCGGTCCCCAGGCACGGGGACAAACGCTCCCACCCGTGCCTCCTGGAGAGGGGAGGCTGG
>NW_008825538.1:215343-219530 GCF_000699105.1 Pygoscelis adeliae | reverse complement strand
CTGGACTTCCCACCGCGGCAGGCGTTTTGGGAATAGATTCATCCCCTCCATGTCCATCCCTTGATTTGCTCCAGGAATGGATGCTAGGGTTAGGGGAAAAAAAAAAACCCTGCCCCAAACCCCAAAGTTGTGCTGAGCGCAGTGCTTTGAAAGGTAGGTGGGGGGAAACAGCTTATAATCCTGATTTTGCTCCACCGCCACGTCAGCTACGGCCCCGGCTCCTTCCCTGGGGCAGGGAGCGCCCTGGGTCAGCACGGGCTTGGCACCCCGTGCTTGAACGCAGCACACCCCCGCCTGCTCTCCTGAGAAGAACCCCCAAAACCCCAAGACAGGGGTTCATTCTCCCGCGGTTTTTGGCAGCTCGTTCTCTCTGGCCATTAAATTGCCCCCTGCGATAGGCGGCGAGAGACGGCAGACGTCCCGTTGCTTCTCTTCCAAAGCTTCCTGCTCCGGTGTTGCCTTCGGACGAAGAGCTGTCCTCTGCTTGCTCAGCCGGGTGGGTGACCTCTTGTTGCATGCGTCTTCCTGAGAGTTTGGGAGGCAGGAGCAGGACGAGTGATCTTAGAATTGAAGACAAAGCTGTGTTTGAGGAACCCAGCGTCGCCCAAGCAGCGTGACGGGGGCTTCGGTGGGAGACCTCTGAGTGGGGAGGTCTCCTTCCCCATCCTCACTGGGAGTGGAGCTTTCCTCGGGTCTGAATACCCATCGCTTGGAAGAAGGTGCCGCGTCCAGTCTAGAAATTGTTGGCAGCAGAAGCGGTTGGAAACTGGGGGTATTTATGGCGGCTCCTGATTTACTCAACAGCTTTTGCTGATCTTAACGGCGCAGGTGATGTCTGCGTGGAAAATTAGGGCGGTCAAAAGAGGCGAAGGGGAGGAGGTTGGGTGCTTCTGGATGGAGACGTTGCCTTCCCAGCTACAGGGAAGGCTGGCTGTTGCTTAAATGCGTCGTTTTGTGTGGCCATCCTCGTTTCCGAAATGAAAAATTAAACAAAAAAGAATTAAATCTGGAAAGGAAGGAAATGAAATGTTTGAGGTGTTACAGTAATCCTGGTTTTTTTGCCTGTCTTCACGTTTCTCCCTGTTTTGATTGCAGGCTCAGACATCAAGCACACAAAGAGCTTTACGCCTACAAACAGGTGAGATGATACCCAGTAAGTTGTCGTCTTCCTCCCTTCTGCTTAGTGCCAAATCCGCGTTGGAGCAGTCCCTCCATCGGGTTTCCTCGTGCTGTTCTTCTCCGTGGGAGGCCTTTGGTCTTCGAAGAGAAGTTGTTAACGCCTGGGCAAACCTCTGTCCCCGCTGATTTAATTTTTTTTTCTGCCAGCTGGGCGCCCCGGGAGCATCCCTCGCCTGTTAGTCTGCAGGTCCCCGCGTTTTCAGACGAGGTCCCCAAGCGGTGGGGACGTGGCCCCCCCGCGTTTTCAGCCGGGGTCCCGGGGCGGTGGGGACGTGGCCCCCCCGGGAGCACCTCGGCTGCCCAGCCTCTCCAAACCCTCACCTCATTTCCCGCTGGCGAGCAGTAATGCCATCGCTTCCCCAGCAATCAAACGATGTTTTTGTGGCCTCCCCGGCTCGGACCCGGCCGCTCTGGACCACCCGCGGCCGTGGGGCTCTCGTAGGGAACACCTCCACGTCACCTCGGCAAACCCAGCTGCTTTCTGCATGCGCCCACACGCGCCGGCGCCCTCGTTAAAATAAACACAGCCAAGAGATCGGCGTCGCTCGCTGCACAGCGTAGGAGCCCAGGAGGTTTGAATTCGGGAGGAGACCTCCTGGATTTGGTCCTCGTGTTAGTGGTTACAGCTGTGCCAGCGCTGCCTTCCTCCTGTGCCTGCACAGGGGCGAAGACTTGATGCGCTCCGTGGCTGTGCCGGGTTCACCGGGGCTTTCCAGCTCTGCTGGGACGCTAAATGGGATCGCCGTCTACGGAGGTGTTTGCTGCGAACGCTCTCGGCAAAAGCTGTGTCCTGACCCCGGCGCTCTGTCTTACAGGTTATACTCAAGGAAAAGGTGAAGGAGCTGAACCTACACGAGGTGAGTAAGTCCCTGGGGCGGTAGCGTAGCGGCAAAGACTCCCTCACCCTCCTCTTCCTCGCGCTGGGGAGGGGATGGGGGACAGGCAAAGGCTGGCACAGGTAGGAGGGTGCAGAAACCCAGACTTAACTCCTTCAGGAGCCAAACGCGCGGCTGGGTGTGCCGGCATCGCTGCCCGCTTGCTGCCAGCGCCGGGGTTTGCTCTGCTCCCCGGTACGGGGAACACGGTGGGGGCAGGTTAACGGCTGCGCCGGCAGCTCCATCCCTCCCCGACGCCGCTTTTCTCCTTCAGAAAGTCTAATTGCTTGTTAATGCAGCCGGTAAAAGCACATCTGCAAAGGGGGTCTGGATTGAGCCATCTCCCTCCTCCTCCTCCTGGGTCCCCTTTAGCTTTTACTGCGTCGTTATTATTTATTGCAGCATTATTATTATTATTTATTGCATTCTTCTTATTTACTGCATTATTATTGGTATTATTTACTGCATTATTGTTACCACCGCGATAAAAAGCTGTGGATAAAAGGGGAGGCGGAGGCAGGCGAGGCTGCGTATAGTGTCCCTTGGCGGTTACGTCCCCTCCGGCCCCGCTCAGCCTCGCCACCGTCGGAGCCTGACGATATCCAGCACATCGCTGCCGGCCGCGTTACTCGGGCAGAGTGAACGCTGCCGGGATTTAATTGAAATCAAAGATAAACACGCTCCCCAGGCTTCCGCCCCTCGCGCTCCTGGTTTGCAGCTTTGCAGAGAAGGGCTGGCTGGAAGAGGCAGGCAAAGGGGGGGGTCCGCTTGGACGTATTAAGAACTAAACCCCCTTTTCCCAGCCCCAAAAACACAGGGGTTTCTCCTCGCGTTCGGGAGGAGGGCAGAGCCCGCGGCAGCCATAAAGCAGAGCCCCAGCGGACTTTGCCTTTAAACTCTGCGGGGGGAATTGCGCCAGCGACTGCCCCGTCCCCGCGATGTGGGCACAGCGGTGGCTCCTCGCTGGGTCCCCCCACCTTAACGAGTTAAGAGGATCTCCGGAGGCTGAAACACGTCTCGGACTAACGATGTGACCCTCACCCGCCTCTACCTACCGGCCCCTTGAGCTTTAAAACGCATTAGTTGTTCTCCGCAGGCTTTCCGGCTGTTTTGGGGCTGCGCGTCCCTATTTACAGACCATTTTTCGTGCTGAAGTTGAGCAGGAATCTGCTCCAGCCCTGCTTCAGCCGCGGGCCGGATTTATTTCCCCCGACGACAACAAAAATGCCCGCCCGCATCCCGGACCCAAGTCCGCTCATCTGTTAAATACCAGCTCCATTTGTTTATAAGCCTCTACTATATTTTTTTTTTTTTGTAATTAACAAGAGCCCGTCCCACGTTCCCTCCTCACTCTCCGCTCCCTGCAGCCGAGGGGCTAAATCCCACGGGCAGGAGGGCGGCAGAGGGACGGAGCGGCCCCTGCTCGAGACCCCTGTTCCTGATCCGCTCGCGTTAAGGTGACTCGCAAGCGGGGGTTTCCCTCCGTCCTCCTCCTCCTCCGTCGCCTCTGCTCCCAGCTTAACAAGAGCCCGTCCCACGTTCCCTCCTCACTCTCCGCTCCCTGCAGCCGAGGGGCTAAATCCCACGGGCAGGAGGGCGGCAGAGGGACGGAGCGGCCCCTGCTCGAGACCCCTGTTCCTGATCCGCTCGCGTTAAGGTGACTCGCAAGCGGGGGTTTCCCTCCGTCCTCCTCCTCCTCCGTCGCCTCTGCTCCCAGCTCTCCCCAGCTTTCCCCGCCCAAACGCTTTGGGGGAGGAGGAGGGGGCCGTGGGGAAGGGGATGGGGCAGCTCGAGCTCATCCCTGGGATCCGGGAAAGGCTGGAAAGGATTTTCTCTGGCTCCCTCCCAAATATCCCTCAGCCCCGCGTTTCTGGGTTGGTTTTTCCTCTTTTTCTCCATCACGCTGCCTCTCCCAGGCTTTCACGGGGCTCCAGCCGCCTGTGTTCCTCGGGCACCAACCCCAGCAGCTACGCCAGCCTTTGCTCGCTCCATTAGAAAAGTCTCCGGCGAGCTTTGGGTGGCTGGAAAGCGTCGACGGGCGCCGCGTTCCCGGGAAAGCCGGGAGCCTCCCGCCGCACTTGCCAGCACCTGCCTCATCCCGAGGGCTTTTGGCAGCGGGGCTGGCACTTGTTT
>NW_008825538.1:208948-209621 GCF_000699105.1 Pygoscelis adeliae | reverse complement strand
GTCGAGAGGGGATCCGAGCGTCGAGGGGGGATCCGAGCATCGAGAAGGGATCCGAGCGTCGGGGAGGGATCCTCACCACCAGCAACAGGCAAATACCGAGGTTTTGCCCTTCTTCTCCCCTCCCCTGACATGCTTTGACATGCAACCGATTTCCAGGGACCAGAACGCGCAGGGAGTGAAAAGTAACCAAGGATGGGCCGAGGGGTGGTTTAATGAGCTTCTAAAAATCAACTGGAAGGACTCGTTTACACCCGTTCCACCGGCACGGTCTCGATGGAAGAATGAGACAGAGAGAAGAGTTTCGAGTATATAAAAATAACTGTAATATTTTATTACAAGAAGGAAAAAAAAAATTTTACAAAAAAAATACACAAAACACATCAGGGGCTTCGGTGTCGGACATCAGAGCAGAGAGGAACTACCCAAAATCCACAGAAAAAAGGAGTTACACGCGCAGAACGAACACCGGGAAGCCCGCGGGAGGCCGCTCCCAGGGACGCCGGCCTGGCACCCGCGCCGGCGCCTCAGGGCTGGGACTTCTTGCCCCCGGGGCTGCTGCGGAGGCTTCTCGGCTGGGCCGAGGTTCCTCAGCTCCCTTCCACGTAACAGGATCATTTCAAGGTCGCTTCCTCCGTCAGCCTTCGGCTCCCGAAGGCTACCCCTACTAAAAAAA
>NW_008825538.1:192793-208567 GCF_000699105.1 Pygoscelis adeliae | reverse complement strand
AGAATAAATGAGCTCTCAGATGCAACAGATCCCAAACAGTTGCCCAGAGGGGTGGTGGATGCCCCATCGCTGGAAGGGTTCAAGGTCAGGCTGGATGGGGCTCTGAGCCACCTGATCGAGTTGAAGCTGTCCCTGCCCGCGGCCGGGGGGCTGGACTGCATGGCCTCGAGAGGTCCCTTCCAACCCAAACCACGCCATGCCTCTGTATTATCCCGCTCAAACCCCTCAGCCCTGGCAGTACGACGTGGGGTACAACCGAAACCTCCGTGTGCTGCGGGAAAAGCACAAAAAATTTTCTTCCGCAGACAGCACGCAGCAAAGATTACCTTTCACGCGAAGACGACTCTCGTTCTTCCCCCCCTCCATCTTATCGTTGTCGTCAAAGTACTGGATGCGTTCAGGAAGTTCCAGGCCCACAGTTACCTGGAGTCTGGACAACGCCTTGCTTTATGCCGCGTCTGCTGTCTGGAACGCTTACCCAGTGGAGCTGACAGGGCAGGAACGTCACACAGGACCTAATCTAGCAAAGAGCACGTCTTCCGAATTCGTAGTTTCTTCCCTTTTCAGGCCCAAACGAGAGGCGGGTACCACACAAGGAGCCCAGCGAGCTGCGGAGCACCTTGCGAGTACTCGGATCTCGGGCTGCAGCAAGGTGTAGAGCCGGACGCGACTTGCTGCGCCTCTACCGCGCGTTACCGCAGCCGAACCGCAAGCTACCCCAACGGGCACGGGCTGTCCGGCACCGCGCTCCGCCGTCCGAGCGGGCGCGGGGATCAGCGGGCTGAAACCCAACCGGTCTGAAAAGAAACCGCGACTTCGCAAGGTGCGTTCCAGTCAGGACGCCGGTCATCCCGACGTTCGGGGGTAAACCCCGGCGAGTGCGAACTGCAGCGATCCGTCTTCACAAGAGAGCGCTTCGCCCTGCCGAGGGAAGGACGGCCCCTACACGCAGCTGAGCTGCTCAGCCGGAACGGCAGAGCGAGAACACCCCGGAGTAGGACCTCCCCTCTAACGGACGTGTCAGGGAGGGAAGGCGCAGATGGCTCTTCGGAACGGCAGCGCTTTCGCGCTCCCCGACTGGAGCGCGGTTACGCGGCGGTAGCCGACGCTGGCAGCACGGCCACGAGAACACGAACACCCTTCCCGCCGGGGACCGCGTGCACTTCGCAACGCAAGGTCCAAGCCTGGGAAGAATTTCCGCAAAGAGCAGGGGCGAAGCAGAGAGAGGAGGAGGGAAAGTCAGATCACAAACCGCATCCGTGCTTGCTTTTCTTTTTTAAACTGCTGGCCGCTCTCGGCACCTCTGTTGCTCTGAGAGATCGTTTATTCAGCGTGCAGCAAGCCGCTTCTACGTCCACGCCCTGAGGTCTTGCGGGGTTCCAGAGTGCAGCGACCCGGTTTGCAGGCTGTATGCAAGACGGCATGCACAGAGAAAGCGGAGAAGAGTACAGCACGCGTACGGGAAGGAGAGGTCTCCCCTGGAAACTACCCGCGTAACAATTAATAAACACGAAATGGAACATTACAGAGAAGATCCCAAGCGTGTGACTGAAAGGCAACAGTTGGTACAGTTACATGCAGCCGAGTTTTACGACACAGAAAAAACACCCCAACAAACAAACGCCAAACCCAAACCCCGCTATTTCACCTTCAAATTTGCTTTCAGCAGACCTCAAGGTCAGAGGCCGACGGACGCTCCTAACGCTACGCCAGCGCTACGGCACGTCGCGAAGGGCAGCGTGGGCTGTACGGAAGCGTTACGGGCTGCAGTCAGAACCAACCCGAGGCACAGGACTTGTGCCTTACCTTTCGGCTCTGCTGTACACAGGTAAGAAACTGCGACACCAGGAATAGAGCCTCACCGACAGCGCCACGGCGTCTGTACGGCTGTACAGAGCCTCACCGACAGCTGTACGGCTCGGAGGAGGCGGAAGCGGTCCGTATGGTTTTTGGGCGCCAGGGCCGCGCTGACGTCCTTTCCCCTTTACAGACTGATTTACCGCGTAACGGGAACGCGACGCCTTCCGTTTGCGGAACACAAAACGCTGCAGCTGAACTCGATAAACTGTGAGCGGGGTAAACATTCGGCGCTCGGAGGAGTCTTGATGGGGGGGAGCGGAGTGCGAGTCTGCTATTACGTCACCACCATTAAACACACGTAGAGACTGCGTAAAACGGGCTATTTGATGCCAGCGACTAAATGCCCTACAGATGCTCCAGACAGGCCGACGGAAGGCGGCGCTTGCGTCTGCACACACGCTCCTTCGGAACAGACCCGCGCTGTAACTGAAGATTGGGTTCAACTGTTTACGGACAGGAACGCAGCAGCCCTCTCCTTTTCTCATCAGGTCACGCGCAGTTAGCGTAACGGTCAGCGAACGGACGCTTTGAAGCGAAACACGGGCTTTGCGACCCAGGAAGCGCCCCGACCTCCTCGGTCCAACGTGCAGAGCCCGCACCCAGTCAGGCTGAATCCAGGAGTTCCAGAAGAGCGCCGACTGCGCCAAAATAACCCTGAAGAGCAAAGAGACGGGAATATCTGTTAAAACCTCAAACACGGGCAGGCGCCTGAGGCAAGAACATTACCCATACGGTGTGATTTTAACGACTTGTAAAAGGTGGTGGGAAGAAGTAACTACAGGTAGGTACGTTACACGAGAGACTAACTGTAACTGCTACATGGGAAAGCAGAGCTGCACAGAATCACCTCTACTGTCAATAGGCTTAAAAGAAAGTTCACAAGCAAGACGAGCTTGGTAGTAAACAGTTCTTATATTAGCTACTGGAACGATACACGTGGGTTTTGTGACCCTACGCTGGGCACTGCAGTAACTGTGGCTGCAGCAACAACGCACCCGGAACCTGCTGCACAGTGCGTAACACCGACAGCTACGGACTCCAGGCGGCTGTTTCCAGAGCCTCCAAAGGCTTTTTCCTTTTTACACGAGACAAAACAGAAAGTAATTTCACCTCATGTTCCAAGAAAAGTGCTTTTAACTGTCCCTTCGACCAGTAGTCCAAAGCATATGCCAGAAGCCTCATTGAAATGGTATTGATCCGAAGGAAATTGCCAATGAACACCACCCGATTAATGTTCTGCAAGTATTAAGGGAAAAAAAAAATAAAAGGAACATTAAGGCTAAATTCCATTTTCTGCTTGCGACGATGAAAGCCCCACCTTAGAGTAAGAAGAAAAAAGTTACACTTATGGTGCCGTGTAAAAATGTCACGTGCGGCTTTTCAAATACATTTTCCGGTGAGACTTGATGAAGAACAACCAGCTGAAAGCGGAGGGAAATCACCACTCGACGCTAAAGCAACGAGATCCAGAGAAACCGCATCACCCCAAATAGCTGTTCCTGGCAGCTAAGGAGCGTAACCGCCGCGGTGAGCGGGGATGGGAGCTGCGGAGAGAAGAGTTATCATGCATTTGCAGCTTTCTGAATTTAGAATCTTAAAACTGGACCCAAAAGAGCCGATCTGCAAGCAAGAGATGAGACCGAGCTGGCTCGGGGTCTGGCAGCAGCAGGAGACAGTTCAGAAGAGCAAGGTGAGATCAGAAAGGGTGCGCTGAGATGGTCAGGAGCTGCACTGGGAGGGCTGGAGACTACGCCGAAAGACAAAAAAACCTGTGCTCGGCCCTGGTGAGGCCGCACCTCGAACACTGTGTTCAGTTTTGGGCCCCTCACTACAAGAAAGACATTGAGGTGCTGGAGTGTGTCCAGAGAAGGGCAACGAGGCTGGTGAGGGGTCTGGAGAACAAGTCTGATGAGGAGCGGCTGAGGGAGCTGGGGTTGTTTAGCCTGGAGAAAAGGCCCTAGTCATCACTGTAAGAAAGACAAAGCCAGAGTATCAGAAATACTGAACGCAGAAGCAAAACCAAACCAAAAACCTACATATGTAATCACCTTCATCTACAATTGCTGTACTCAATACAGCATTAAAACTGACTAACAAATGAATGATTTGCAGAAAACAAAACAGACAGAGGAAATCAATGTTTACAATATTGGTTTTGCTCCCTTAAACTAGAAACTACCTTTCCATTTCTTATGGTATTTATCTATGCATTTAAGTTTTGCTTTACCAACACACTGTTCAGTTTACCTTCTATTTTTAATTCTGTTTTACCATGTAAAACTGTAACATCTAGTGCAAATGGCCACTGATGACCATAGTGTACCTTCAGTGATGTGCAAATCCGTTTTTTTTCTAAGCCATGACATGCATGGTATGCAGTGATAAGATGCCAGAAATGCACAAATTTACATATTTGACTTTTATGTTTCCTTTTTTTTTTTGTTTTTTATACTTTGTAAAATCCTGTTAGTCTAAAATAATGAAAAAATATTATAGAACATCATCCAAAAGTAAATAGGTAAGAAATGGTACTTCAGCATATATCAGTTATTCTGTTATGCAGTCTTAATCCTTGGTTGGGGGGGGGGGGGGGGGGGGGGGGATTGGGGGAAGAAAAAGAAGATTTAGAAACCCATAACCAACACAATTCTGAAAGAAAGGAAAAGACCAACCAAGCAGTGAGATTTGGATTTAAATCAGACTCCCAGCCAAACTTTTCAATCCCAAAATAGTTCTCCTGAGCCAACTGATGAACTCTGAAGCTTTCTTGCTCTCCAACAAGAAAATAATTTTCAGTTCCTCCTCTGACCGAGGAATCAGGATCAAGTCCTACCTGCTCCTTCACTCGCGTCCTTCTACGGATTTCCCTTCCGTCCCCACATTCATTAACGCTTCCCCCTAACTGTTCAGCATCCTCTCTGCACTCAGCTGTGTACTCCGGTGAGGACTCAGCAGATGCGTTGTGGGCAAGACTGTTTATAATAAAATCTCGCCTGGTTTCAGGAGAAAATGAAGGTAAACCGTAAGCACCTCCCAACAGCGACAGGAGTCGGGTGGATGCTTCACCCCGTCAGCCCGTCCCACGGGAACGGGCTCAGAATGGAGCGGAGAGCATGTCTCTGTTCTTTCATAGCCCTGTACAATGCTGCTTGACATGAATGCAACAAGGCAGCACTGTAAAGAAGCTGAAAGCACAAAGATACAGGAACGGCCGTGGAAGCGGTGGGGCCTGACCAAGAAATCAAGAGCAGCTCGTTAAAACAACCCAGGGGAGGTATCCAGCCCCTCCGCCCCTCCGCCCCACCTTTCCTTCTCTCTCAGCGGTCCCAAGAGCCGTAGTTTACCGCACACCTACCGTTCCTCAAACCACCACGGAGAAGCCGTTTAACTCCTGATGCAGCAGAGGACCTAATGAGACCAACAGCCAAACCCTAACTCGTCCACAGCTCTTCCCTTCACAGCACAACGGTCTGCCTCAAACTACACAGACGAGCAGGGACAAAATTCACCGAAGAATCCAAAACGAGCGGACGACGACTTACTGAACATCCAAAAAGACGAGTACGAACAGGCACCTACAGAAGCGCGTGCAGGGACAGAGGTACTGCGTGACAGTAGCACACGAGCGATGCTTTCGACAGGAAGCAGTGACACAGATGTCCCCTTAATACCTCATTGAGCGCACACATCCGTGCTATGGAGCCGATGTTATTCGTGATGGTTATTAAAGTAGCCTTCGCGAGGTCCTCTTTGCTGACCGATTCCCGCTTCTCCTTGCTCATCATGTTTCCAAAGCTGTAAAGAGAGTTTTCGGGTTAAAGGTCCATTCGCATCAGCATTCCAGGAGAAAACGGGAACTGCTAATTTAACCAAAGTGACTCATCTTGAAGTATTTCTTTCTAACTTTAAAAAGCGTTGCTCTCAGTAACTTAGACCCAGTAAAACAGAACAGCAGAAGGAACGGTAGCTCTCCTAAGAGACGTAAATCCGGTTTCTCAGCCTTGCAGAACCTCCCGTGAAAATAAAAATCAGTCAAGTCATTACCTGGACGCTACAGCCCAGCCCGGCAATCCGAATCGCTCGTAGTCTCCTCCGTAAATGTCCCGCACTAGTTTGTCCACTTTGGTACTGTCTCCGTGGGACGCCATCTCTAGGGCCTCTTCAAAGGTGGAGCAACCGGTAAGAAGGCAGCAGAGACCAAAAAAGGTTCCCCCTCCAAGGCTGCAGCATAAAGCAAAATGAAAGTCACCCGCCTTGCTTCTAAAGGGACGCAGAAAGAAAACGGCTCGTTCCGCCGAAAGCTCGGATCACTCAGCTACGCTCGGTCAGCTCAGGTTGCCCCATTCCTTCAGCTCCTTCTCTTTTCAGTGAGAGCAATCTTGGAAGAGCAGCAGTTTTCTTTAAATCTGTTACTTTCAAATAACTTACAGCCTGCAAGGAATCCCACGCCCTCACAGCCTTCTGCAGAGGGCATGTTTCTAAATGAGAAATTCATTTTCTTATTTTACAATACCCACCTTCTTCCCAGCGCTCAGAGAAGTCAATCTTAAAATAAATATTAGTCCTGAGGGATAACCGGAGTATTAGGGCATAGCTATTCAAAACTTAGGGGGGAAAAAAAAAAACCTATGTCCTGTTCACTTTACTGTGAGCACATGCCAACAGTGACGTGTAGCAAGAGTAAGATCTGTACCGTGGGGGTTTTTTTATTATTATTATTGCTAACTTTCAAGAAATTCAGGAAAGCTTAAAGCCACAGAGCTCTTTGGCTTTGCCTGGCAACAAGAGCCACATCTTCAAGAAGGGTAGCTGCAGCAGTCCAGCAGCTCTCTGGGGAGTTACTGCCGTGCCAGCGTCCCTTCCACCAAAGTAAGGTAACTTTCGGCAGTCAGGATGCAAATCTCTACTGCTAGGATCAAAGCTAACGGTCGTTAGCGTGATCGTTATGAGTACATTTGGGATAATCCCAAACTATGGCATCTCTCTGGTGGCACATAAAACCAAACAGTTTAGAAGCTGTTTTTTCAGTTGCCCTGCCGTAGGGATTAGAGACTGGTTGCAGTAAGGAAACCAAAACATGAAATTTGGAATCTCTCTTCCCGGAGGGATCTTTGTCGGCAGAAATGAGGGACTGCAGTGAAAGCAGCAGCTCAGTCATTCGACTCGCCACCTTTCATAGAATCATAGAATCATTAAGGTTGGAAGAGACCTCTAAGATCATCGAGTCCAACCGTCAACCCAACACCACCATGCCCACGAAGCTGTTTTTTCAGTTGCCCTGCCGTAGGGATTAGAGACTGGTTGCAGTAAGGAAACCAAAACATGAAATTTGGAATCTCTCTTCCCGGAGGGATCTTTGTCAGCAGAAATGAGGGACTGCAGAGTGAAAGCAGCAGCTCAGTCATTCGACTCGCCACCTTTAACGCAGCTTTTCCCTGAAAACGCTGTCGACAATGCAGAAATACATTCCAGATTCTAAAATAAAACTCGAAGTGAATTTACCCCCCCCCCAGCACTCACCTGGTGCCCGTTACCCGTTTATAGTTTTCTTTTGAATACACAGCCAAAATGCTGACCCCTGAGCCAATGTTCACCAAAAGGAGAGGGTACGGATTCTCCAGGTTGAACGGGAGCTTCTGACATCTTTCAGCATCCGTCGGGTTTTCAAAATAGTAGCACTCCGAACGTCCGTTGAATCCAACTGAATCAATGTACAAAACTCCTTTAATAAGGCAATCGAGTTCATCTAGCTTACAGAGCTGAAGGTCACCCATCTGGTGGAGAAAAATAAAAAAAGAAGGAAGAATATTCAAGAAGTAACTAGGGATCTGAAGTGTTTACGCTCAGGGCTAGAAAAACGCGTTCCCTGCCAGCTGAATTCAGCTATCTCCACTACTCCCCGTGGTGGCTGAGAGAGAAGCACAGATCAGAGGAGGGCTCCGTCTTTCTCCGCGCACGCGGACTGCTGACTACCCCGGCCCTACAGCGCGCGCGCAGAGGTGGGAGCGCGGGGAAACCAACAGCTGGATCCGCAGACGGACGCCAAGAGAATCCCGTCACCTTCCACGGGCCTGACTTAGGCCCTGACTCTGAGGCATTAGCATGAAAAACAAAGAAAAATGAGAAGGGACTTAACTGTTGGACCAAAAAAAAAAAAAATCCCCCCCCCTCCCCAAAAACCACAGCCAAAAAACCACCCAGAAAACAGAGGAAGTTCTGAAATTGTTTTCCCCTCATGTCACTGCCTTGACTGCACAAAAAGCCTCTTTATTTGAGGCACTTTTTCAAGCCCTGGTTAAACAAAGTATTTATCACACATGTTTTCACCTGTGAACGAGAATCAAACTTGTAACCAAGCCACATGATGATGTCACATCCCAACTACTAACCTCCTTTCAGTTAATTTACCGCCAAATCTGACTGAACCTCAATCAGCTCACTCGCATGTGTGTTAGAAATGAAACCACATGAGCAAAGGAACGATAAAACAAATACTAAGCGTGTGAAAGACAGCAATGAGGAAAAAAAAACCCACAAGACCGAGATCAGCGTAATCAGAGATTAATGACACAGAGAAAGTCTTGTAAGAGCACACGCCATGGAAGTTAGTGCATAATTTTAGTTACAGGAATGTTACATGCACTTTCAGGAAAGAAAGTATCCGAATTTGGAGATGCGAACTTGAGTCCACATGCTGTTTCCCGAACCAGGTTTAATTTGAGTTAGGTACACTCTTCCAAAGCTAAGATTTAGAGATGGTTTAGAGTCTGCAGAGCGAGTTTTCTAGTTTCAAGCTTTAAAAAAAGATTTCACTACCAGAGCCTAATCGTATAGAAGCCAAAAATGCATACTGTGCGAAAGTCCTGCTCAAATTTGTACGCTCCACCTCCCGTGGCACATAAGGTAGTATGGAGGCTCGAGAAGTGTTTTTCGCTTCCCATTTGAATAAAAGCAGGCATGTCATGAGTAGGAAAGCGTATAAAGTGCAGATTGCCTTTACGTCCACACAGGGTAAGGTCCTTTAGTTCAAGGTGCACATCCCGAATGCCTGTAGATCCGTAGGCTACATTTGATGTCAGGTATTTGCGGATGCTTTTGAGATTTTCCACTTCTTCCTCCTCCTCTTCAGCGGTGATGTCCTTTGGTTCAAAATAAACAAGTTTGACCAAGGTCCCTCCGATATCCAAGCCAAACCAAGGAAAGACTAAAGAGAGAAGGGGGGGGGGAGAAAAAGAAACAGGGTTTGATACTGTCATACCACCAGCAAAACACTTAAAAACTGAATTAATTCATGCGATTCTCTAGGGACTCCAAAATGCAGGCCCGTTTGATCTATTCATTTCTAAAGCAGAAAACAAACGTTAGCAGTCTGGTCTGCCTTTGACAAACGTGGCCGAGGCTCCTCTGTACACGGACTGAACTCCTGTTTTGAGACACCTCGTGTTCAGGAGCTCCCAACACCTGATAGGCAATCCTCAAAATACTTCCACCACCGCCAGGCAGCACTGAAGATACGGACAAGCGCAGGTCTGACGGTATCCGTACACCCGCTAGATAACTGCTGCAATTTTAATCCCCAGCTATTTCTTTTCTAAAGTTCTGATCCAGAGCCAGAGCCAAGCATAATACCAGTGCTTTTACATCAAAGGGGTGTACAAACGTTAACTAATTACAAGACATAACTGAGGTAGACAAGTAATCTAAGATGCCCCAGGGAGACAAAAACAAATGTCTAATTGGATTATTTTATTAGTCAAATTCCCCCGTGGTACAAAATATGCATTAGTGTCAGGCCCAGCAACATTTACAGCTGTATTAGATAATGAGCTGCTTGGAAATGATCAAGAGAAAACCCTGATCAGATGGAATCTGCGATTAGAGCTGAGAACTGGAACAGATTAATATTACTATTAATGAGCTAAAGGGTAGACTAGAGCTAACAAGATACACGGGCTCCAGAGCAAAGAGAAAAATGTAGCCAGATGTTATGGCTTATGGCAGCAGGATTAAACCCCTACGGTTTTTTCCAAAAGGAAAAAAGGAATGTTTAGAAAATAAACCTGAATGCAGCATAGATGTTACTAACGTTCCTCTGGAAAGAAGGATCTCGGGTTTTAACAAAATTCTTACATGTCAGAGACAGGCACGATAACGTGCTACTGTCATTTTTGCAATATGTGTTTGCTTATCTGCAGACAGATAAGCGTGCAACACGAAGAAGCCCTCGTTCCTACCGCCCTTTGAAAGCGGGCACCCCTCCGGTTAAACTCGGGGAAGCAGCAGCCATCCCCAGAACGCAGAGTCACCCAAGCGAGAGCATGTTCCTTGTCCCCCCCGTCCCAGCAGCGCAGGAGGTGCACGCCGAGGCCCCGCCGCGCGAGCTGCAGGAGCGCTAAGCAGTCAGAGAGCAACACCCAAACACCCAGAGGCAGCACTTGAGAAAGCTGGACAGCAAAGAAAGCAACTCGGGGGCAGGAGGGAGACTCACTCCCAGACCAAACCATCTTTGAAAAGCCAGAAACCCGACCGGCAAGCACATGTTTGAAGATGGTGTATTCTCCCCTCGGCGGGTTAACTTGGTCGCTGTACAGAGCGGAGTAAGACAGGCCCTTTTAGAGCATCAAAGTTCCCCAGGAGCGGCTAGAGCCATCAGCTACCCACGTTCATAAATAACCACTGAGTTATTTTTATCTATTTCCATAGAGGCCACCCCCAACCATCACCAGAAGAAATCTTGAGAGAAGATGTAAACTCTATTTTAGGAGGCACGCCCAAATCTCGATCATCCTCTATTTCTAATGCATTTACTTCAAACAAGAACAGACGTAAAAACAACCGTTCACGAATGAGAGAGAGAGAGAAATCTGCATCACGGCCCGATGGAGGGAGAAAGCGGGAGCAATTCAAGGACTTTGGACAATTTCTCCTTCTGGGCTCCTTAAATGAATTTCAGGATTGCAAACTCCGTCAGCATTTCAGGATGGGAAGTCTACCAAGTGCTTTACTTGCAGGGAAGTTTAGCATACGCATCTTATTTTAAGACTCCCTCAAGCAAACCTTACTATAGCTAAATCAAACGGTTAAGTTACTTGTCGAGAGAGGAGCGTTGGCTGCCCGGGCCTCATCATGCAACGTGAGGAGAACCATACCCCCAGGGACACCAGACCAGGAGGAGCACCCTCATAGGAAGGGGAGTCCAAGACCCCAGAGTATAAGCGAAGGGAAAGGCGGGACAAACTCCAGGGTTTCTGTATCCCCAAAAGAAAGGGCCTTGTCATGGAGGAGTGCGGCAACGGCAGCTGAGCTGCTACATCTTCCCCCGCCGGCAAGCAGAAGTCAGAGACCGCGACCACTCCAACAGGGAGATGGACGCTCTACTTCTGCGTGGCAGGCGTCAGGACAGCAAACAAAACCCACCGAGTGTCCGCTTGCTTCACTCGCCTGCTCTTCTGACACCTTAAACCTAAAAACCTGCACACAGGCCCACCTGATGCGGTATTACAGCCATCTCCGATGTGGCACATCCGTAAGTCAGCAGTCCCCACATTAATGGCAGAATAGGAGCCCCTCAAAGTATTTTGTCTTTCTTTGAATCAAAGTCTGAGATTTATCAACTAACTACCGCAGAAAAATGCTTTGAACAAGGATCATGCCCTGCTATTGAGAGAAGAAGCAATAAAAATACCACCAACGTCACACAGGTGAAAATAGGCCACTGGCAGGCAAACCAGAGCCTTCTGCTGCTGCTCCGGTCCCTCCAGTGACTGCAACTGGTAAGCACCCCTCTATTTTAATACCCAGTTCATGTATACGATCACTAAAACCAGCTTCCCCACGTTCACTGTGCTCTTCCATACTGCTTAAACCCTGCTGGAAAACTAACGAGCTCTACGCAAGAAAAGGAACAGGACGAGGCTCCCCACGTTACTCAGCCAAGTCTTCTCCTGTCTGTCGTGGCCACTGACACCCTGCACTCCCCTTTCACAAATTTCCCAATCTTAAAAGCACGCGGCTGTTTTGTTGTCTCTGCTCTGACGAAGGGATTGGTTCCAGAAACCTCCCGTCCTGGTGCCGGGAAACCTCCTTTTGATTTCTGGAATATATTTATTCCTGTCAGGACATGCAATTTTTTTTCTGCATTATGAAGCCTGCATTTTTTTTTTCTTTTTTTAAAGCACCCCCACTCTCGTATTTAGAGACAGCAATCCTCTCCCCAGCCTCGCTTTGCCAGGCTACGCAAGGGTGAAAACAGGGAGAGAGCAGAGGACGGGGTCTCGCAGATGCCCTCATTGAGGTGCAGCACAAAAGCATCCAAAAGTGGTTAAACATTGGAACAGGCTGCCCAGGGAAGTGGTGGAGTCACCATCCCTGGAGGTATTTAAAAGACGTGTAGATGAGGCGCGCAGGGACATGGTTTAGTGGGCATGGTGGTGGTGGGTCGACGGTTGGACTCGATGACCTTAGAGGTCTCTTCCAACCTTAATGATTCTGTGATTCTATGAAAAACTAAGGCACAGTGCCCCGCTGAAGCCAGGTAACTGAAAATGCCATATGGGCTGCTTCATCGCAAGCTAACAGGCTTCCACTTCAGAGTAGACACTCAGCTGGTAGTACATGCCTTTGTTCAGTAGAATACCGCTAACTCATTTTAATGTTAGTTGTGAAGTTCACACACCAAGCTCCTACATTCAGGGACACACACACCCCCTCAGATTTTAGGGCACGAGAATCACCAACTCGGTCCATCAGTTTAGGAAGCTTTCCTAGTCACAAAAAAAGATAGCAACTCCTTAGAAACTTCACCCCAGCTCATTCTCAGTGCCCTCAGGACCTTCACTTTTTAAATATATATAAATTTACTTTTTATTTAGGTGTTATAGCCGCCACTGAACTAGCAGAACATCAGGCGTGGGGTTAAACCACGCCAGTTCTCCACCGTCTCGCACGCCAGAAGACGTGGCTAACAGGGAAACAGGAACGACGCCTGCAGAGCTTGGCGTAAACTGCAGTCAGGTTGGGCTCAGGGCTTACTAGTCTTCGCTCAGCACCGGCCCCGCTAAATCCCAGCTGGCCCCGGAAAGAGCGTCCGACCCCCCGCGCAGGGCCACGGCCTCAGACCGGAGCTGGCTCCACACCCCCGTGCAGCACCAGCTGCAGAAAACCTCTGCACGGAGCAGCTGGTGTTCTCCATCTGCCAACAGCTCGGCTATACCTTCAGTAAGTCACCAGGGATAAATTCTAAAAGATAGCCTATTAAGGTAATTAACTTCAACCAAGTGATTCTTAATTATGGATCTCTCATTACATACATCCCAGCCACAGGTTAAGAATCCAAGGAAGAAGTGTGCTAGCTCAAAATTAAGCACTTCTTTACCATATCGTAAAGGATTTTCTATGCAGTAAAACCTGCAGAGAGCACTCAAATAACCTGGGGCAGGGACAAAACTTCCCCTACAAACCCATTTCTGGAGGAAAGGGGTGTGGCACAGGAACAAGAGGAAGAAATTATTTCAACGACGTGGAGAACCGTTTTTTTTTTCCCCTTACAGTTAGAGGAAGTCAGCCAACACGAACATGCAGGGCAGCAACAGCTCTTCCGTATCCGAGAACTAGAAAAATCCCTGCCTTCAAAGGGAGGAAGGAGGAAGCTCTCTTGGACGAACGCCATCACCATCTGCTACCGAGACTTCTCTTAAAACACTGGTTTTTCCCAGCATCTACAGTGCAGTTGAAAGGCATCCAGAGATCTCTCCCTTGTAAGCCTCTACAGCATTTTTTGCGAGAGAGCTGCTGCAGAAGACGGCGGTTCTAGAGCAGCGCGAGAACTGGTGGCATCCAGGAGCCCTTGGGCCGCCCGGAGGCTGGTTTTTCTCCGTCAGAAGCTTCTGCTGAAATAACCAGCGCGAGAAGACACCAGCTTTAACGGCCAAGGCCGAAAATGCAAACGCTGTCTCTCTTCACCGCCTCCCCGCTGCTACTTGGAGCCCTCCGTGCTGGGAAAGAGCCTCAGGCGTCCCTCCTTTCCGAGGGCTTACCAGCCAGGGGACGACGGGGAGGGTGAGAAACCCGCAGGCAGAGCAGGGGAAGGGCACGGCGGTGCGAACCTCTGGACCTTCCGGGAGGCGTTCAGTCTCTCCCTGGGTATTTGGGCACTTACAAGAAAGGCAGGAAATCCTCTCCTCAAAGCCAGAGCTGTTCTCCATTCAAAACCTCCTACAGTCTTTTCCTTAACGAAACTCTCTGTATTGCTTTGTTAGCACGATGACAGCCACTAACCCCGCTCTCAAACATCGCGTAAGACAAAATAAATCCGACGGTGTTCAGCGTGAAAAGTAGCGAGGGTACAAAGAAAGTGACTTAAGGAGCTGGCAAGGTTGTGGCACCACTCAGCAGATCAGGCACACGACGATGAGCCTTATTTTCATTTGCTTCCCTAACGCAACACACTGCAAGAGCAGTTACAAAGCGCCCTTAGAGCAAACTTTTCTCCAAGAAAAAAATTCTTCACCTTTTGGCCAGACAAAGTATTGTTCTCCCTTAGCAGAGACACTTGTAAAAAGCAGCTCGATACGTACATTTTCATACACGCGGTTTACATACGGCTCTTCCTCTTAAAAATAAACTTTCTTCTAAAGGGCAGATCTATGGATACGCGACAACAAACAAAAGGCCAGACTCCAAACAATGTTAAGGGCTTGCAGCTAGCACTAAATAACTGCTTCATCGCAAGCTAACAGCCTTCCACTTCAGAGTAGACACTCAGCTGGTAGTACATGCATTTGTTCAGTAGAATACCGCTAATTCATTTTAACGTTGGTTGTGAAGTTCAGAAAAGCTGAGGGATACTAGGTGCTCCCACAGCAAGAGCTGCCACCCTCCCTTCATCTTGAAATCCCTTTTAGAGTTAGACCGCAAGCTCTTTGGGGCAAGAAAAATATAATGCCTTTATTTGTTATGTAAATTACTTTATAAAACTGGACACTATGTAAATAAAAAAAGCCTCAACAGACTTATTTTGGAAGCTGCAGAAGCGTCAAGATGAAAGAGGCAATGTAATTGAAGATCTCCATGGTGGATTTTTGTCGTACGACAAGCAGCTCAAGTCGTACTTCAGACTGATCCTTAAGTTATGAGCCAATTATACCAGAAGCTAAAAAGATTAGCCTGCGGAGGAGCAACGAAGACTGACGATTTAGTTGAGCATATGACAGCACCTCTGTGCTTACTCTAAAATAGTCGACATTGTATTTTAATGGCGTTATACCACGATGGAAATTTTACAGCTGGAGGGAAAAAGAATATTCATCAGCATTTAATATAAAGTGACATTAAGTCTACATATCCTCCCATCTCTAAAAATAGGCTCTGCTAGGAATTCGTATTTCGTACACGATTCCAAAACATAAAAAGGTATTTAAGAATCAAAGCTTGAATTTTGTACCGCAACGGAGCCGCCAAAACAGTATTTTATTT
The DNA here is from genome assembly GCF_000699105.1 of Pygoscelis adeliae. Classification (NCBI taxonomy): domain Eukaryota; kingdom Metazoa; phylum Chordata; class Aves; order Sphenisciformes; family Spheniscidae; genus Pygoscelis; species Pygoscelis adeliae. The sequence continues at coordinate 193,234 of NW_008825538.1, read as the reverse complement.
GTACCTCTACTTGCATACTGTGTATACTGAGAATTTAAAGCAATGTGCACATTAACGTCTTTGCACGATTCTGACAGAAAATACTAAAACTTGAAAAAAAAAGGTATCAGTTGCAAGGACTACAGAACTGATGAGGACATGCTTTTTTTTTTTTTAAAAACCCACACATGCACACATTTTTAGAAACTATTTGCAGGATGCCCTTCTGGACATTTACGGTATAGGCTTTCTTTTGGAATTCATGGACACCCTGCAATACAAATACTCTTCATGCAACTTACTTCCCCTCCCCTTTTGCCAAACAGTGAAACATTATGGATGATGCCTGGCAAAAGCATCAAAACAAGCTTTTTTTAATTTTTTTTTTTTTTTCAGAGAACTAACAAACAGGCCACAGGAAGGAGAGGCATCCTTTGTTAAAATAATTTAAACTCATCTCTG
>NW_008825538.1:190157-192783 GCF_000699105.1 Pygoscelis adeliae | reverse complement strand
AAGAGCGCTGCAGCAGCACAGGAGAGCCAGGAGAGTGGGGGAAGCTGACAAACTGAATCGCTGACCTATTTCTTTTATCGTGAGGGAGACTGATTACAGCAAAATATTGCCCCGCTCGTTACGATCTGGTCATCATCGGTTTTATGCCTGGCACTCAAACCTACCCACAGCAAGCCATTCGGTATCCCACAGTTACGTTCAAGTAAATGCAAATGTGAATATCCTCTTTACTCATCCGGGGTATTTCCAGTCCAGTTTCTAAGTGTAGACTTCAATAACGGCACCGATAATTCATTACCAGACAGGAATTCTTCTGTATTGCCTCTGGAGGCGATAAAGCTTTTTCTGTATTACCATTTCTGCCTGTACGAATAATCCTGTCAAGCTCCCCTTCACACCCCACCAACATAATACTCCAAAGCAGCTAGGAACTTCAACAAATCTCTGCTTCACAACCTTTTCATGGATACTTCTCACTCCCTCCCGAGAGCGACAGCGTCCTTGACTTCTCCTCCTTTTTTTACCTGTGGCATATGGAAAATCACGGCGTCTGCGATAAAGCTCTTTAGTTCCTACGAGGTGCACCGAGAAACATTTAATAGCCCGAGATGCACGAAGGCAGGCAGCTCGGACGTCGGTTGTACTGTTGCAGGTCAGGTCGTTTCAGATATACCCAATCTAATTCCCCTCGGTCTCAGACCCTCCCCGATCTCTGCAGTGAAACGGTCCCCGCTGCACATTACCGGTACAGACAGACGACTACGGAGGAAGAAAGATCACGAGCTTGAACCGCAGCCTGCTGAAATCCTTTCATTCCTGGGGAAGCAGGGCTCATCTGCCAGGGCATCTGCCAGCACAGGCAGCAAGACAAGCCTCAAGGTCACCGAGCTTGTTTGCCACATACCAGCAGCAGACAAGCGGGAGCTAAAGTAGGACATTTTTGATCAGACGCCCGTTAAGCGGCTTGCTTTCATTTAGGCTTGCTTGAATCTTCCTTAAGGTGGGATCGAGCGTTTTAACTTCAAAATGTAATTTACTCTGACATCAGACGTTGTCCCTATTAAGGGACGTACTTGCTCCAGCACATTTCTCTTTCAATTACCGCAAAAATCATTTAGGAAAGACAGGCTACACTGTAATCCCGAATCGCGCTACGCTGACCTTCCAGACTGGATCCAAACCCTGTCTTGGAAGCTGCCAGAATACCCGTTTTCCTAAAAGTCCCCCACGCCAGCCTCTGCATTTAACTTTACCGCAACAAACCAGAACCTCAACGGCCAACTTCAGTCCGCATTCTCCACAGAAGACAGAGAAACTGCCCCCAGGCAAGGCGTAAGAGTATAATCACCTAATGCATAGCTCCGTCTGAGTCCGCCCTGATTTTCATACCAGAGATCTCCTTCATTTCCCTAAAAGATGCCTGCCCCCTGTTAACTAGCCTGTCTCTAATTAACAACCCCACAGCTCCCACTGCTGGGTTTTGCTGCGATTTCCTTAGAACAACAGCCACAGAAGCGGACTTTCACATACAAAGTTGGCGTTGCTGCATCTACATCACAAGGATGCTCACCACCGCCAGTGCCATTACGCCCCTCTACCAAATTTCTCTTTCACCCTATTAATTCTTCAGCAAGCAAAACCCCCGCAACTACCTCAGTTATTTAACATTAACTCCACCATCACTTCCAGGTGCGGGATCACTCCTGCAGCCTCGCACAATCTGGGAACGAAAGGAAGGGAGAGGCGAGGGAACACAGGTTTGCAGCTGACGCTACGTTAGCATTGCTGAGCTGCGCTCGCCTGAAATTAGTAACGCAAGCAGCACCCAGTTCAGCAAACGTCTCTGAGAGTCTTCTGAGATACAATTCCTATTTTCACACTAAGGCAGGGTAAAAGAGAAGCTTCCTTTCTTCCCAGCAACCAAAAAAAGAGAAAGAACACTATTTAAAACTTTACATTAATACCGTAACAATAGTATCTCAGCATTGCCAGCCAACAGACCGAGTCTTGCTACGAGATGCAGGAGAGTTTTGATCCCTGTTTTCAGCCTGGACTCATTCGTCGACATCCTTTTAATAGCTGCGGAGGTAACGGGGAACTACGTTGACGCCATCTCATTTTCAGGGTTTGGCAATTTCCTTCCAAGAGGAAGGACTCCAGCGTGAGTAAAGAAATAATCGCTCCGTTCCACCGCAAACATGGCTGAAGACAGTCACCAGCCACAGCCACCTGAACGGCAGCTCCTGCTGCTGCCAAAATGAAGGCTGCCATCCATTTTGCACCTAACTCGCTCCACGGACCGCTTCCGAGACGCTGTTTAAAAACGTGGTTCAGGGGAGGGGTTTTTTTCCCTTCCAGAGCCTGGTTCAGTCTGCACCCGCTCCCTGCCAGACCTGCGGGGTTCTCCCCTCCCAGAATTTACACCGTCCTCTTTGCTCTCCAGTGCTTTTCTTCCACCCGTTGCCAGTCCGGCCACGCAGCCTTCGCCCCCTGGCTCTGGCTGCACACGCCGGCCCCTCCGTCTGTCCTTCTGTCCCCCTTCTCCTCCCCCTCCGTGTCCTTACCGGTGACCTTCCCTCTCCCCCTCTGCTCCAACGTCCCCGGCTTGGGCACCTCAGCACCTGCC
>NW_008825538.1:187461-188922 GCF_000699105.1 Pygoscelis adeliae | reverse complement strand
GCGAGGACCCCCCGTCCCTGAAAGCCGGGTCGCCGTTCGGCCGCCTCCCGGGGCCACCTCCCGGGGCCACCTCAGCGGCACGGACGCGAAGCGCCGCAGGACCAGGCGTTCCTGAGCTCAAGCCGTGCCGGAGGACGGTAACCGGCCGGCGCGGGCCTCGCACGGGAGCGCTTGCAGAGGAAGAGGCGAGCGGGACGGAGCCCCGCGGCCCCTTCACGAGGCCTCGGCGATCGAGCTGGATCCAAACCTCCTCTCCCAGCGAGGGCAGGTGAAAACACGCGAGTTCCCCAGGGATCCTGCGAGCTCCGTGGAAAGGACGGGCGTGAGGAAGCGGGGAACGAAGGCAGGAGGTTTAGGAGGCAAGACGGAAAAGAAACAAGGGTCAAGGGTTCGGGATACAGTCAGCCCCGATCCTCGGCTCCCCTATGAATCACAACGTAATTTAAGTGCTGGTGCACCCTGTTCTTTAAACTCTGACCCTACGCTGATCGGTGCTGAGCTAACAACTACCGCAGCAGCCATCCAAGGCACCAGAAAAAGTGAGGCCGCCGTGCAAGCAACGATCACCAGGACGACATTCAAGAGGAAAACAGACCCCCAGGCTATGTCGTGCCGTAACAGCTCCCCTTGTAACACGGTGGAGGTTCCCAGGTGGAATGTTAATCGATGCCTGACAAACCTAGAGCACGGCCAAGCGTGTAACTGCAACCCACTGACCCACGGCGCTCTTCGCCTCCACCGCGTTAATCTCGGCTCAACGCGATCCTCAGGCATTAACTCGATACCAAAGGGATAAGCAACTGACGCTCAAAAAAGGTGTAATAATTTCAGTGAGAATTTGCTGAATTCTGGTTGCTGTGGTGAAAAAAGGGCAAAGAGACCGGTCAAATTCAGTTTGTATAATTTTAATATCCTGTTGGGCAAATGCGGGAAGCACGTAAATGCGGTTGGTGTCAGTACGAGATAAAGCACGTCTCTGAATAAAAAAAAAAACCCACCCTTCTTTATAAAAGCAGTGCCTTCGTTTTGTTAAAAAACTAACTCGCTGAGCTTCGCTGCCCGAAGTCCAGGGCACTGTCAGTACCGAGCCCCGTGTACCTGTGTTTCATATACCTGGGCTGGAAGTCAAGAGCTCTAGCTGGGAAAGCAGAAAGCGAGGAGCGTTGGTGGGATGCCTCAGCTGCGAATGCACAGCAGAGCCCTTGGGAGCCCCTCCTGTAAAAGGCGGCGTGGAGAGGGCACGTGACGCTACTGAAAGGGGCTCTTGCCATCACGCTGCTCGAAAGCTTCCTACTTGTCCCCAGAAGGCGTACGCCGCAGGCCGGCCCACCCCTAGGGCTCCCTCGCCGGCGAGCGGTGAGCCGGCGCCGGGCACAGCGGCGGTCCCGGTGACATTGGTATCTCTTTTCTGCAGGTCAGGCCAAGCCCAAAGCCGTTCAGCAGACGAGGAGCGGTACCTGC
>NW_008825538.1:179883-186724 GCF_000699105.1 Pygoscelis adeliae | reverse complement strand
ACACCCCGCCGCTGCTGCCTGCACACCAGAGCTGAAGCCAGGGTGGCAAAGGTGGCCCAGCTCCCTTTTCCGTGCAGGATCCCGGGATCTGATTCAAGCAGGCAATCTGGACCACGGAGGAAGAAGCGGGAGCGGCGTGCTGGGCTTGGTGTGTGCTGTCATGGTGTCCACCCGGTTACATCCAGCCCCTTCCCTCCCAGCCTGCCACCGCTCGGCCACAGCTGCCTATGGCCTTGTTTCTCCCAAACACTCTTCCAGCTTGCAACAGTTTGCAACTCAGACCTCTCCTTAAAAGCCTTTGGTGCATTTCTCTTCCCAGAACTTGTCCGGTTCCTCTTTGGCAAACACAACGTCCTGAGGAGACGGCTTCCGCAGCTCAGCTATACGCTGCATCGAGAACCACCCTGCCCGTGTTCATCCTGAACCTGCCCTCTGGGCTTCCTATGACCTGCCGTGGTGGGCATCCTTAGAGACCGGGACCTGTGCTTGCTCCGAAACGAGGTCTGGAAACTGTCCCCTCCTCCTGATACGGACTGATGGCCTCAGTCTCGCTGTGGCACTGCCAGTAGTGCCCTTCAAAGCATTCCCCCCGGCACAGATCCAGACGTCGCTGTGAGCAGCAGAGAGGGGTTTACCTGCCCCCTTCACCAGGGGACCGCAGATTCGGTGGTTCTTGGCACTGTCTGAACCTACCCCCCAACCCCGGGAGGTCACCTCTAGCCTCTGGGATGCTGGAACTGGAGGTGTCCCCCCGACGTGCCCAACACGCAACTCCTAAGGTCAAAGGAAGGGTCTTACCAGAACTGGCTGCCCAGAGGCGTGCTGAGGAGGAGGAAGAGGCGAGGAAGCCGAATTCCCGGCAGACACTCCTCGACACGCAGGCAAGCGTTCTCCGAGAAATCCAAACGCAGCTCCACAGCAAGGGAAACGCTCCGACCCCCCCGGACGGAGTCGCTTGAAATTGCGTACGGCAGAAGTTGTGCAAAGAGCCTTCTCTAAAAGCACCCGTCTTCTCAAACGGGAAAACCAAGGTGCGTGAACTGCAGCAACCCTCCCCAAAAAAAGCAGAGGAGGGCTGTTGGGATCCTTCTTTGCAGCCTCCACTCCCCGAGCAGGTAAGTTGGGTGGTTTAATTCTCCAGCCAACTTCTACGTGAAGACTTCCCTTGCTCCACAGAGGCTTCAAAAGCTGAGATCCGTCCCCCTCATCTTACAAACACACACGGCAACCTCACAAGTTGAGTGTGAAGTGGCAAACGATTTTATTACACAGTTAGTCAAAGGCTTTTCTTTTTTTTTTTAAAAGATGTGCAGGGACGCGGTTCCCTCCTGCAGGTTCACCTGCTGACGACGCTTTTAAAGTGCTACGTTACAGCTGTGAAAATACCGGCACCTCACAGCAGGAAACCGAAGGCGTGCTTTTATCCAGCCTGAACTGGTGATAAACCAGCTGTTTCACAAGAGCGATTCGACGTGAAAAGGCAAAGCATGCAAGCCACTGGGAAAATACGCAGAGAATTTTGCAGGCAAGTAGAGCATCAGAGAAGAGGGCCTTGGTACGGATGCTGCTGGTTTGGGATCTCTCAGACTTCCTCCGAATCACGCAGAAAGCGTGTGGAGAAGGCACGCGCCCCCTCTCTTTAACGGGCTGAATTTTGGGATGGATTCTGCAGTGCGGTTATGCAGGCTCACGTACTCTGCTTTACAATACGCGTTCTGCTTTATGTCGGTGCAATATTCAGTAGCAAACACGAGCCTTTTAACAAGGCGAAGGGATTTGGGGAGATTTCCCTACCCACTGCAAATAAAGAGCAATTCTCAGGGCCGAAAGCTGCAGCTTTCACGGGGAGGTGACGGGTCTCTGCAAAGCCCTCACTGACAAAATTACGAAAGCTGAGGAAGAAAACCAGTTTACCGGGGACTGCTGATGGGGAATCCCGGGTTCTTCTCCCTGCTTGCGGGGAGGTTTTGGACAAGTCACTATGTTAACTTCAAACGGGGTGCACAGCGCCCACGTTCCCCCTCCCAGCAGAGGAGGTCAAGTGTATTGCAAAGCGCTGTCCCTTCCTCTGACGGAGAAAGCGCCGGGCACTGAGCGAGCGATCAACATCTCCAGTTTACCCGGAGAGCAGCCCTGCCAGATCAAAATCAGCACCTCGCTATTGCATGTATTTGTTGTCCTTATCGTTTAAGGGAGGCACTTCTCGCATTTTTGGGCAACGGGAAAGCGTTAGGGGGGAGGAGCAGCCTTTTCGCCCCGTCGCAGGGCTGACGGACCCTTCCCACCACAGGCCGAGCTCCGGGCACGCCAGCCGCCGGGGAGCTCATCTCCCTCCTGCTCCCCTGCCAGCAGGAAGGTCGTATGTCGGGAAGCTGTGCCGAACGGCAGGAATCCAGGAGGAGTAAGTTCCCGGACACAGTAAAGCAGGGAAGAAGTGACAGCCTGGGATAGGAGCGCAGCCCGGCCGTCAGCACCAGGCTGCTGCAACGGTTTAAAGCCCACGGCATCCTTGCGGACTCGCCGGATTCAAACCGTGCCAGCCCGTGGCACGAGCCTCCTGCTGTGCAAATCCACCACCGGATCACCAAACAGAACAGGCCCAGTCCTGCCTCCTGCCACAGCTCCCCTGTTGCTCGCCAGTAAATCATGGGAGGGTGGGAACACCCGAAAGTCTGCGCTGGCACCTTTAGAGCTTAAAAAAAAGAAGAAATCCTCTAGCTACAATAACCCTCTAACGACAACAAAGTAGTTTCGTTACTTTTGTGCCCCTGTGCTTTTGGGAGGGAGTAGATGAGATGGCGAACAACCTGCAGCCACAGCGACAGAAGAGCTGGGCAGCAGGGCTGGTGATCACTACGCTCTGCCTAGAGCTCGAAATGTGTGCCAACAGCGACTGAGCGGGGCTGCTTCTGCCCCCGAAAGCTGCCCTGGGCAGGGGGAAGCTGGGGATATTTATATGGGTTTGAGGATTTTATCTTAGAAATCTTGCAGCCCAATCCCCTCGCGTTCCGAGCTGATCCCTGGGGACAGCAGGGAAGTTAGGGACTGCAATTTTAAATGGGACCTTCAAGATAACCCAGAGCATCTGAACCACTGGGTACGGCCTCCCTGCAGCGCGCAGTCGATCCTATTTGTGTCCCAGCCTGGACACAAGTTTCCTATATTCCCATCTCAAAGCACCAGGTATCGGGAAAGGCAAGAACTACATCCACCCTCCCAGCCAGGCTCTAAAAATACAACCTAAAGATCAAAGACACCCAACAATCCTGTCTGGGACCAAGTCCACTTAATGCTGGCATTGTCTGAAATGTTCCTCTTAAAGCATAATCCCCTTTTCCCTGGCTGGAAGGGGGTGAAACGAGGTTGATCCTCGAGAAAGCTGGTTACATGCGGCTCTTTCCTGACCTTCAGCTTCATCCCCAGGGTGTCAGTGCTGCATGAAGCGACCCCAGAGCCCATCCCTGATCCTCAGGACCAGGGGAGGATGCTCCAAAGCAAAGCACCGAAGCAGGACGACAGCTCCCGGGAGAGGGGAAGGCTTGCACGCGGTCTGGCCTGGCGCGTTCTCACCACGGGGGCCTCTCTCGTCACAAATGAGCAGAAGGCAGCCTGCCTCGGTGCACCGGGGTCCTGCCCGCGCACCCAGCACCGGGGGGAAAGGAGGAGCAGAGGCGAGCCAAGGTCCCGGCAGCAGAGCCAGAGACACCAAGTAAGGCCAATTCAACATGAGGCGGCTGGTGGAGGCTGCTGCACAGACCCTCGGGCACGTTTTCAAGCCAAGATGAGCAGAGCCAACAAAAGCGGCTCCACTTTTACAGGACGTCTGCAAAACCTCGCTGCACTGCCTGGAGGGACGCGGGGCCTCACCCTTTGGACCACCAGGACATGTTTCCCTGGGGCCTCCTGGGACCAAACAAGGGAGATGTGGATAAATAGCCTTGAGGACTTTCTCTTTTGACTCACTCCCTGAATGAGACCCTCTCTACGGGTGTAAAAGGAGAAGGCTACAGACAAGAAGATGGTTGGGAAATGGGGGAAAACAGACCCAAACCCAACAGCATCACGCAACCAAGGCCTCTTCCGGCAAAACCTTCCAGAAAGATTTAACACCCCCCCTACCGTCCCCCCCGCTGCTCTTCAGGCTTCCAACGCGTTGGCCAAATTCCTGCTACGAAGAGGAATGGCCCAGGCTGAGTGATGGTCATGGCATCCCATCCGCTCCAGCGCTATTTCTGCAATCGAGCGTACACCAGGAAGGCCACAGCTGAAATCAGAGCGATGCCCACAGCTGGAACGATGTATGGCAGGGACGGTCCGTTGCTGTCCCCTGGGGGGACTTTGGCCTGAGACGAGGTGGTCGCAGTGCCTTGGCCCCCGCTAGAGTCAAAAACGGGAGAGTTTCCAAAGGGACCGGCTCTGTCTCGGAGGTCGCTGCCTGCCCCGAGCTGGGTGCTGGGGTAATGGTCCACACGGACCTCGTGGGTGCCCAGGGGGGTGCTGTCCCAGCTCGGAGGCAGACGCGAGTCTCTGCTTGCTCCAGCTGCCTCCTTTCCCCCGGGGTCTTCACGAGCCGCTGGAGCCGGGCATCCCAAGGAGACTCTGGAGAGCGCTTCTCCCGAGCCCCACCATGAGTGGGTCCCTGCTGAAGGTGAGGCTATCGGACGCCCCTGAAAAGGGGCCGCCGGGCCCCCGAGAGCTCGGGCATCTGCCGGCTGCCTCTGGGCTCTCCTCAGCCACGGACAAGAGGACGCCTGGCTTGCTCAGCTCCACATCCCTCTCCACGTTGCTGCAAGGCACCCAGATGCTCGTGGCAGAGCTCAGCCGGGAGGCCGTCCTCCCAGACGTGCCTTCAAAGCTTCTTGCAACAGGCTGGGGAGGGTCCACCGAGGCCGGCAGCACCTTTGGGAGACAACGAGAGGGGCTGGGTGCCATGGAGAGGAGAGGGGCTGGGTGCCATGGACAGGACCCATTTGGCCGGGCCTCGGGCACCCACGTCGCGCAACAAGCCCACTTCAGCGCTCAACCACCGCATCTCCAGCCACTAACGGCGAGGCTGGGTCACAGGTAGCTCCCAGGGCCAGGAGCCTGAGCGGGGCAGGGAGGTGTCGGGGCTCCGGGCAGCCTTTGGGATTCGGGGGAGATACAGGAAGGAAGGAGGGGGAGACAAGCAGCGAAGAGAGGGGTGGAGACAGGCACCTGGAAGCCAGGAGACTGACTGGCAAGTTGAGGCGGGGAAATAAGGAGTCAAAGCCCAACAAACCTTGGCTCCCTTCTCCCATGCTCCAAAATACAGCGTCCAGACGGGGACATGAACACAGTGGGGAAAAAAAGCCCCGAATAAACTCGCCACCAGCTCAAAAGCTTACACTGCAGGAGAAAAATCTCCCAACCAGGGGAGGTTCGCAAGGAGCTGAATGAAATGCAAGTGGCCACAGGAAAAGTCACCTACTTTTTCCTTCGTCGGCATGGAGGGGGTGCTGCTGGCCACCTCCCCTGCAGGCAGTTCTTTCTCTTGTACAGGAGGCTTCACGGAGGTGTCGCAGGATAGGGAAGCGTCTCTGGGTGCCGGGGTAGCGACCGGGGTAGTTGTTTCCATCCAGGTGTCTGTCGGGGAGAAAACAAAACGAATTGCGTTAATCAGGAGACCTAAAAGGTGAGTTTTGCTCTTCCTCAAGGACGCTGCAACGGGATACTCCCAGAGCTGAGGGGGTCGCACAGGGAGCGGGACCCAGCGCCGCGGGGTGCTGCCCGTGTGGCCCTGGCTCTGCCGCGGCACCCGAGCTCTCCCGGTCAGTGCAGGTAAACCAGACGGCACCAGCCAAGCCAGCACCCCCCAATCTGTTCCTCCCTTCGAGAGCAGGGTGGCCCCCGGCTGCTGAAACGGGGGCGCAGACATTCAACCGGGGCGTTTTACATCGGAAACGAAGCAAGTGCCTCTGCCAAGTCCTGGTGGGGACGTTGTGCCAAAATACAGCGAGCAACAACTGCAACAACAACCGGAGGGAAAACAAGCAGCCAGGCTGGATTTCTGCACAACCCAACCTCGCTCCCTTCCTGGAGGAGGTCACTGCGGCCCAGGAGACGGGAGGGGAGATGGGCGACAACAGCACAGAGAGCTGTTCTCTACACCTCCGTGAGCGCTCATGGGCCACGAAGGCAGACGCAACCTTGGGCTGTCCTGTACCACCAGCCACAGCTACCACCGTTCTTTGGGAGGGTCCCCATGGCCTCCCGGCGGGGCCCTACCCCACACCTGCACCTTCTCTGCCACTCTCCAGCCTCACCGTCAAGCAGGAGGGGCATCCAGCAGCACCTTCAACCCTGCTCCCCATCAGCACGGCGGCTACGTGGAACTGCTGGGAAGGCAACCCACCTCCATCTCCTCCGTGCTCTCGCAGCATCCCGACCCGCTTCTGCTCCACATCAAACTGCTGCTGTATGAGGAGGGGGCTGCGCACATCCACGAAGCTGCCCGGGGGCTCGCTGTGCTCGGAGCCAGGCACAGCCTTTTGTTTTGGCTGCGAGTCTGGGGGCTGCGGCCCCCCGCTGCGAGCGGTCTCCTCCAGCCTCAGCGGCGACTCAGTGGAGACGTAGAAGTCTTCTTCGGGCTCATTCCTGGGCTGCTTGGGGCTGCGAGCAGAGCCCGCATCCCTCAGCAGAAGAGACCTGCCCAGACCCAAGCCCGGCGCGCCGCGGTGCAGGTGGTTGGCGTTCCCGAAACACCCGTTGTCCACACACACCGGGTGCTGCTGGCGGCTCAGCCAGTCCTGGCCCCACTCGGGGGGAGCAGCCGATGGCAAGGCCACGCCGGCTGCCCCCAGGGGCCCCCCCGCCACCGGGG
>NW_008825538.1:178900-179234 GCF_000699105.1 Pygoscelis adeliae | reverse complement strand
GGGTGCAGAGGATGCCCCTCTCTGCCGTGCCCATCGCTCACTCCGTCACGGACCGCGCTCCCAGGTGGAGGTGACCGGGCACTCTCTTGCTCCAGGAGGTTTTTGGGGAGCTGGAAGGAAATGAGCCGTGTTAAATCTACTGGGGGCTGACGGGGTCCATCTGTCAGAGGAGGGGAAGAGCATCTTCAGTCACAGGCTTGCCAAGCTGGTGAAGAGGGCTTTAAACGAGAGATGCCGGGGGAGGGGAACCTCAATCCGTCCCACTCCTACCAGTTTGATGCTGGGGCCAGCAATAGATGCCCAGAGCCTGGAGAAGGAACACAGGTCAGACGAA
>NW_008825538.1:177168-178511 GCF_000699105.1 Pygoscelis adeliae | reverse complement strand
GCAGGGGGGTTGGACTAGATGGCCTTGAGAGGTCCCTTCCAACCCAAACTATTCTGTGATTCTAAATCGCTGTGGCAGGGTGAGGGGGTCTGGGACCACCGGGATGCCCCAACCCTGTCCCAGTGACCCACGCGAGCCTGGTGATGAAGGAGGTCTCTCCTTGGCACCCACCACACATCTCGCAGGAGGTCTGCACCGGGTCAGGGGCTGTGGAGGGGAGTCTGGAGGAACAGAGCAGACCCTGCACTCCCATCCACGGAGAGGAAGCAGGAGAAGGGAGCGGTTATAGGCCCATATGTAGGCTATAAGTTACCAGATGCAACAAGCATGCAGCAGAGATCGGCAGTGAGAGGCTGCTTGGGGTGTCCCTAGATGAGCCTGGCCCTACCACAGGCTCCCCACAGCCCACCGCACCAACGCTCTGGTCCAAAAGGGACCTTCGTGTCCCCGTCTGACGCGTGCCCCGCTCACCGATTCCTGCACCGGGGCCCTGGCGTCCAGGTCTGTGCTCACGGCGGTGGCAGCACCGAGCAGGAGAGGCGGACTGCCACCGACAGGCGGGCTCGGCGCGTCGGCGCAGCCAGTGGAGCGCGCGGAGCAGGGTTCGGCCCCGGGGACGTCGTCGGGGCACCGATGGAGGAGACGGCGGGACAGGCATTGCTGGCTGCAGGAGGGAAGGAGGCAGTAGCAGGAGCCGGGGGACCTGAAGGAGCCAAGACAATTAGCGAGCCGGGACATGGGGGGAAAAGCCGAGGAGGCAGAGGATGAATGTGGGGCAGAGCCAGCCCCTCGCGTGCCCCTGCTCTGTCCCCCCGCTGGCCCAGCCCACAGCACCCCTTCATTCATCTTTCCATCTCCCCACCAGACGAGAAACCCAGCCCACCACCAACCCAAGCACGTTCGAACAAGGACCCCGCCATCCCCAGGCACATCACCGGGGTGAGGGACATCCCTGGGGACGGTCACAGACACCGCCAGGCCCCTGGGAAGCCGGGGCAGGGAGAGAGGCCAGCTGCTCGGCGGACACCAGGAGACGTGGTTCGGGTCCCCACCTCCACCAGACCCCCGGGGCAGCACCCAGGGACGAGGAGGCTACGTACGGGCTTGCCAGGAGTCATACACGTGCTGCAGGTCGTCGGCCAGGTGCCCCGCGTTGTTCTGGCGCAGCGCGTTGATGAGATCCGTCACCCAGCCCTGCCGGCACTTCTGGTGCTGATAAAACCTATAGACGGTCGCCTGGCTCCCCCGCGTTTCCTCCCGGGTGTGAAGTTCATCCTGAATAAAACACGCAGGGCATCTAAGAGAGGGTCTGGCTTAGAGGTAAGGCAGCTGTACGTTGCCTG
>NW_008825538.1:157016-175299 GCF_000699105.1 Pygoscelis adeliae | reverse complement strand
GCCGGGAGCGTTGGAGGGGACGCCCCTCGTCGCGGTGAGGTCCGAGGGCCGCGTCCCCTCCTCGCCCGTGCCTCCGCGCATCCCGAATGGGAACGTACGGGCTGCCACGCTCCCGGCTCTCCCACGCTCGGGTCGATGCGTCCTCCCTCCTCGGCCAGCGCTTGCTTATTTCTGATCTTGGATGTCATCAAGGGTGGAAAATGTGACAGGAAGGAAGGGAGGCTTTTTTCCCTCCTGCTAAATATGGACTGACATTAAAATCCAAATACTCTTGTGAAAGGAATCCCAGCCTCTGTTTGTTGGAGGAGGGAAAAACGGTGTTTTCTGGCTTTTCAGCTGCGAGGTTCCAGCTGGGAAGTTTCGCAAGGAGCGGCAGGGTCCTTGCCTCAGGAGCCTCAGGAGTTTACTTCGCTTGTTCGCAGGGCGCTCTCCGCAGCGTATTACGCTAAAAAAATTAGTCATCCCTTCTCTGCCTGTCTGTGGCTGGGGGGGAGCTTGCTGGGAGCGTGCAGGATGCTTTGAAGATACTTAGGGATTTTTCCTCTCCTGTACAAAGACTTCTAGAAATGAAAGGGGTGCAGGCAAATAAAACTGCAGCCCCAGCAGGAGTGTTTCAGCCTTCTTTACTTTAATTCCTGTTGCTGCAGCGGCCGATGGCAGGGAAGGAGGTGCATGGGGTGGCTGCGGCCGATGCAGGGGGCTGCCGGGTTTGCAAGGAGGATTTATGTCTCTCTCCGTCAAGAATCAGGTGCAAACTCACGCCGTTATTCCCACGGCGAGGTCGGGAAACCAGCTCGATGCGGGGCTCTGGGACGAGGAACGGGGACCCCGGGGATGGTCACGGCGCTGCCAGCTCCCCCAGTGACTTCTGCTGGGGCCAAGGTGAAGAGCCAGGACGTTTTGGCGGGGCACGGACCACAGCTTTGCTGGGACCTGGGGGTCTGTGCCGGGCAGAAAGTGGGCGCTGCCACGTTCCCCTGCCACGTGTTCCTCTCCATCCCTGTTGGAGAGCTTTTTGGGGTGGGTATCTGTGGGGAGCTCCAGGGCATTTGCCCGATCTTTATAAAAACGGTTTATTAAAGCAGTGGGGGGATACTGGGAGGTGCTGAAAATAGATGTTTCCCGTTTCCAGGGGCATTGCTGTCCTGGCGTTGGTGCGGCTGTATTGTTTTCAAGCTAATAGGATACATAGCTCTGCTTTTCTGAAATGTCACTCTCAAATAACTGATGCTTTGTGCGGATCCGTGATATTGGTCCAAGTCCAACATCAACATCCTTGTGGAAGAGCAGTTTGAATTCCCTCTCTCCCCGTCTCCTCCCGCCGCCGACCTACATCTGCTCTCCTCCAGCCCCCTGTGTTTGCAGCAGGACGGCGGATCCCGATCCGGCGGGAAGGGCGCAGGGTGCGCGACCTCTGCCGTGCTCGGCCCGCGGCTCTGCCGTAACCGCTTTGGGTAAGGCAGTGCTGAGCCACGGTTGCGTGGTCGTGGTCTGCGTGACGCCTGGAAACATTGGGGAGCGTGGGGTGGGTTATTTCGGGTAGAACAGAGCGCCCGTACGCTTCTATAGCGTCACGAGTAGTACAGCAGACACACAAGCTGCTGGCTGGTGCTTTATTCTTGGTGTTAGGTGGGAAGGAGGTCAGCCTTCGCGGCTGCTTTCTGGTCTCATTCACAAATCGCGTTTTCCTCTTGAAATGAAACAAATCCCCAGGCTTTCCTGTCACCGTGGAAATCATTTGAATGCGACCAGGTCCGTAAGCATCTCCGAAGCCTGCAGACAGGAAGAAACGCTAGAGCGAAGAGGTAGGAAATGTCCGCGTTTATAGCAGTGGGCTGATTCTTTTTTTTGCGCTGAACTCTGTCCCTCCTGCTTTTGGTGAGATCCAGCTGTTTTGCTTCCAGGCTCAGAGGCCGAGGAGAGTATCGCCAGCTCTCCTCTAGCTGGATCGCGGGGTACTGCTGGGTTTTGTACGTTGTGTTTACGCGGTTTGGGGTGGAAAAGGAATGGACTGGGGGGGGTGGTGTGGTTATCCGATTCGGATAACCGGAACATCGGCAGTCACATTAGGAAGGATTAATATTTAATATATGGGCTGTGGACCATTGTGCTTAATCACTATCTGAAGGGCTGAGGAAGAGATTTACCAATAAGCAAGCGATTCCCGAACTGTCCAGAATGATTTCTTGCACCTTCCTCGGGAGCAGCCAGTCCTGGGTTTCGCTAGAGGCTGGCCTGATCCTGTTCTTCCTGATGTCTCTAGCTTTTGCAAGCGGGTGGAGTGGCTTTCATCACAAGTGCTTTCTTCTCATTAAACTCACAAAAAAAACGCTGGAAAACCCTTTTTCTCTGATACCACTCATGTGGCTGTACCGTAAGCCGTAGGACCTGGCAGTGCTCGAAACGTATGTTTGTAGCCAAAGCTCGTGGGGAAGCGTGTCTTGGACTCGGCGGACGTTGTCACTGTCACATACATCTGCCCAGCCACGAGTCCAGAGCTGGCTCGTTCGTGCTTTTCTCTGGCTAATGCCTTCAGGAGAACTTGAATTTCACCCGTGCCTCCAGCGTGGCTCTGAAAACCCTTGTGACGGCTGTGCCGCTTCCCACGTCTGCCCCACATTGACCCGTGTGGGGTTTGGGTTGTTTTTTTTTCTTTCAGCGTAGGGTGTTTTGTAATACAGCGAGGCGGGGGCCGCCCCTCGGGGTTGGGTGCTGCTGTGTTCGTGCAGGGAGGAGGTGATGGTGGGGGACACGGCAGGGCGCACAAATAATCCATCTCCACCTCCGCGTGTCCTGCGGGACTAAATCTGACCGTGCGCTGGACGACTGCAGTCGGCGGGGCTGTGCGTGGCCTGCAGGTCGGTGTTGAGCCGGTTTGAGGTCGGGAAGCGGAGGTGGAGGTCTCGTCGTGACTCCGGTGGGACTGCCGGGGTTCGTCTAAATTTGAGGGTTGTGTCTTCGTCTTGGGAAACCCCGCTTTAGGCTGCGGGAGGGCGCGTGCCTGCGTCTCCCTTTCCTCCCTGCCCCGAGTCAAAACTCACGTAACTGAAAGCATCGGCCGTGGCCGTCAAGCCCGCTGTTGCTGCGGTTACACATATGGTACTGCTGTGTTTATGGTGGCTGCAGCTCTGATGGTGGAAGTCGAAACAACTGAGTGTGGGTTCGGTTTTGGCGTGTTGGTCACGTAGGAAGTCCTGGTGGCTACTTTAACAGGCGTGGAGGTTAGAAATTTTTTTAAAAATGGAGTGGGTACTGCTTTTTCCCCAAAACGTGTGTGGGAGAACGTCCCTTTTATTCCATGAGCAAACAGATTGCTTGCTTAGGCAGCGAGTCCTCTTTATTCCAGAATAATTTGTTGTCCTAATTCCTTCCTGTTGAAGCAACTCCATTTTGCATGGAATAATTAGTACTAATTTGGACCTGGGATGGAAAACAAGCGTTCTCCGACTTCAGAAGAGTAGACAAGAGCGTAACCTCTTCATCTCCTGCGTGAGTCAGGTCTCGCTGTGTCATCCCTCCTCTAAAGCAAAATTAAAACCTGTACGTGAGACCAAACATCCCGGGTTGGTGGGAGGGAGCAGGAGAGGTAGGTGTCACCAATTTTAAGCCTTCTGCCATTGCAGGGAGCCGAGGACATCCGTGGTGAGGGGGAACGGGCCACCACCTCCTTCCTTCTTGGCTAACACCGAGGAAGAAATAAACAAAAACGTTCCCACCGCGCTGATGTGAAAAGCTGCTTCTGAGCTGGTCTGGCGTGTTGGTGTATTCCTGGCGCCCCGGCCAAGTACTTGAGACCTTTTTATTGCCCTAACGAGGACTTCCCCATCCTGCCCAACAGTCTAACTCGAGCCGCAGCTATTTTCTGGTCCTTCCGGGAAGACATCCCTGTTCTCCCTTCCTTTGCGTAGCGAAGGGAAGCCAGCCAAATTCCTTCCCTCCCCCGAATCCCTGTGTGTTTGAAGAAGGGGAGGTGCAGGCATCCTTCCTGGCTTCCCCGGCGTTTACCTGGGAAGCATGAGATGAATTACGGCGCGAAGATCCTGCAGGCGGGATCGCCCCTGCCCGTCTCGCAGCCGCCTTCCTCGGCGCTGGTGGGTTCATCGTTTCTGCTGGCGGGGGTGGTGAGCACCGAGGCCGTGTCCTCGCTTTCCGGAGTGCTGCGTGAACGTCGCTTCAGGCTGAGCCCTGGAGGCGGTGGAAACGGGAGATGTCTAGCCTGGAAATCCCAGCTGGCAGGAGACACGCTGCGAGTGAGACGGGCTTCCCAGTGTCTGGATACCCGACCGCTAGAAACCTTGGCTGGTGGATGCTACCTGCCTGCAGGGTTAGACGGGGAGTTTTAAGACCCGTATTCATAACTTGGGGGCCCGAAACGCTGTTTGACACTCCAAGCTAGATCGATAAAAGCGTGTTAGAGGCCGATCACAGAGGTGCTGCGGCAGCATACCAGTCTTAAAAACAGAGTTTGGCGTGTTCAAGCTTGTAGGTTTTGTGTATCCGAGTTAAGTAATAGGTGACAGGAAACCTTGATTCAGGTATGAGCAGTGAATCAATCAACGCTGGATTGCTCTGTGGTTGAACCGGCCCCCCCTTGGGATGACTGCCTTCCCATATCACGCCTGATGTTTCGAAATAACCTCTCCAAGTTACGGTCGTTCTGATGATCTAAAACCCGGGGGTTTAGCTCACTTTGGTCTCCACCCCGTCAGCGGTGACCTTGCTCCAGGGCTGCAGAGAGCAGCAGACATTTCTGGTTTAACTGCTGAAGGTAGGATGTCTCTCTGGGTCTGTGCTCAGATGCTCTCCTCCAAGGAGTTGGGGATCTTCTGACCAGAAGGCAACTTGTAGAGGGTTTCCCCAAAACTGATACCCAACCGTCCTCGCTTGTCTTCTGTGCATCCCGTGTGCCTTTTTCAGTGTCTGTTATTTTTAGCGTACGGTCTGGTGGGCTCACGCAGGCTCACCTGTAACTTTGGTTGCCCAACTGGTAGGAAGAGCAGTGGTCAGAGATGGTGTGAATGGGGTGGACTAGGCAGCTCTGGGGCTTTTCTGGAGTGTTGCTGCCCTCGGGAACGCTGATAACAGCTGCAAACTAAGTGGTTCAGCCGTAGTGGTGAACTTTGTGGTACTTGCAAACCGCGAAGCAGACCCTCTTCTCATCCCTGGGACTGTGTGGGGTCCAGCCCTTGCTTGCGACCCTGCCTTTTCAGAGTTGGTGTCTCAGTTCGGACTCTGGGGATTTCAAACACTTCATTCACAAACTGCAGCTGGCTAAGGGCTGATATCACTAATTTGTGTTAGTAAATGACGTCATGGTACGTGTCAGAGAGCCTTCTGCAGCCAGGAAATCTGTTCCTGGCCCCAACGTGCGTTGCAACCAGCTTGAAGTCTGCTTGCTCCCAGCTGGGCATCGCTTACTTCACCCTTAGAAATAGCCGTCTTGTCCTTGTGAGCTTTCAGGTGAGCACTGACGTGATAACTGATGGTATGATCTCAAGAGAGGTCTTGACAAATCTGGGGAAGGTTCTCTGTTTACTCATCTTTATTTAAGGGGGGAAAAAAAAAAGGGAAGGGAGGACCTGCGTTGACCTGGAGGTCAGTCCACTTAACATAGGAAGATATCGGCCATAGCTGCGCTTATTCCATCCACGGAAGACTCTGCTACGCGCTGTGCGGACCCAGCCCCTGACCAGGGACAGGAGGAGACACGGAGACGGAGGAAGAAGCGACCCGCCTCGGCAGCGGCATAGGTTAGCGCAAGAAAAGCCAGGAAGGCAACTCGGGGAAGCCAGGAAGAAACTCTCAAGTTAGTAAATCTTACTGAATAAGAGGAGAAATATGAAGAACAGGATTTGTTTTAATTTTAAACCATTTTAGTGGTTTAAAAGATTCCAGCAGTGCGCTGGGAAAGGGCAGCCTCTTGTTCCAGGCACCGCGCGTAGAGCACGGGGATATCCTGGCTCTCAACCTGAAGGTTTTGAGGTACCATAAATTTTTTCTCGTGATAGTGTGTGGCAGGACAGCATGCGAAACTTTCCTGCTGCTTTACAATTTGAGTAATGTTTTTATCATGCCAGCAGATAATCATCTCACTTTTGTTCCAGAAGCGAAACCCTTATGGATATGTTTGAGAAGCCTGAAAATAAATATATTCACATGTGTTTTCCAGTGTTGCTTAACACGTGGTATAGCTCAGAGCCTCTGGATTTCACTCTCTTGCAAACTGGCCGCTCTTGAGTACGAAGGCTCCGAAGCATAACTTTAGGCCTGCCCTCAGCTGTGCACGTACATATTTAGTTAGTCTCTAGCTGGAAGTACAGACTTAGTCTTCCCTTGTTCCTCTGCGTTGCTAGATCAGAAAGGGCAGTGCTCTAACCTGTCTGCGGCAGCCCAAATGCTGCAGCTTCACATCTGTCTCCTAGAAGACACTAATGCCATCCATGCTAGGTCTGAATGATGAATTAGAGATGAACGGAGATGAGTTCGAAATTAATAATAAATTGGAAAGCATGGATAATCCTCAAGATTTTCTCTTGAGGAGACTTTAAACCTATTTGGCTACAGACAGAGAGATGTTTTTAATCCCAGTCGCCCTGTAGAATTTGCGTTCTCATTCCGGTGGCAGGGTGGGGATGCCAGGCGGGATCTTTGGTCGACTCAATGGCAGCAGCTTGTTTTTAGATACTTGGCTAGCTGGAAGACTGTCACTGGGATTAGAGAGGTTAAATTATTTTCTAAGGTTATCTAGGAGTATATGGAAAAGAAATGGGAAGACTGTTTTCATGACTAGCGTGGTTTTACTTTGCAGTTTTGCAAATAAAGTTTTACTACTTTTTGGTTCCGCTTCGCTCGGTCCTTCAAAATCTTTTTGCCGGGCAGCGGCCTCCAACAGCTTAATTTGTGGATCCCTGATTTTTTTTTTTTTTCTGTCATTTCAACCCTTTGAGAAATTTCGTGTATGCATATTGCTGTGTAATGGGTGGATCTGCATTTCAGTCCTCCGCTGGGCTCTGAAAGTCTGCATGGGTTGGCGAGCTCATCTAGAGCAGGCTGCAGCCATTTCCCGTGGGGCTACGGGAGAATCTCTTACGTAGCACCGCCTTCTAGAAAAAAATATTCAGCCAACTCATCTGTCGTCTTTTCTGCACATGGCTTGGTCTGCAGTGGTTGTGTACAAGTGGGTTTTTTTGGGGTTTTTTTTTTTTTTTTTTACTCCAGTAGGTACCTGGAGGTGGGATCTGTGACCCAGCCATTAGTCTGCGTTGCAGCAGTGCCTGGTCTGGGGCTGTACTTCAGCTCTTGCTGTGCTGAGCAGGCAGGCCTGGCCTCCCAGAGTCCAACGTCCAAACGAATAAAATGCACAAAGGAGGTATTGTTACAAAGGGGAACTGAGGCACGGGCTAGCTGACATACAAAGGCAGCTTTGGAAGGCTTAAGGTGAATCTCTGCTCTCCTGGGAGGTGGGTGATTTAAATACACGATCATCCTTTCTCACATCTTAAAACATGATAGAAAGAGGCACGGGATGGGCAGCTTGCAGCCTTGTCTGTCCGTGCAGCCCGGTCTCTAAGCGCATCTCCTCTTGCTTGTCTCCCCTAGCAGCGTGTAGATGAAGAGCGGCTCTCCTGTCCCCTCCTCGGCTGAGGCTCCAGAGAGGCTGACAAACCCGGTGGCTGCGTGAGCGTCTTCCACCCTGGGTCCATCAGGGTGTTAAGATGGCTTTGGAGGGTCACCAAAGCGTCGCCATCCCTCTCGGTTGCCATTAGGAGGGTCCCTGCGGGAGGTCGTGTCCCTCGGTCAGGGCTGCAGGGGAGCTCTTAGCGATACAGGTGTAAAAATGGTGCCGCAGGTGCATGTTCACAAAGGTGGCGGATCTCTTGGTTTGCCCAGGAGAGGTTGTGTAGACATCTGAGTATCTGATACTGCTTCTTGCGTCCGTGTCTTATCCCCTACGTGACGGAGGATTTACTCTTTGCCTTCCCTGAAATTTGTTAAACTGAGTTCAGTGCCTGTGCAGAGGCAGTTGTCTTTTTTCCAGGATACAGCGTATGCTGGGGGCGGGGGGGAGTTGAGTTTACGTAACTTCCCATATGTTGCCCTCTTCATGTATAAACATGGAGATAAATTGTGAAATGCAGGGAGCTGCTTTAAAAGCATATACCCTTAGCTGGATCTCGGCCTGTTTGTGGCAAGAAAAGAGGAACCCGGGGAGCCCTCTGTCCTTATTTTCTCTCTCGTGCAGCTGAGTGAGCAGCGTGGGATGGAGCGCCTGATGCTGCCCCGTTGCCTAACGCTGCGATGCCCCTCCGGGAAGAGGGCATGGTGGGCTGTCAGCAGGCTCGAGAGCAGGCACGTGCTGTTAGGAAGGGCGGTGGTTTCTCCGTGGAGGCGCTGCAGCCCCAGCGTCGTTCCCTGCGAGCCCTCTCCCCCTTTCCAAAGCTGCTGCATTCCCTACAGTGCATCTCTGCCCAGCAGAGAGGTTGGCGTTTTTGGTGGAAGCCTTAAGTCAGCACTAGTTGAACCAGTTGGCTGGACCTGACCTTGCCAGGTGCTGCTTGGTCTCCGTTCCCATGTAGATCGAGGGGGTCTGAGGACGCTCGGCATCTTGCAGAAGAGGGTTCTTTGGCTCCTGTGGGACACCAGCCCGGCAGCTGGCAGGAGCTTGATGGATCTCGTTCCCTGCAAACTTGAAAGAAGCCGTTCACCCATCCGCCCGGCTCGTTTCTGCTCGTCGTTTTTGAAAATGGTTCAGTCGCAAGTGTAAGAGCAATTGTAGGCGTGATGCTGCCAGAGTCTGCAGCCTGCCTCTACTGAATAATTACGCAGCACATAATGAGGGTATCTGAAAACATCCGTTTCCATTCCCTCTCCAGGAGCAAAGCCAAGAAGCTCAGCCCCCAAACAACCTCCCCTTTTGAACTTCAAAGGTTGAGAAACTGAATTTTGACTCTGAAAACTGTGCTTATTTGACTGGTGGGCAGAGAATGAGGAAGTCTGTGCACACGTGCATGGGAGAGGTGGAAAGTCCTGGGGGGGGAAAAAAGTGCTTCAGAGATGAGCCACGCAGGTCTGATGATAGCTAGGTGGAAACTTCAGCCAGGGCTCCCGGGCAGCGAAGCAGCCTCAGCGGTGGCAGGAAAGCTGAGCTCCTCAGCATCCAAGCCCAGGAATTGACCTATTCAGTGTTTGGGTTTTTTGAAGTTACTGCAAGATCATGACTGTTTTTAGGAAGCTGAGGACTTTGCAGTTGCTCACTACTTGCTCAGCTGCTTTTGTATGGATTATTTGTAATGATTTTATTTTTGTAGAGTGGATTTAGAGTTGCCGACGTGGGATCTTTGGAGATTAGTGTGTTTAGCGGCCATGGAAAGATGTGGCGTGGCGAGCAGCCGTGCAAGCCTCTCCTAGCTGCCACGAGGAGTGGAGGGCTGGCCGTTCTCGCTGGCCGCTGCTGTCCCAGCGAGGTGGTGCCGTCCAGCGAGCTGGTTTGGTGATCGTGGCATCGTTAAAGGTGACCAATCCCTGGACGTGCCAGCAGCCTTTGGACTAAAACAGCAAACCTGTAGTTTAATTTGTTTAAGCTGGCATCGCTTCCCGAAACGAATTCCTGCCTGTTGCTGCCCGTGATCTGGGGCGCCCGGGTGTGGAGGGGGGAGATCTCACCCGCTGACAGTTTGGCTCAGTTTGGGAGAGAATCTTTACAATCGTGTTTTGCAGCGTTTAAGGATTCCTCCTCTAATGGGACTCACAGTGCAGCTTCTTGCACAGCCATTAGCACAGGGAGGGGGTTGCGGGGTGTGTATAAGGGATTTCGTTTTGGGCCGTTCAGTGCCCCATGGCTCGAGAAACGTGATGCGGATTTAAGGGAATTTAGCTTTGTGGAGCCCTGTCTGCCAAAATGCCATCCACTTGCGTTGGTATGGCGGATGGTATTGCTGGCCAGCTGAGATTGCCTCTTTATATTTGGTGTTGAATTTTTCTTCTCCTGCTGCTTCATTAAGGCAATGTAGTTACAGAAATGCAAGTAATTAACTAATGAAGGACAGGGGCGGTAGCGCAGTAGCCAGCTTGCATGGGTGCATGGATGTTTTTCTCCCGTTTGCTCTCCAATGCGGAAAGGTCGTCTCGGGATACCTCTGCCACGCTCGTCGCGGCTGTGACCGGTCCCATCCTACAGCTGACACTTCCCGTGTCACTTCAGCTCTTTCCAGCCCCCCCAGAGGGTCGTGGCAGCGTATGCGGTGTCCCCACTGCGATGCCAGAGCGCAGGCAGGCTCCCAGCCCTGCCAGAAACCCTGCCTGCAGCAGATCCCAAGCCTGGGGGAAGGAAGAAGGCTGCTGCTTCTACCTTTTTTTTTCCATTTTGCCTGTTACAGTAATCGTTACAGATCTCTTAAAGCATTGCTTGAACTTTGTCTTTACTAACAGGACTGGCCCGTTGGTGCAGGGCAGTTGCAGGAGGATTGTTTTGCTGTTTAGGTGACAAATTGCAGCTCAGCTCCTTTGGGATGCTTTGACTTGACACTTGAAGAGGTTAGCCTCCCGAGGGAGCACCTGGCATCCAGAGCTCAGTCCTTTGTGTCCCTCCTGCGGTTTGAGACCGGGATAGGGCAGCATGAAAGGTTTAAAAAAAAAAAAAAAAAAAAAGCCTCTTTTCACTTCTGATCTCCCTGCAGCCTGAGATGTTCTTGCCTGTCTATCTCCCTGCGCCAGCATCTCTGATGGCGAGAATCTGCAGCGTGGCAAAGCCTCCCGTACAGGAGAGATGGGCTTCAGGCAGGGTAAGAGGGTTTTTTTCCTGTCCTTTGATCCAAAGGACTGGCAGCAGTTTGCCCCTGGCATCTAGGTGCCAGTTTCCAGCACGAGAAGCAGGTTGCAGGACTGTTTCATGCAGGCAGAGAGGATGTGTTTCCCCCGAGATCTTGTTAGAGCGGTGCCGTCGGCAGCCCCTTCCCAACGGCCAAGGGCCAGGCTTGCCCTGCTCCCCATCCTGGCCCTTGGGAAGAGGGGTGCCAGAGGGTTGGGGACCGGAGCAGATGCTGAGCTGCGCTCGTGGGTTTGCTTTCACCTGTGATTCTTCATCGTGCGTTTCTGTGCAGCGTGGCAAGGAATTGGAGAATTTTGGGTGTGGTTTTTTGTTTGTTTGTTTTTTTTTTAAGATGAAAGTGCCGAACTTGGCTGTAGGGTTGAAGCCTTGTTTCGGGGGCTGAGCAGATGCACCGTGAGCAGCAGGGACACAGACTTCCCTTCCACTGCTCCCCAAAGGTGCTATAGCCTCTGGTCTGGCGGGAATCAAAGTTTAACCACTGGGTTCATTCAGTTTTGGTGGGTTTTTTGGAGGCTTTTGGAGAACCAACGTTGCACCAAGCTTTGGGAGGCAGCATGGCCTCCGACACCTGCTGTGGCACGAACCCATTGTTTGGACTTGGGCTGCCAACCTCCATCTTTGATGAGCCAGCTCTTGGATCACACTGGCTTTTGTCAAAGATACGGAGGTATTTTACGTCCCTCTTCAATGAAGCTCTTCCAGTGACCCTGTTGTAGCTCTTCAATGTTCTTCAGCCAGTTCTCGGGCATCTCTGACTACCCCAATTTATCTGTGGTCACTTAATGTGCGGTTACAAATGACCCCATCAGACCGTAGCATTGCGTGTTACGTTAGAATCAATTTTTCTTGTTGCTGATGGTTTTACTTCATATATTTTTGGAAGCTGGGACCTAATTTTACTTTGAAGCAGTCAAAACATTGAATAAAAGGCTCCAAAGCTTTCAGAGCATTTGAACTACGTTCTCCCTTCAGACATTCTCAAAGTGGCTTCCATCCTGGGTCTGACCCCAAATACAGGCTGTGCCCGGGTTGCAGAGGCACTTCAATCTGCCTCTGGGGAGAAGTGAGAGGTATGGGGAACATTGGGAAGCAATGGTATGGGGGAAAGAACTAAATATGTATGTGGTGCTTAAATCTCTTCTTGCTAGTAAGAGCCACTTGAATTTATTCCTGAGCACAAGTTTGGGCCACCCTATTCTGGAGCTAAATTCATGGCTTGCTTTTTGGGTTGTCTCCTCTTCCCTCTCGGCCCCCAGCTGCCAAACCCTCCCTTCTCCACCATGCCCTGGCATACAGCATCGCAGCACCTTGAGCTCTGGGACTGCAGATGTGCCGGCTGGAGACACTAAGCTTGTACAGGTATAAATTTTGGAAGCAGCAAAAAAAATGATTTCAGAAACTTTCTACTTCAAAAACCTGCTTGTTTCTGTTGAATTTTCTCTTTGCTCAGAGCCCAGCGGTGCTGAACAGGCGCCTCGGAAGCTTGGCTTATTTCAGGCTTTGTGCAGGATAGCTCACAGGCTTTGCTGTGGTTCTTCCCACAGACGTCCTTGCACGCTCGCTCCTGATCGGCCCAGGCTGGAGCAGTCCAACGTGCGTGTGGTTGCAGTGCCGGGGAAGCAGACCCCAGCGCAGGCTGTCCACCTCACCCTCTGCCCTGCCCGCAGCAAGCAGGCGAGGGCTGCCGAGACCAGCGGTGCTGGGTCACGCCGAAATCTCGCTGTAGATCCGTCCTGCAGTACAGGAGTGAGACACCGAGAAGCCGTTTTCATCCATTTTCGTCTCCCTGCTGTGAGCTGTTCTTGGATCCTGCCCCTCCGTCTCCACAGCCAAGAGCCGAAAGATGATCCTGGAACAAGGTGCTTGCAGGCAGAAAGTCTGGCAGTACCCGCACTGCCCTTTTTTTTTTTCTTTTTCCCCCATCCTCCTTTGCTTTTACAAACCTGTTCCATAAATTGCCTCCGTTGACAAAATCACACTTATGTCAAGCACTTGCCCACTTAATTCTTCCACTTGTAGTTTTTCTTTCCTCTGTGCAGGGTTATTTCTTAGCTTCAAGCACAAAGTTGCCTATTTGTTAAGTCTTTCCTGGCTTCAGACGGAGGAGTTGAAACTCTTTAATATTCCTGTCTTCTGGGAGATCTCTTCCATGAACTTTCCTTCACTCGCCATCCTACTCCCATGTATTGTTGCCTGCCTTGCTCACAGGTTTTTGTGCCCGGGGGGGGACTGGGGTATTCCTGTTGTGTCATACCAGGCTGCCTGCTGTCCCCAGGGAAAAGGGGAGAGCTGTGAAATAAAAAGAGGAGTTGGTGCTTCCATGCTTGTTGAGAAGTGCTGGCTTTTGAAATACTCTAAGCCTGAAGTCTCTTGCTTGGAAAATAGATATGATGTGTCTAACGATGCTGACTGCTTCCCACTTGAGTTGCCCACTGCCTGATCCAAAAGGGATTTATTACCTCTGAAGTGGGGCTTGTTCAGCCCACTTTAGGTAACGGGCAGCTGAAAAAGCAACACTTTTGCTTTTTCCTAGCAGAAAATACCCTGCAGAGGATTCGTTATTAATAATAAGCTGCTAAACCTTGTCATCTTCGATAGCCAGGCATGTGCTATTAGCCGAACTCAGTGGTTTAGTCCCGTCCTGTAGCCTCCCTTTAACCTTGGTGCCAGCTGTGCCTATTTTGCCATGAATATTTGCACTTAATATTCCCACTTACTGCTTAATAACTGGGGGTCAAGTCCTGTCTCATCCAAATCAGGTGTTCTCTGGGGCTCAGGCACAGCAGTGTTGGCTCATTAGTCAGGACTTGGTTGAGCAGGGAGGGCTATCGCCCCGGTGTCGAAAGGGAATTAAGGTGTGAGGAGTTAATTAGTTACTATGCGGCAGAGGTGAGCTGATGTAAGATGCAGGAGAGTTTATTTTTCTGTTCCCTCCTTTCTGCACGTGTTGGACCACGTCTGAGGATCGGGTAAGGCAGCACAGCTTGCTTACCTTGGCGTAAAACTGTTCTCTCCGGCACGGCACCCTGTCCTGGCTGACGTTTTGGCAGGTTAGCAAGGCGAGTTGGCCTGCTGCGGCTGACGCAGAGCCTGGCACGGGCGGCTGTGGGAATGCCTGGGGCGGGGAGGTGGAGGAGAAGGGAGCTCTCGCCTGGTGGCAGTGGCCTGTGTGATCATCCGGCTCGGAGGACCCCGAGTAACCCACCTCAGAACTTCTCCCATCCCCAGCCGGTGCCCTGACCGCCTGACTCTCGCCTGTCGGTAGGCTGAAATGAAAATGTGGAAAACAGATGTGACCTGACCATGCTGTCTTGTTTAACTATCTATATCCAGATGTTTCCAGCTTGTAGTGCTGATTTCCACTTACAGTTATCCAAGAGCTAAATCCAAGATGCTCACTGCCTTTGTGTCTGGGAAGAGGAGTCAAACTAACCGTAACGTTAGTCCTGTGATCCGTTACTTTGCTCGATCCTACATCTCTTGCATCCAGATATGGCAAGACTGTCCATACCCAAACTGTCACATGCATCTAAAAACCTTCTTGTAGTGAAGATTTTTTTTCATTAACTGGATGAAAGGATTGAAAAGCAAGAGGAATAAGACTATTTTGAGAGTAGCCTGTATTTCAGGGTAAGTACTTTGCAGGGGATTTTCATCATGTCCTTTTTTGAAGACAGCATGAATAGCTTTCTCTAAGGGATGCTCTTCCCCCGAGACCGCACATGCCTTTCTTAAGTTTCATTGGCACGTGACCACTGAGCACTGAAGGACTCGTATGAATTCTTCTAACTCTATTTGAAAGGCAAGCTGTTCGTTCAGCCTCTTGCAGAATCTGTATGACAGGAGAGGCTGTAATCAGGCTGCAGCGGTAATTGCATTTGTAATGTGAAAGACAGAACAGAGTCTAAAATTCTCATCCTTGACTGGCTCCGTGGGGACTCAAGGTAGTTTAGAAAAAAAGACAAAACCAACAAACCCAACCATTGCTTTTGACATTTGAAATTGGTCTGGGCAAAACATTAGGAAACAACATACTCTAGGGGACAAGATGATCTAATACATCTGACTTTAAAGAAACATGCTCCCGTGGAAACTTGTTTCTGTGCCTATTCCAAAGCACTGGCTGCAGCCCCCGATCTCCCCTGTCCCCGCCCCCCGTACTATCTCAGCATAGTCAGCAAGTTCCAGTTAAACTTCTCTTCTGCCTTTTATTTTGTGCATGTACCCGAGTTAGCTCCATTCCTAAGTAACTGGTTCCTTGTCAGAAGAAAGACTTCCAGGATGCTACTGACAACTTATTGTCCCTTTCTGGAGGAAAACGGCTTGCTTTGAAGTAATTTGCCCAAGATCTTGACTATTCCTGTGCAGCTGAGGCTTCCTGCGGTGGTTGACCTTCTTGGGACGAAGTTCCAGCCACCCGCATGCACCGTCTGCATTTAGCTGTAAGAGAGAAGTCTGGAGAACCAATCTGTGCCGTAGGATTTCGCCATCGCGGCTTTGTGGTTCCTTTGACATTGCAGTTGCGATGTATGATGACCCTCGGTGTAGCAACCGTGACTTACAAACAGAAGCTCTCCGCTGTTTAATGCTGTTGGATTTTGAGGGGTGTGGAGACGGGAGCCGAGCCAGAGTGAGCCACAGGGGTCGGATGTCCCCAGAGCTGTGGGAAGTCACGGCTGGAGCTCAGTGGCTTGGGCTAGGGATGCTTCTGCGATGCCAGATCCGCCCCGGTCCTTCCTCTAGCCAGCCCCGTCTGCAGTTCAGACCTTTATAGCTCTTTAGTACAAAGGCAGCAAAGGGGACTTGGCTTCCCAGGTGGACATGAGCTTGTTTACATCCGAGTTACTCGAGGTTTTTCCTTTAATAAAGGTTTGGCGTTCCCTGTTTGGCTGGCTTGAACGCTAGGCTGATTTCTTTCTTGCATGTAATCGTAGGTGTGGCGTCGACTTTCCCAATAGGACGTTGCTTATTCAATCCCATTCCTCTTCCCTCGTGCTGCATAAAGAAGAGAGTAGACTATCTTTTCAGGGTCTGAGTCTTGCTGGTTTGTTCAGGAGCAGGTGCCAACAGCCACTCTGGGCATGAATGAAGTGATACAGGAGAAGCTTGTCTGGAATTGCCTGTAGCTTCCTCTCTGCCTCTGAAGGATTTAACCTCCTTCAAAGGTTTCCATTTTCGTGAAATCCACCTGTAACAGTGCGATCCGAAAAAAAATGAACTACCCCCTCTAGCAGACTGACTCGTGTTGGTGTTTGGGTTTTTAACTGGGGTGAATGGGTCAGCCTGTCCTCAATCGAGCGTTAGTGCAGTGAAAGCACCAGGACTATCGGCACCGCTTGACCAGGGGTTTCCTGTTGTTCTGGGGGCCTGTGCATGGCTGTAGGAACAGCTCTTGCCTCCGTCCTGTTACGAAGCGGGTATTTCCATGTGCTAAACTATGGAGAAAGAGGAAAAAGCACTCTTTGAGGCTGCCTCGGTTTGAGAGGGGCAAGTTTTCTGCTCCTTATGCTCTCTGCTGGCTGTCCTCGGCTGCTAAGTCTCAAAACTTCTCACAGATTTAATCCCTTAGGAGAAATCCTCTTAAAAACCAGAAATGGGATACAACCATCTTCCCCCTCCTCTTCTTTCCCTGGGTTTTATGGTACTTTGTGTATGTTAAGACCTGCCACTTTTCTGAACTCACATGCATTTTTCATGGCACACTGGCTGAAATCCCTACGTTATGCTGGCTGCACCTCCTGCTGACCTCTTCTCCGTTTCACTTTAAGTCGCAGAGGCTGCTTTGTCAGGGTGCCACAGGCACTCGATGTGCTTCTCTCCCACGTCCTGTCGTTGGCTCTGCCACTGACCTCCTGCGGAGCGAGGGAGATGCTCCTGTGAATTTTGTTACTCGCCTTTTCCTTTTGTTGAAGCTTTTAGGGCCAGGGTGCACGTTGGCGAGAGTGCCTGGATGTTTCCTATTGTTGGGACTCTACGGTATGTGTCTTCTCTGCTTATTGTTTCCAAAAGGAGGACCAGAAACATGCAGAGATAGAGACCTTGTCTGAACCTGAACTTCCAGTATCATAACTCTAACTGATGACCTTAGGGAGCTATACCTAGTAACTCCACAAATAAATCTTTGTAAATCAGCATTTACACTATAGAACTTCACGCAAGTTGTTTGCAAAGTCACTTAAAGTGCAACAGAGTAAAAAATGTTAGCTGTTATGAGGTTAAGGCTTTAAAGGTAGATAAGTGCTTATCTAGAGGCCGTGGAGGGCTGGTGACTACAAAGTTACAACAAACTCATGCCAAACTCTTGTGTTTAGTCCTTGGGATACAGCCTTGCTGTTTCGGGACCATCCTTTGCATACTGAGCACTCAGATTTTTCGTTGTTCATCCCTTCTGCCTAAGAGAAGAACGCAAGGACGTGCCATAAGGCCATAGAAGAGCGTGTGTGCCCGGGTGCTGAAGGCACGTCTTTGGCTTGTCAGCACGCGGGAGTATCTATATGGAAACGGGCACTTGTGGAGATGGGAACCATCCCGACTGAAGTCAAAGCAGATGGGACGCGCAGACTGAACCAGCCCGTCTAGTTTATGCTGTATTAATTAGACGTGTTATCGGAGTCATCTGTATTTTCTTTCCTTTTCTCTTTCCAAACCAGTTTTTCTGCTTCTTTGCCCACAGAGGTGCTAATGAGGAGCGGAGTTTGAATCTTTAAGACTTGCATGGCAATGCTTCTTTGTCGTGGTCTACGTTAATGCTGTAAAAACTTTGGGGTGAGAACTCAGTGGAGCTCTGTGAGCTGTGGGTATCATAATTTTTGGAGTTGGTGATACTGTCCTGGTAGCACTGTGATTTTTGGAGTTGGTGATACTCTCCTGGTAGCACTGTGATTTTTGGAGTTGATGGTACTCTCCTGGTAGCACATCCTCCCCAGCATGCTGTCGGTGTTTGTGAACACTTCCACCCCATGTGTTAAGCTATGCTGCTACTTGCCGTAGGATGTTTAAAAACTTACATGGATCGAAAATGTGACTGGATAAACTCATGGAAGGGAAGTGCAAAGATCCCGGGGCAGAAACAGTCTGTGCTGGAGACTGGGGAGAAAATGGTACGTGCTGGTGCGGGTCTGACCTCGCTTCCTAGACCTGCTGCTGGTTGCTGTGGAGGTACTGAATTAAACGGCTCTTAGATGTGGTCTGTCGTGCTCATTCGAACAGTCTCAGGCTGTAACTATGCACACTAATTTTTAAGATTTTACTGAAGGAGGGAAAAACCTTTTGGAGGTTAAAGTGCTCAGGTGGGAGCCGGGAATAGAGGTTTCCCCAGATTTCCCTTTGGACCCCTGTCCCCCAGCAGGTTAATATCTGCATCCTCAATGGCAGCGCCCTTATCTGTATGCGAGGGTGAAGTGGATTGTAAAACCCTTCGCGTGTGGTGTGCCACGTCTGATGTGGGAGACGGCG
>NW_008825538.1:153513-156893 GCF_000699105.1 Pygoscelis adeliae | reverse complement strand
TGAATGAGCCGAAGGATCGGCCCTGCACAAATGAGGGGGAAATGGCTGTTAACAATCGGTTTGTCAGCTCACTTGGATATTGCACAGATCCCTTCCCTTACAGCGGGACAGATGATGACCGTGTCCAGGCTCTTCCCTTGCACATACATGCAGCATATGTTATCCTTGAAGTCCTTTTCCCAGGCGTGGCACGCCTTTGTGCATGCACAGCGTCTACCATGTTAATAGGATGCTGGTGTCTTATATCAGCAAGTTAATTGGGTCCCTGGGTGCAGGGATACATCCTGCTGCTGCGTCCTCTTCCTAAAGCTATGCATCTACCTCGAGTGCTTCGCCGCTGCTGAAGATATGTGATGCTGAGCTACCTGCCGTGCCTGAAACCAGCGGAGGTTAAATCGCAGCTAAACCTTTGGGATTGCTTTCGGGCTTGGGCGGGATGCACATGCTGAGAGCGCTACTGGAGTCATTTTAATTGTGGCATGTTTATGGTGCTTACTGTAAACACAGCAGGAGATTGCTGCTTCTCCGGAGCCTGAAAGCCGTGCATCACCCTGCGAGGGCGTATCGATCCTGGAAAGCTATGGGGCACAGGTATGCGCTGGTAAAGATCTCAGCCGGTTTGTTTCCAGCCGAGGATGAAATCTCTCTGGGTCCTGTGCTTCCTCCTCAACTTGTTTCAAACTTTAATGATTTTGTAACACAATTTTGTAGGCTGATTCCTCCTCCTGAAAGCAAGCAGCCCTGTTGCTAGGGGTGGGGGAAAAAAACCCTCAGGAATACTAATCTTCAGCGGTCCAAAACTGTAGATAACATTGAGTCACTGCTGAAAGCCTCAAAGCAAACCAGATGTTCAGTTTCTAGTGACGAAGTATTAAAGGTACCAGATGAGCAAAGTTTTAACTAAAGTATTTAATTTGTGGTTGGTAACTGAGACAAAGCATGAGCAAACAAGGTGCAATGCAAAAATGGGCTTCTTTTCTGTCTTAGAATTGCCTGCATGCTTTTTTTCCCTTTTTTTCCTTTTTTTTTTTTTTTAAAATAGGTCTTTCCGGCTTGACTCATTCTGACTGTAATTGTAACCTTTAGTTCTGGGTGAGAAGGCAATTACTTTGCAAGGCATGAGAGCAGTGGTGGGGTGAGTGGGCTTTTGTTGCTGCCTCTGTCATCTCACTGTTTGACAAGTCACTTCTCTAGGAGTGTCTTGTGTCTGTGAAGTTGGGGATAATTACACTTGTTCTCAAAAATAAGGAAACCGGACTTAATGGTGCATCTGCTTAGCCTTAGTTTTGAATTCATGAATGAGTAGAAAACTTTGAACCTGAATGTGACTGTCATACAGCTGTTAGCCTTTGAGTAAGAGACAGTTTTTAAAGACCTATGTTCTTAAAAAAAAAAAAAAAAAAAAAATCGGAACTGTGATCCCAGGACCTGGGCTCTTTGGGCAGCCAACACTGGAAGCTCCTTGAGATGCTTCTGGTCTAGGTGTTAGGTTCCCGTTCCTTTGATCGTTGGCGAGAAACCTGCAGCACTCTCTGGCTGTTTGAGGCACAAGTGCTGCATCCCTCCTTGCCGCTCAAAGCTGAGCGCCCGTGCGGAGGAGAGCACGATTTAATGCTCGAACATAAAAGGGAAGGAATTGTGTCCTGGTCCCTCTTCTCAGCAGCGCGTGCAGTGTGAGCGCTTGTGGGTTTCTCAAGTCCAATGAATATCTAATGTAAAATACATAAAAAGTCCTGAGAAAGAGGACCGTGGCCAGCACTCCCCTCCTAGGTAAGTCCATTAATCACTACACTATGTACTTTCCGGTGTAGTGACTTGCATATTTGGCTGCTTAGCATCGTCACGTCATCAGGGAAGGACAGAAAAGGCCATGGGCTGACTAGGCTGCTCTCCCTGGCACATGGGAACTGGATTTGAACTGCTGAGCCCAAGTGGGAGCTGAAGCCAGGGCTCCATCTCGCTGGTCTTGCAGGATTTAGCTTTTCTTATTGGCAAGTTCTAGATGGTTTTATTAAGAAAAAGGCTTTTTGGGTCTCTTCTGAGGGTGCCTCCCTTTGTAGGCTTTCTCAGGAGCCTGAATGCTGAGCACTTAATCTTCCATCGCCCTTAAGTGAAGAGGGGCAGACACCAAACCTTGTTGGCGCCTTATTTCACTTAATTCTTGCATTTAATTGTTCTTGATGGGGCTTTTAAGAGAATCTCTGCCAAAATCAATAAGCTAAAAATTAAAATAATTATTGTGGTGATGGAAGCAATCAAAAAGGCCGTCGGGTTCCCGGTCTGTGTCCAGTGGAGGAAGGGAGAAGGCTGGGTTTGATCTGATCTCCTGGGACACGCTGGGCTCCAAGAGTTAATTTTGCCCCCGGCTTCTCTGTCCATGAGTAATCCATTTGTGCTGGAAATAAATGGCAATTTCTTGCAGTGAGGATAGACTTCACTACCGGAGAAAATGATGTATATTTATCTTCCATATAGCTGATGGTCTCTGTGCCTCTTTTACTGGTTCATCTAAACTCAACTCTTTGGTGATGAACTTGCCTGTATGAGATCAGATTTCATAGTGACCTACAAGTATTTTTCTTTCTTGCATGTGCTGTTTCCCTGCAATTTCTATCGCTGCAATAATCAAGCAGTATCCCCCAAGAAGACTGAGTAGATAGTGTGAGATTCTCCAGCTTTTTTGAGCCAAAACTATAAGTACAGGTAGGAGATGGAGCAACTCATCCTGGCATTTCCAGGCACTCGATGGAGTGGTCAGCATGGGTTCACCAAGGGGAAGTCCTGCTTGACCAACTCGAGAAACTTCTACGATGAAGTGACTGGCCTGGTAGATGAGGGGGACATCAGTGGATATTGTCAACCTGGACTTCAGTAAGTCCTTAGACCTTGTCTCCCATAAGATCCTCGTAGAGAAGCTGTTGATGTATGGACTGGATGAGCAGACAGTGAGGTGGGTTAAAAACTGGCTGAATGATTGGGCCCATGGGGTGGTGCCAGTGGCACAAAGACTACTGGGAGGTCAGTAACTAGCAGTGTACCCCAGGGGTCAATGCTGATAACTCCAGAGGATCGTGCTGCCATCCAGAGGGACCTCGAGAAGCTGGAGAAATGGGCCAACAGGCACCTCGTGAAGTTCAACGAGGAGAAGTGCAAAGTCCTGCCCCTGGGGAGGAACAACCCCCGGCAGCAGTATGGGCTGGGGGCCACCCGGCTGGAAAGCGGCTTGGCAGGAAAGGACCTGGGGGTCCTGGTGGACACCAGGTTGACCTTGAGCCAGCAACGTGCCCTTGCAGCAAAGAGGGCCCGTGGTGTCCTGGGCTGCGTTAGGCAGAGCATTGCCAGCAGGTCGAGGGAGGTGATCCTTCCCCTCCACTCAGCAC
>NW_008825538.1:151259-153155 GCF_000699105.1 Pygoscelis adeliae | reverse complement strand
AGAATCATAGAATCATGGTTGGACCAGATGACCTCCAGAGGTCCCTTCCCACCTCAACCGCTCTGTGATTCTGAGATGGGGAGGTTGAGGTCCTCAGGAGACACAGGGATGGGCTGAGCCCTCTGTAGGGATGTGGCTGTGTATATAAACGCAGCTAGATTTTGAATCGTATAGCACTATGTGATCACATGTTGTTTGTTGTATGCAGCGCTGTGTAAATGTAAAATGGCTTAATAATTCTTCTCTTGCTGTTTTGGATTAATTTGTATCTTTACGCTGTATGTTTTCTTTTGCTTGCTTCCTCCTTTCACCTTCCCAAACGTCTCCTCGGAGCAAACTTCCGTGATTCTTATTGTTCTGCTTGTTTTCATTCTCCTTCTTGGGTAAATGTATTTTTTTTTCCCAAGTGTGGTTTCCTAGAGCTCTGCGAAATGCTCTTTCTCTGCTGCATTTTGAAGTATTAGTTGCAAAAGAAAGGGGAGAGAGTCCTAATTCAGGTGCATTTCTTCCTTCATCTATTTTTCTTTTCAAAAGTGACTAAAGCCACAAATAAATAATGCTAATTTTTGCTACCATCTGTGAATGCAGGACCAAGCTGTTTCAGAGTGGCATGTTTAGTGCTTTCTTTATCTGTTAAGGGGGGGAAGAAAAAAAGCTCTTTGCATTAGGAGCAATAACCTGTCTCCCACAAATTGTAGTCTGTGCTCCCATCTACCACTAAAACCCAAAGCAAACAAAGATTCGTGCAAAGACAGGAAGCGTTTTGGGTGTAATTGCCGGCAGATCTTTGCTTTCACGATTTTTGGTTTCACCCAAAAAGGCAGCCAAGCAGCGCTGCGGTTCACTTGGGTGGATTTATTATGAGCTCTCACTGTGCTCTAATTTGACGCTTCTGGCAGCTCTGTGAGTTTTAAAACATCCTCTGCAAGAGTCTCCTGGCCACGCTAAATGAAAATGTCCCATGGAGGGGGGAGGGAAGGGGCCGGTGCCCGGCAGCACGGGTGAGCTACGCCCTGGCGACAGCCCTGCCTCCAGGCTCCTTTATTTTGGCCTCGAGCCGCCGCTTTTGTAATCCTGCCCTGATCCCTCGCCTTCTGCATGGATCGGAGTTGGAGGACCCTCCAGTTCGACCAGATCGAACTGGGAAGCAGGTCTCTCCCATCATCTGAGCCAAGAGGTGGTGGTGGTAGAGTCAGTTGGCCTTGGCTATATCAGAAGACCTCACCAGTACCAGGACCTGATTTTGGGGCTACTTTGGGGGCTGAAAAAAAAAAATCAAACCTTGAATATGGTCCAGAAAACTATGGAACGGGTCTGGCTCCTGGGGCCCCTGCGTCGAATAGCTGGATGGTGCCACGGTGCAACCCCACGTCGGGGGTGAGGTCTCCCTGTGAAGTCCTTGTGGCTTTTTCTGGTGTGTTTATCTCTTGTTCGTGTGAGTTTACCAAACCGTAATTGGACTGTGATTTAGCATCAGGTCTTTAGGGAAGCTTGTCACAGCGATGCGTAATAGCGTAATAAAAACGTAACTGCTTAGCTTTAATGTGTCAAAATGACTCATTTAAAATATCATATCGGAGATATGAGGGTCTAGAAGATAAGTAAGACTTGCACGGGGAAAGAATATTGAGTAATGGACCCACAGCTATAATTATGGGGGAAAACATGTCTTCCATTTCAGACCTGAGGAAGTGGCTTATCTGCCTGAAAAATTGTTTTTCTCCCCCACGCGCTGAATCAGTTGGTCTGGCAGAAGTCAGCACCTGCCTGGGTAGAGGCATGCGAAGACTTCAGCAACCTGGGAATCCCATGCATCGTGCAAGTTGTGCGATATATAAACTGCTTAAGTATTGATCCTGTTTCCATTTATTTTTTTTTTTTTTAAATAAAGCTTCT
>NW_008825538.1:137858-151235 GCF_000699105.1 Pygoscelis adeliae | reverse complement strand
CATTCCTGGTCTCATAGTCTCCTACAGCACTTCATGAAGAGTGCAGGTATTTTTCCCCTGCACCCCAGTCTGTAAGTAAATGATACTTCTCTCAACTTTCTCCACGTATTCTCTGCTTCCTATGTGTAATATTCCTGTTGTTTATAACGGCTCTTTTGAATCCTAGAGGCAGGTGCCACCTGCATTTCTGTATTATATGGAAGTTGAGGTCCGACAGGTTGGTGCATAGTCCTGCCCTTCTGGGAGCGAGAAATTGAGATGGAAGCAGGGGAAACATCCGTGTCCCTATGGCTAACCCCCCCTTTCCCGTAGCTACCCTCCCTTTCTTGTCTGAATATAGAGCAGCCATGTACATCTCCTTCCATCCCACAGGAGGCCAGGGAAGTGGCAGACAGCCGTGCAAAGGATTATTATATTTGATCAGGCTTTGAAATGGGCTATAGATAAAGCCCTTGGTGTTTACTGGGCCATTAAACATTTATTAGCCTCTATGCCAGTGTGTTGGTAGCACTGTAAATAACAGCTGTGATGAAGGTGAAGAATGGGGTCAGCAGTTGCCCTTTGCACCGATGTTTGCAAATGGAGAAGCGGGTCGTGTAATTTTTAAGAGCTTGGTTGGGGGAAGCATCTGCCCAGATGCCTTGAGGAGAAGGGGCAGATGAGCTGGCAGACTGGAGCTCCTCTTTATCACGAGGAAATGCTGAAATCTTAGGAAGTGGGAGAATTTAAACAACAATGAAAAAAGATTAGGGCCCGAGTTAGGAGTTAATTTATCCCTGCCCTTCCTAACAAAAATACTTAATGCCCTCGGATCAGAATGGCTTTTGGGTCTGGATTTAATTAGGCTTAAGGAGGGTTCATGCCTCTCCCCCCGCACTGTCCCAAATAACCCCCCGGCTCAGCCACGCACGCTGGCATCGCCGAGGCCGTGGTTCTCGCTTGTCGGCATTTCCATCATCCGACTTTTATTTCCCTTTCACCCCCTTCCCAAGCTTTAATAGGGAGAGGAGAAGCGTCGCCGCAGGGCTGAGGCTCAGCTCGTGGGGGCTTAGCTGCAGCACCTGGTCGGATGATGGGGTTTTTGAAAGGAGGAGTGTGAAGGGATTACTCTGTGTTGCTGGGAGGCCACAGCCCGGTGATTCATACCGCGGGCAATCCCTCTGAAGTCAATGAGATTGTAAAGCGTGTAAATCAGTATGGAATTTGGCATTTTCCTAGAAAAGTGGGGGATATTTTACTTGCATATAAATTACTTCTAATAAGACTCTCTAGACATGACTGATCCTTCTAATCACACCGTTGCTCCTTGCAGTCCCAAAGTTACTCTTGCTATCCTCTCATTTTAAATAATTTTTTTAAAAAACCCACTTGCGTGGGAAATATCCGTGGTTGCTGCCGGGCTGTGAAGTGTTGCTGGGAATGACTCGGGTGGGAGCCTGTCCTCGTGCGCTTGGGACCTGCGGTGTGAATGGAGAAAGGAGACGGTCTTGTTTTCACGCTCTCTCATTTTGAGTCTCTGCCATGTTCCTGTTCCACCATTTAGATGTCGTCAGGCTGAGCGATAATTAGAGGGAGCCTGTTTTGCTACAAAGCCAGATGGAGAATCCACGTTGCCGTGAGCAAGCCTGGGTTATTTGTTGGGGAATGCAAAGTGGTGGAGTGGGCGTCCGGACGGCATTGCTGCACCACGAGGGAGAAGATGCTCTGCTGCTTCTTCCCGGTGTCTGCAGAATGTATCTCCTTTCCACAATAACTTAAAAATAAATAAAAATTGATCATCCCATTTATCAAATGCGAATATAAAAGCTGTCGTTGCAATACTTTGAGCTGGAGCGGGGATATTGGTTCTTTCAGAGGTGCTCTGCAGCCTGGCAGTCTCCTTCAGCTACAGCGAGCGGCTCAGGGACAAACCCGGGCGTTGCTGTCGGAGCTCCCAGGCGTCGGTTCAGCTGCCGGCTTTGCTGCCTGGGCGCTGGTGGGTGGTTTGGGTGCTGTGCACAGCAGCTTACTCTCAATGTGAGAGGGCTTTAATGCTCTAATAAAGCAGTATAATAAAGAACATCAGCTTTTCACTTGCTACAGTTGAGGGGATCATTAACTTTGGCCGAGATGTTCTAACAGCATAGGTGCTTTTAGCTGTTTAAGACTTGCCTTACCTTATAAAAATGCATCTTGCCTGTTCCATGTGTTGTGCGGCATGTGGAAAGTGTGGCGAGCTTCGGTTGAAAATGAAATCTGAAACTGGAAGGAGTCCTACAGAAAGTAACTGAGAAACTGAATAATTGAGAAAATAACCAGCTCCCATTGAGCTGGTTGCCAAGGGAATAATTCACTCGTCTCTCCCCCAACTTGATGAAATAGTTATCGTTTTCCTCTCCTCCTTACTAACATACCCACAACTCCAGAAGAGCCACCTATTTGCTCCTGCAGATGGTCTAACTGATACATGCTTAATTCCACCTCGGAGCCATTTTCGTGAGCAGAGCAAAGGTGCTTTGAAGGCACCTTCCCCTGTGTCAGGC
Source organism: Pygoscelis adeliae (assembly GCF_000699105.1). Taxonomy (NCBI): domain Eukaryota; kingdom Metazoa; phylum Chordata; class Aves; order Sphenisciformes; family Spheniscidae; genus Pygoscelis; species Pygoscelis adeliae. The sequence continues at coordinate 148,713 of NW_008825538.1, read as the reverse complement.
CTCCAGAAGGGTTTGTACGGTTGAAAGGTTTGTCCCCTTTTTCCACTGCTGCTGGCTGGCCTAACAAGGGTCCTCCTTCTGTCCACAAACCTTGCCTTCTCTAGAAAAGGGAAAATAAGGTTGTTTTTAAGGCAGCGGTCTAGATTTGGATGTAAAATCTGGCACAACTGGAGATCTTTCCAGCTTCAGGCCAAGTGCTGTATGTTCCTCGTTGTCTTCTCTGCAAAACAGAACGGTTTAAGACTAAGGTTTTTTTGTTGTTGTTCATTAGGTTCCTGGTGTATTAGCAGACCGCGTAGCCTTGGGCTGCTCCCCAAATGGCCTGAGCTATGGTCTTCAGGCTTCTTCTCCGCCCTCTCCATGCCTCCTGCGGGCTGGTGTACCTGCAGGTGTGCTTGTAACACTGTGATAAACTTATTTTATATGGAGACTACGTTAGTGGCTGGGACAGTCTCAGTTATATGGGACGGTCCCAGTCATCCACGACAAAATTCAAGCAGTTGGGGCAATAAAAAGGCTGTTTGCTTAATATGGCTGATCAGTGTGAAATGACTCGCTCATCTTGGCACAAGCCATTAACTGGGTGTTTCTCTCTCACAGGGCGCATCGAGAATAATCATCAGCCTTAACAAGGATTGATTGTGTACTACCCATCATCGTCCCGGTTTGATATTAATCGGAAAAGCTTTGACCGTCGCGTTGGGGAGGTGAAAAGTTGAATGAGCGTCCCTTTTAAGGTATGGTAGAAACATAAATGAGATGTTTTGGGTATGAAGCTAGTACTGCTGTAGCCTGCACAGGAGAACAGCAGCCTTTGGAGGTGCTGAATTGTACAGCTTTCTCATGGATTCACATCTCTCAGTCTTACAGCATCTACATGGTGAAACCTGCGCTCCATCGTTCCCCTGCTTGGTCTTAATGAGCGCGGTCTTCTCAGGCTGAGGGGGTGCCTTTGTTTTGACGCAAACTTTCATGAACCCAGTATTTTCTCTTTATTTACTTGAAGGAGTCTTTCGTTTTTGAAACTTCTGGTTGGTGTTGCAAGGCATGAAGAGTTTGGGTATCAATATTTGCACTGTTTTGGAGAGGGCTTTTCTTAAGGGTTTTTTTTCTTGGTTATACAGACCAGTATTAGACTGAAATATACTGACCTCTGCTCTTACCTTGGAACAGATGGGCACATAATACTGGCATGAGCGATTTATTAAGGGGGGGGGAAGCCAGAGCCTTTTGAGGAAAAGGAAGGTTATGGAGTAAGAAAGAAGGTCATGGAGTAAGAAGGAATGTTACTCAGGACGTTAGTGAATCAAAAAACAACACCCAGCAGGGAGTTTGTGGGCAGTTGTTCTGGTCAAAGTTCTTCCCATGGTCTGACTCGAGGAGAAGATTGAGGAATGCTTTTAAAAAAAATAAAAATAAAAATCTTACTGTAAGATTTCTTGTTCAGTATTTCAAAGGACTCTTTCCAACCAAAAAGGATTTGATGCGAGGATGGTGTTGCTAGAGTAGCAAATTGAGATGTGCGTGTGAAACCTGGTGATTTTTATAAACGAGGTCTTTTTTTTTAAAGCATTTCTTGTTGCTGTGGCTTTCAGAGGTTCACCCTGTCTAGAGATGAAATTTGTCTATGTGGTTTGATATTTCCTTAAGGCTCGCACACAGGGTCCTGCTGACACTGCGTGCTTCACAAACTTGGCCAAGTTATGGTTTCATATAAAAATTCTTTGAACTCTTTGCAAACCTGGTGTGATACCTCTGTGCCAAACTGAAGTCAATCGTAACTTTTATTAGTTACGACTAAATGCTTCCTTTTGAGTTTGTGTGATACTTAGCAAGGAGTTTCAGATCTGTTAGTGTGTGTGTGTGTGTGTATATGTACTTAACTGTGTTTTGCTACGTGTATTTTTTAGTCTGCTTGGCTCACTTTTTGATTTGGGGAGAACTCCTATTGAGGTCAACAGCTGAATTAAGCCCACCAATTTACTGAGAAGTGTCCAACTGTCCTAGAAGAAGGGCTTTGTCTTTAGTGCATGCTTTCTCCATAGCTGATCCCAGAAAAGGATTAAGTTCAATGAGGCTAAAGTCAGAGATACAGAAGAAATTTGCCTATGATGCACACCGTAAACGTTAATAGCCTAAACTCCGTGTAATATTCAGTTTTTGCTTGTATAAGAAAAGCCTTTTTAGAGAAGCAAGAGGCTGAATATGTTCAAATATCTACCAAAATAACACAGGTCCTATCGTAATCCAGTGAATATAGAATCGTAGAATCACAGCACGGTTTGGGTTGGAAGGGACCTCTCAAGGCCATCTAGTCCACCCCCCCTGCTGTGGGCAGGGACATCTTCCACTAGACCAGGTTGCTCAGAGCCCCGTTCAACCCGACCTGGAATGTTTCCAGGGATGGGGCATCCACCACCCCTCTGGGCAACCTGGGCCAGTGCTTCACCACCCTCAGCGACAAAAATTTCTTCCTTCTATCTAGTCTGAATCTACCCCCCTTTAGTTTAAAGCCATTCCCCCTTGTCTTTTTGCAACAGACCATATGTAGGACAAAGATGCTACCTGCACTCAGGGAGTAGCTTTCTCAAAAAACCTGTGGTCTGGATGTGCCCATCAAGGCTTCTTAGCTGTTTGGGGTTGCAAGCCAGCAATTCAGTGGCCAGCTGGGATCCTAAAGCCGCTCGGATGGGCAGGATGCGCCTGAACTCACGTGGAGAGGAATGGCTGTGGGCTGATCCTTCGCCGTGGCCAGTGCTGTCTGATTTGACTGGCCAGCGTAAATGGTCTCAACAAAATTGCTTGCGTGAGAGTGGTTTGTCTTGCTTGATGAAGCCAGATGTGGACATGACTCTGTCAGCTGGAGTGAAATAGTCCAACAGCACTTCTCTTCCACACTAAAATCCCTTCGGAATAAGCAAGGTCCACAGCTAAGGTCATGGGACTTGTTCTGCTGTTTCAGGTAGTGTGGGCTGCTAGGCAGGATGCAGAGCTGGACGCTGGGGTGCTGGAGGTGTCCGTCATACTGTGAGCCTCATGTCTCTTGTGGGCTACTGGAAAGGTGTTTTGGGCTGAGTGTTTTTTCTCTCTAAAACTGGGGTTATGAAATATCCGATGTCAGCTGGAAGGGCTTGAGCACCCTTTTCTGCTTTTATGGGTTGCTTTTTAAAGTGTTTCATTATACATCACTTCTTGATTCATGTCACAGGTCCAAAGCATTCGGATTTGGATTATGTGGGAGAAAACTAACACATGAAGTCTATACAAAGCTATCCACTCAGCTGTATCGCTAGATTTCTGGGCTTTGTTTTCACTGGTCACATTCACTTGTCACAAGTTAACGTCCTCTTTTTGTCAGCCATTTCAGCAATGTCGCACATTTATTCTAGCTCAGACTTATCACGGGCTATAATGCTGGCAGACCAGGGAGCTTGCGTTTGCAGAACGCATGTAAGAAGACTTCAAAGTTTAGATCTGAAACCTCGATTACATCCTAAAAGGTTCTGCATCTGTAATTGGAAACCTTGGGATCCCAAATATTGTAGTGCTCCCAGGTCTGGTGGCACCTCTGAGTAGAGGTCGCAGTGGTCTCAAGTCAAAACTGGCCGAGCTGAAAACGCTACATTACTGGAGGAGGGGAAGGGGGGGTGGGAGGTAGAAACAGACCCGCTAGCAAACCCTCGCCACCTCTCCCAAAGAGCACGAGTGGGAATCATAAAATCAGAGAATGGTTTGGGTTGGAAGGGACCTTTAAAGGTCATCTCGTCCAACCCCCCTGCCGCGGGCAGGGACATCTTCAACTAGATCAGGTTGCTCAGAGCCCCGTCCAACCCGACCTGGAATCCTGCCTTTCCTAGCCAGGGATGATTGCACTGGCTCATGACTACCTGATCTTCCAGGGCTTCAGTGTCTCTCCCAGCTTACCCTGCTGGATAGGACACGGTTGGCTTAGCCCAGGTCTTTCCACCATAATTATTTTCATGATCCCAAGAGGTTTACAGAAAGGGTAGGGAGGAAGTGTCCTCGATGATGTGCAAAACTCGCAGTGAGAACGAGGGTGGGCTCATCTTCTCCCCGAGCCTTAGGCCACCAGGCCTGCCTCAGGCAAGCCTTAGGCTTGCGTAAACAGTTGTGTTTAGAGAAATCGAGGGCATTGTTCGAAAACACTGCGCTGTTTCAGTGCTATGTTAGCAGTGAAGGATGTGGCATGGGGGCAGCTTCGTAGGAAATTCAGCTTTCAAAATCTGCAGAGAAGCCGCCGCCACGCGCAGCGGCTCCGCTCCCAGCAGCGGGTCGGAAGCTGCGTTTTTGGGATTACTGCCAAGAGACGTTTCTTGGAAACTCTTCCGCATGCAGTGCGAGCAGCAGGACGGGAGGTCTTGATTTGAACTCTAGATGATAAAACCACTGAGGCTTTGGCAGGGCTGCGTGTTTTGATGCCTTGTTCTTGGCCTTTCTCGTTTGGGTGTATAGGTGAACCCCTGCCTGGGCTGGCTCAGAGACTTCCATCTGATTTCGTAGCAAGCTGAATTTTCCACTGAATAGGAAAGTTTTTTGGGAGTGAAACAACTCTCTATTTTTTTAGATGGACTTCTCCAACCCTCTGGCTACACCCATTCTGTTTTTCTGAATCAAACTAGTGCTGAACCTACCCTGCAGGGTCATTAATTTTTCTTAAAGCTGACTTTCTTCTTCCATGTTTGCCCTCCCTGACGTGTAGTCTTGCTGCTCACGTTACCTCTTGGCCCGTAAGAGGGAATGATAGTGTAGGTCACCTGCCTGCCTGTGCCTCACCGAGACCCTCAATTGACTAAAAACTATTTTTTTTCTGGTAAATCTCATTTGGGGCAGAAGGAGAGAGGAGGGAATGAATATGTCATTTCTGACTAGATCCAGCACCAGTTTCTTCAGTAGGAATTAATAAGTGCTGCTGCAGTGGAAGTAACACTGATCATTATTATTTGCCTTTAAATTCCCCCCAGATAAAATCATAGAATCATAGAATCATTAAGGTTGGAAAAGACCTCTAAGATCATTGAGTCCAACTGTCAACCCAACACCACCATGCCCACTAAACCTTGTCCCTAAGCGCCTCATCTACCCGTCTTTTAAATACTTCCAGGGATGGTGACTCAACCACTTCCCTGGGCAGCCTGGTCCAATGTTTAACCACTCTTTCAGTAAAGAAATTTTTCCTCACATCCAATCTAAACCTCCCCTGGCACAACTTGAGGCCATTTCCTCTCGTCCTTTCGCCAGTTACTTGGGAGAAGAGACCGACCCCCACCTCGCTACAACCTCCTTGCAGGTGGTTGTAGAGAGCGATGAGGTCTCCCCTCAGCCTCCTTTTCTCCAGGCTAAACACCCCCAGTCCCCCCAGCCGCTCCTCATAAGACTTGTTCTCCAGACCTTGTCCAGCCTCGTTGCCCTTCTCTGGACACGCCCCAGCACCTCAACGTCCTTCTTGTAGTGAGGGGCCCAAAACTGAACACAGTGTTCACGGTGCGGCCTCACCAGGGCCGAGTACAGGGGCACGATCACTTCCCTGCTCCTGCTGGCCACACTAGTTCTGATACAGGCCAGGATGCCCTTGGCCTTCTTGGCCACCTGGGCACACTGCCGGCTCATGTTCAGCCGGCTGTCGACCAACACCCCCAGGTCCTTTTCCGACAGGCAGCTTTCCAGCCACTCTTCCCCAAGCCTGTAGCGCTGCATGGGGTGGTTGTGGCCAAAGTGCAGGACCCGGCACTTGGCCTTGTTGAATCTCATACAGTTGGCCTTGGCCCATCGATCCAGCCTGTCCAGGTCCCTCTGCAGAGCCTTCCTACCCTCGAGCAGATCAACACTCCCGCCCAACTTGGTGTCGTCTGCAAACTTACTGAGGGAGCACTCGATCCCCTCATCCAGATCATTGATAAAGAGATTAAACAGAACTGGCCCCAATACTGAGCCCTGGGGAACACCGCTCGTGACCGGCCGCCAACTGGATTGAACCCCATTCACCACAACTCTCTGGGCCGGGCCGTCCAGCCAGTTTTTGACCCAGCGCAGAGTACACCTGTCTAAGCCGTGAGCCGCCAGCTTCTCTAGGAGAATGCTGTGGGAGACAGCATGGTCTGAGATATTGAGATACTCTCAGTTCCCTGTCACGTAGAGATTTAGAGGCTCACGACGTACGACAAGACACGGAGGAAGGAGGGGGAACTTGCTTGCTGCAGTTCCTGGAAGGCGAGTTATGTGCTCGCGTCTTGGGGCGTGTGATCACGCAGACAGCAGCAATGTTTGGAGATTTGGTTTCTGCTGCCCCAGCTGCTGCGGGTGAACTACAGAAGAGTAAATGGAAAATGGACGGAGCTGTGGATGTAGCCCGGAGCGTCAGTTAGTCTTCAGCCTCGGTCTTCTTTTCTCCGTTGCTTTCTCTGAATCCTGTCCTTCTGTTTTTCAGGAAACTTTAAAATGTATGCGGAGAAGGGAGGAAAATCTCTTCCTTACTGCAAGGGCCAGGTCAGCATCTTTTTTTGAAATCCCTGTGAAAGCAGTTTGTCAGAAAACATTGGGGGAAGTGGAGAGTTGAGCCTAGCAGAGTCAAGCTGAGCTTGAATGCTCCCTTGGTTTGAGCTCATCTGTATCGGCAAGGTGCAGTGGGAGCAGAAATCTTTATCGGCAACTGTACAGGATAAGAAGGAAAATTTCCCAAAGGTTAGGCTTCCTCCCTAAGTTTTGTTCTCCGAGGAGGCCCTGAGAAAAGCAGATACGCTGGGAAGTCGGTAACTCCAGACAAGTACGTGCACGCACCGGTGTGCATACCCACATGTGCGTACACGGAGTGCTTTCCCAAATAGCCTAGAACCTGAGAAAATGGAGATAAAATCAAAAGACAATGGAAGTTAATTATGCTTTCAAGACAACTGGAGATTGGTTGAAGTCTTGTGGGATTTCTGAGGCCTCCCAGTGCAATTTTAGGCTGAGTGTGGGGAGGAAGGTTTGGTTGCTGTGGTCATTATTGTCTCAGTTGTGACTGTCACCTATTGCTGGTGTCAGGTGATGACAGCTTTTGGGTTACGGATGACACAGACGTCACCGCTGAAACACAGCTATCTTCTCATTGCAAGTTCTTCTTTGTGTCACTTGGCTGTGTCCTATATGTATCCTTTCATGGTGAAGGAAGCCCGCCCTTGCTCTTTAAACTGCACAGCGCAAATTTGGATGCAATATAAGTTTGGGTTTTAGACTAAAAAACAACAAAAAAAGCCTTTTGACATGTGACTGAACTTCATTGTTCTTCTTCCACCCACATACTTTCCCCTTTCTTTTCGTCCTCACCAAAATCTGGCCTGCATTTTGTGGTTTGGGCAATGGTGAGGTTGCTAGCCTGACTTTGAACTTAATGAACTTTCCCAAAGAGCCTTCAGAAAAAGCCACATTCCAAGAAGTCTTGGATGGCTCTTTGGTTTTCAGGGGAATCGGGATATGACCGACCTCTTACAAATGCCAGGTGTTGGACACTCAGGGGTTTACAGGTGAGCTGGTGTGGCGTAACAGAATTAGAAATCCATTACGACGGTTAAATGTCTTGCTTCCTGTGATGTGAGCTGGAGAAACAAAAGGAAGGGCCTTGCTTTACCTCCAGAAGATCCAAAGTCTTCAGGGATCTAGCAATGGGAGATCACAAAGTACACAAAACTGTATGGGACAGTATTTCTTGCTGTGCCCTTCTGTGCCTGTGTGAATTTAGGCCAAGAAGTGCTCCACTAACTTCAGAATTTTGCCTGACCTAGCCTTTGGGTCTACAAACACGCTGTAACGAAGTACCATCAAATGCGTTATTACGTGAAATTGCACTGCACATTTTCTGGTATGTTCATGTGAGTATTTGTTCAGAATTGTACTTCACCAGTAGAAGCACGTGATATTATTCGAAAGATAACACATACTTGTTTCTCTTCCCTTAAGATGGAAGATCTTTCTTCAAAGAATCATGAATAAAACAAGACAGTGCCTCATAGTGGGAATTAAGGAAAAAAATAGTAATTAGGAAAAGTCTTTGGAATGGTCTTTTCCCCTGGCATCTTCACTCAGGCTCTGCAATCAGTAATTCAAAGGAGGTTTTGTGGAAAGGAGAGGTGAGATGCAGGAGTTGATATGACTTCCCCAAGGGTGAGAACTTCTATAGCTGGGACCCGAACATTAATCTCTTTAATTCCAGCTCAGCACTTCACTATGAGATCATTATTCTGTTTGGTTAATCTGCGCAATGCCTCTAAAGCCTCTAAAGCCATAATGCTACATATGCATTGAAGAATCCTACTGCAAGTCCTCGTTTGAGTATCTAGGAGCCGTTTGCTATCCCCGACCCCTTTTTGCTTGAACTTTGAATACAAGGAAGTGTTCCCTAGCCTTGGCTGGCCTTACTCTGATCTGATCGTCAGGGCTGATGTATTGCTAGTGTTCACTGGGGAACGTTGTTTTCAATAGGGACAAAGAGTTCTAAGTGCAAAAAGTAGCTAAAATGCTAATATTTGATAGGTTGGGGTACAACTGTAGTGATGACAATGTCATTCATAGTTTTAACGTAAGGGTGAGTAGTGTTGTGATTTTAAGCTTAGTTTCCTAAACTTCGGAGAGTGGGAAGAGGACAGAGTCTGCATTTACCAGCCCCTCTATCCCAAGTAACCTTTTGAACCCTTGAGCAATTTCAGCCACCTTTGAGAAACTTCAAAGTCTTCAAATCTTGCAAGTTCTGTGAAAATTGATTAGCAGGGAGGCTGAGTGGAGAGATCATAAGACTTCCCCAGGCTTGATGGAGAGTCTGCAGTGTAAATTTGCCTCTTGCTTGCCACTAGGTAATCCATATTTGATTTGTAGGATGATGCCAGCTCCTCAGTTGAGGTCATGGTATTACCAAAGCCTCACGTGGGATATTGGGCAGTCGTTTCACCCCTCTGCCACATTAACCCCTATTGTACGTACGGATGACTTCATCTCTTCACTCAGAGGCACGCGTTGCCTCTTTTACAGGCATTAGCAGATTTACTGGCAGCACCTCACACATCTAAAACGCTGTGTAAATGCCGTCGGTGCCCCATGCCTGGAGACCCGCAAGCATCTAATACATCATGTTGCAAACTGTGAAATTGAAGATCCAGCCCCAACTTTAATGCTTTAGTGCTGTAAGCGGCAGAACTAATGTAGCTCAGCATACTAATGAGGGAGGTATTTATCGTTAAGTGCCGAGCCATTAGAGAATGGCCAGCGTTCGGCTTCACCCTTGAAACCTTTCTGGGAGGCTGGTCTTCCTCTCAGGCTGAGCCTTGCGGGGTCCTCGGCAAACAACCAGCATCGCAACTGGAGCACAACTGCCAGCGGCAGGAGAAAAAGCTCAACTTGATGACTTTCAGGGAAATGGCCCAGAAAGTGAAATCCTCTATATAACTTATAAAAGACCTTAAGAAAGGAAGGAGAAGGGATTGATGTGGGAATGAATGAGGCCGCACCTCAAATATTGTGTTCAGTTTTGGGCCCCTCACTACAAGAAGGACGTCGAGGTGCTGGAGCGTGTCCAGAGAAGGGCAACGAGGCTGGTGAAGGGTCTGGAGAACAAGCCTTATGAGGAGCGGCTGAGGGAACTGGGGTTGTTCAGCCTGGAGAAAAGGAGGCTGAGGGGAGACCTTTTTGCGCTCTACAACTCCCTGAAAGGAGGTTGTAGCGAGGTGGGGGTCGGTCTCTTCTCCCAAGGAACAAGCGACAGGACGAGAGGAAATGGCCTCAAGTTGTGCCGGGGGAGGTTTAGATTGGACATGAGGAAAAATGTCTTTACTGCAAGAGTGGTTAAACATTGGACCAGGCTGCCCAGGGAAGTGGTGGAGTCACCATCCCTGGAAGTATTTAAAAGACATGTAGATGAGGCGCTTAGGGACATGGTTTAGTGGGCATGGTGGTGTTGGGTCGACGGTTGGACTCGATGATCTTAGAGGTCTTTTCCAACCTTAATGATTCTATGATTCTATGATTGTTCTTCCTGGGGAGAAAGTGAAGGTGAAACCTAAAAAGAGACGTAACCTGGCAGGTTACCATGGGGGTAAAAGTGAGATGCTAACAGCTTACGGTATCACTTGGGGGCATCCAAAATGTTGGTATTTTCATTTCAGAGAATCTCTTCTCCAGCTCTGTCTGTTTGGGTCATTGTCATCTGTTAATTTTAATTGGAAAATATCAATACGAGTGCAGGTGTCGCTTTTAACCTCCTCTACGCTTGGTTGAAAAGCATTTAGAGCTAAAAGCTGGTATTGGTGTTACCTGGAAACACTGGATGGAGAAGGCTTCATTGACATGAAAGACCACTTTATAAAGATAGGGCTTCAAAAACCAGCGGGTTTGTCAGGTACTACATCGTTGGGGGCTCACGGGAAGGGAGGTGTCACTTACACTCCTCAAATTTGTAATCTGGGCAGTTTAAATTCTCTGTCTAGAAAAGGGTGGGGGAATACTTGGGAGAATTTTCCTTGCAAAGATGGCTTCCACCAGGAGGGAAAATGCTGTGGACAGCACGCCCATCCAAGAGGGTGTGGTGGTTTCTGTGAATTTGAGTAATTTCACACCAGCCCCAGGAGGCTTTCCAGGTTCGAAATGGCAAACCTCTGAATTATGTGTGATGTAATAGCAGACTGACTTAAAACCAAAATGGTCTCCTGAATATCTGTCCTCTTGACTTGGATGGAGGGCCTCCAAGAGCCAAGATGGTTTTGGTTTAGATGCCCTTAGCTGTGAAATGTGCATCAAAAATCCCAGACGCAAATTCTGCTCTGATTGCTTGACATCTCCACATCTAGCTTGTATATCCCCGGGATGATCTTGA
>NW_008825538.1:122745-137828 GCF_000699105.1 Pygoscelis adeliae | reverse complement strand
GCACGGTGCGGAACTCGGAGCAGCGCGTCGACACGGTGTTGATTTGGAAGCCGAAGAGTTTTAAGAGCCTGATGGGAAATTACAGCAAACAAGGGCTGTTGGCAACTAACTTCCAAATCTAAATCCTCCATGAGCACAACACACTACAATTATAGCAGCTTTCCCGGGTCAGGAAACAAATGCTGTGACTGCTGTATTCCTGTGTGTGATATTTATGACACACAATGTTATCTTTGTAATTGTTACGTATGCTTTTATGTAGTGCAATTAGGGTGGGGCTGAGGTTAATGGTAATGTTAATCGTTTTCGTGTGCTTAATTTAGACTCTGAATGCTGTCGTTCAGTAGGGAGTGAGTAACAAAAATTATTCATGCTATTGTACTGCTGTCACATCTGTGGTGTAGGGAGATGGCTACAGCACAGCCTAAATCGGCCGAGATCGCCAAGACTTGGATTTACCCGCTGAAAAGCTCGTTCGCTTAAGCTTCGGCGTTTTCTCCTGCTTATACCACGTTGGAAAGTCCTGAGGGTCTTAACGGATGGACTTGCTCTGAAACCAAACCCTGCGCTCAGAGGGGTGTCTCTCTGTGTGGACTTCCACCCAGCCGAACTTCAGCTGAGGCACAGGAACTATTTACGATGTGCTTCTTCGGAGAAACTCACCTCTGACATAATGACTTTAATTCACCCTGAATTTCTCTTTTCTGAAATGTATTCTGGAAATGCCGTCGAAACTAGTGCAGAGTCTATGGGTATGTGGTTATAGGGCTTTTTTCTTCCCCGCTAACTTCCATGAGTCGGGATGTGTCTGGCTACAGGTTTTGTACAAAATACCAAACTCAAACTATCAAAAAATAACAGAAAATTTTTAAAGAAACCACCACAACCCCCAAACCCCATCAACTTGTTTTGTTTAGTGACCACTCCTAAAATACTCTTGCTCACCAAAGTTAGGGGAATAGGCACCCCATGCATTCTGAGTATTGGCTGAGGGGTACAGCTCAATGAAAACTGAAAAAAATATAGGAGGTTGACTTTTTTTTTTTTAAATTCTGCAGTGTCTGGTGAGAGTAGCAGAAGGTGTAGAGAATTACTGCTATGTCCAGGATCAGGACTGGGCTGCTGGTGGTGGATCTCATGGGACCATTCTGCTGTAGCCTTTATCGGAGGGGAAGTTAGGTTGCTGGGGTCCTCAGCTTCTTAACGGGTTGAAATGCATCTTTTGGCACCACTTTAAGGTTAAAAAGGTATTAAGTGCCAGTTTCTTTCTCTGTAAACTGAAATGTCGCAGCCATCTTCTTCGGGCAGTTGCAGAAGAAACACATGCAACCATTTTGCCAAGGATCAAACTTCTTTTTTTTTTTTTCTTTTTTTATGATGTGCTCAGTTCACAAATAAAAAGCTTATTTGCTAAAGACCATTTGCTTTTCCTGCAGCCAGACCGAAGAGGCTGTGCTCAGGAAGCACCAGAGGGCTGGCTTAATTTTATAAGAAAAAAAAAACTTCTGAGAGCGCTCTTCGTGTTGTACTTCCTCAGTTCAGGACTCCAAGTCTTTCACAAAACTGAGAAGCATCCCATGGGGCCGCAGCCGTCCTGGGGTGGTGGATTGAATGACTTAAGTATCTTTTTTTGGTCTGATTTGTGACTGTAGCTTTAATTTATTGCCTCCTCTGTAAACCACAGATATGTTTGTTATTCTCAATTACATGGTAAAAAAAAAAAAGGAGCTTTATTTGGATTTTTAAGTCATTCTTTCTCTTTGCCTTGGCATTTGTTGCGATGAAATCCTTTTACGAGGCTTGTGGAGAGAGCTGGGTTGAAATAGCTTCTCAGCAGGACACGTGATGTGCAGCGGCAGTGCAAGCCCAAGGAAAGATAAGAACGGAGGTTTTATGGCTTCATTTAGACTGGTGAATGCAGCCTTCACCCAACTCAATTTTGTACGTTGACTATTTTAAAATTATAGCTTTTTCTTTTTGCCCTAGAAACCCTCCTGTCTTAAATTTAAACTACCTACAGGAGTTGAACTTCAGTTTCTCTTTCAAAAAAATATCCCCATGATGGGCACATCATGGTCTGGTGATGATGGTCACCACATGCGCATACCTCGATTCAGCAGTAAGCCTGCTTGTTTGTCATTTAACACAACTTTAAAATGTTTACACTGAAATTTTCCTGCATGTATAGTAAAGTCTCTGTTTTCTGGTAGGCTGGTTTTTCATTTTCAGAGTGGGGAGAAACTTGCGGTCCAAAACCAGTGATTAGTGATAGTTTCAACAGGTGGCCTTCTGTGTTGGCTTCTGATCCGTCGATCTCTTAGAAAAGCAGCAAGCTGCATATTACCTGGATGGTTTCCCGAAGAGCATGAAGCTTGTATGAAAGGTTATTTGATCTCCGAAGAAGATGCAGGTTTTGTTTACCCAAAAAGCTTTGTTCTTGTAGAATTCTGTTCTGAAGATGGTAGTTCTTGACCTCGGCTTTCAAGCGGTGCTGATTTCAGGAAGGTCTGATGTCTGGATTTCAGACTGTGGTGGAGAAGGTATTTCAGCCACGGTGTGGTGGAGTCGTAGGCTCAGTGCATGTAGCAACTGGACATGAAAAAAGTGAAAAAAATAGATTTTTCATGAATATTTTACTAAATTTAAAAGATGTAGCCCCATGATTGCTTTCGGATAATTACTTTCTGCCTGTGTGAAAATAACATATGCCAACATGAACCCCAGTGGCAATGGGGAAGGATTGAGTGGGAGAAAATGAAGTTATCTCTTGATCAGCATTACATTAGCTCGATAGTAATATTTTTATGAGGAAAAGTATCGCACTGTGCCCCCAAAGAGGCACAGGCTTCCTTGTGTTTTCTGTGTCATCTAGAGCTGTTTGGGGAAGGCTGAATACCACATGGCTTAAAAATACAAACCCATTAAGATTTCATGAGGAATGGCTCATCTTTTAAAAACACTGTCATCTGCTTTAAATCCTTTTTATGTCTCCAGCCTGAGTGCCTGGAAGGAAGCTGGGAGCTCTTCACTATTGAGCGGTACTGCTGCCTCTGGCTTGCTCTGGCCACCTTTCACTCAGGAGAGGACAACTTGTGAGCAGGGTCAAATGTGTCAAAAGGCGCTTGAGTTAAAGGGTTATCAACACCGGAGGTCAGGGTGGTCTTGGGGCTGCGGCCACGGCTGCTGCTGCTGTTTCTGTTTGTCCTGGGCATGGAGGTGATGTGGCTTCTGTCATAGAATCATGGCCTGGTTTGGGTTGGAAGGGACCTTCAAAGATTATCTAGTCCAACCCCCCTGCCGTGGGCAGGGACACCTTCCACTAGATCAGGTCGCTCAGAGCCCCGTCCAACCTCACCTTGAACACTTCCAGGGATGGGGCATCCACCACCTCTCTGGGCAACCTGTGCCAGTGTCTCACAACCCTCATTGAAAAACATTGGTTCCTTATCTCTAATCTAACCTACCCTCTTGCATTCTAAAACCCTTGTCGTTGCCCCTTGTCCTGTCGCAACAGGCCCTGCTAAAAAGTTTGTCCCCATCTTTGTTATAAGCCCCCTTTAAGTACTGACAGGCTGCAAGAAGGTCTCCCCAAAGCCTTCTCTTCTCCAGGCTGAACAACCCCAACTCTCTCAGCCTTTCTCCATAGCAGAGCTGTTCCATCCCCCTGATCATTTTCGTGGCCCTCCTCTGGACCCGCTCCAACAGGTCCGTGTCTTTCTTATGCTGAGGGCTCCAGAGCTGGATGCAGTACTGCAGGGGGGGTCTCAGCAGAGCAGAGTAGAGGGGCAGAATCCCCTCCCTCCACCTGCTGGCCACGCTTCTCGTTAGGCATCCCAGCCATCTCTGCGTGCCCTCAGCCCCATCTTCACTCCCGTTGGGAGCACCTATCCAGCTCTGCTCAGAGCTACACATGGGGAAAAGTAGAGGAAGGCAGTTTTTCCTCCCTGGGACATGGGTTGGATGGAAGCACTCGGGGGCAGCCTCTCCAGGGCTCTGCAGACCATCCCAACGAGGACGGACCCCCTGCCCCACTGCTTCAACATGTGCCTTCAGGGTTGCCTCTCGCCCGTGCTCTGGTGTCGGTTTGAGTGCAGCAGCACCCAGGCTTTCAGACAGCACGGGGCCCCATGGAAATAATTTTATTTTTTGGGTGGGCAGACTAATCACTTCTCCCAAAATGCTGCTGTTTCAACATCAAGGCACACCCCTACGATTCTCGGCTTCGGGGTGTGACCTGAATTAATGGATTCAGCCCAGGCTGCCTTCCACCACGCCGCTGTAAATGAGGAATAAATGGACTACGTGAAAGGAGATGCGCAGTGTGCAGTAGGCAAGAGCTGCGGGATGCAGGGTGGAAGTCCCTCTCCCTGCTGCTGCTGTTTAAAATTGAGAATAAAAGGCAGTTACTCAAAAAAAGCAAGTTCTGACAGTGATGCTTACATGTAGCTCTCTTTGTTCTCAGTGGTGATATTACATATCTCGAAGCTGTCTGTACTCCTGATGCCCTTAGACATTCGCATCCTCTGAAGTCTGAAGGCTTTTGTGCAGCATTTAGCAGAGGGCTGCTGCTTCAGGACCGCAACGCACGGGTCTTTTGGCAGCGTGGGGTTTCCAGTCGTTACGCAGTTAATCGTTAGGCTACAGCTCAAGGAAAAGAGAAACCCTTTGCTCATGAAATGAGTGGAAAAGGAATCAAGTTTTGCATAAATCAAGAGATTTATGCAGCGGCATGGTGTTGTCACTGGAAAAATTTACGGGGACCTCAAAGATAACGGGAACAGCAGCACCGAGCAGCGTAGGGTTGTATTTTAAAAAAAAAAAGTTTGCCTTTGCTTTTTTTGGATGTTAGAGAAAATTGTGTGGGCAGAAGTAGTGGTAGAGTCTATGCACCCATATAAAGAAAGCTTCTAATAGGTTTCACCTAATATTTTCACGGTGAATTGAGATTGCGGGGGAGATAAGATGCTACAGCTCACAAAATGCCCGGAGGTTCCCTTGCAAAGGGTGGTAAACTGGATTTCTGGGCTTTGAGGGAACAGCCGTGGGGGAGTTATCAGGAAGCCAAAGCGATAAATCCAGGATTACTGCTCGGATGTTTGCTGATGGTAAACAGATCCGTGAGATGCGCAACAGCGGCTGGAAAAGCTGTGAGCGTCGATGCTGGGTACGGTGCAAACACCCACGAATTGGTTAAAAAAACCCCAAACCCTCAGCGCTTAAACTAGTTCTGCAGGCAGAAGAGGTGGAGATGCCAAAATTGGGAGGAGCTTTGATACCTGGCGATGAAAAGCTGTTTCCTGAGTCGGAGGCTGGAAGGATGGATCCTGTAGTTTAGAGTAACACGGGGACGCTGGCTTTCCTATTGCTAACTGCGTTCCCTTTTCGCTGGGCGATATTTATTATTTCACTTGGGTTATAACTTCCTCGTCGGCGTACGGGGGTGTGGGAGGGGGAAGGAAATGACACTTGCTTTCTTTGCAGGACGTTTCGAAGATCTGCAGATTAAAGGCTGGCTGCAAGAGCTAGGTGTTACCGGAGACGGTAGAAATAACGCGCTTAAGAGAAAATTCTTGCAGGTACGTCGGGTGAAGTAACCTGAAACCTGGCATTCGGGGTGCGGCAGAGGAAGATTGCAACCCGTCCAGTTTTGCTTTGTAACGTAACACACCGTGGAAGAGGGCCTGTTGCTTTTTTTTTAACTTTTTTTTTTTATTTATTATTTTTTAAACTTGTAGTGGCTCAGTGGTTTTGGGGCGCTCCCAAGCTCTTGCTCCTGCCTGGTGGGAGTTGAAGGTAGCTGCGCTTTGTTTGCACGGTTGCCTCCAGAGCCCTGTTTCCCTTCACACAGTCGCAATCAGGCAGGAAACGGGTTTCTTGTCCGCTGAGCCAGCCCCGTTTTCTCGACAGCGAAAGCTCCCTCCTTGCTTTCTCCCTGGGCCCTGCTGGGAAGGTCTCCAGCTCTGCTCGCCCCCACGCTTCTCCGTGCAATTCCTCTGGAGCAATATTGAGCCAAAGTTTTCGGGCACTTAGCCTCACCTGGCTCTGCACGATGCTCCCTGTAGTTCTTCTACCTTACACCCCCCAAAAAATCAAGCGCCCTTGCCTGCTTCTTTTCATATCATTGTACAAAGCATGGCTGTGGGACCCACCGGCTTCCTTTTAGGTTTTGCCCGGCGCTGGACTCCGGGTGCCTTGAATAAAGCGTTTTATGCTGGGACGTGGCAGCGGCAGGCTTTCCTACTGGCATGACCAGACTCTCAATGTGACATTCAGAGCTGTAAAATACTCTCTGACAATAGCTGGTGTTGTTCAAAGAGCGGCATAAATAATCGAGGGGATTTTTTTTTCTTTTCTTTTCTTTTTTTGCAAGAAGAATAACATCTCCCCGGGCTGGCCGGGGAGGCGGCAGGCTGTTTGCGTGCACAGCGCTGGGGGGGAAGTGCTGTAGCGTGGAGGGGGATCTCAGGAAAGGGGTGACATCGAAAGGGGGGACTTCAGGTTGTTATCTAGAAGGTTTTCAACATCGTGGTGCTGGGACGTCTCTTAAACGAGGTGTTGGGACCTCTGTTCTCTTGTATACCCATTTTTACACAGAATAAAATAATTCTGTCATCCAGATTTTAGTGTGTTTGTAGGACGACAGGGTGGCTTTGCGGCACAAGCTTTAATTGCCGATGGGAAGACAGGTTCATAGAGTGGTTCAGGTGGTTAGGTGAGGCCTCAGGAGGTCTCCAGTCCAACCTCCTGCTCCAAGCAGGGTCAGCTGTGAGGCTGGACCAGGCTGCTCAGGGCTTTTATCCAGTTGGGTCTCGAAAACCTCCAGGGGTGGAGATTGCACAACCTCTCTGGTTAACCTGCTTGACTGACCTCACGGTGGAAAAGCTTCTCCCTGCAGTTCGAACATCTCTCATTTCATCTTCGGCCCGTTGTCTCGTGTCCTCCTACCGCGTGGTCCTGTGAAGAGCCTGGCTCTCTCTTCTGCCTGACCTCCTTGGAGATGGTGGAAAGCTGCTAAGCCCCCTTACTCGCCTGGTGCTGGTAGCTGAGTGTGCCCAGGGAGAAAAAGGGACAAATAAATGTGTATTTGTGCAGCTACCACATACCTCAAGTTTTTCCTTGTTTTTCCCATGTGCACCTGGGTCCATCCCACCTCCATTGTATTCATAGATCAAAAGCAGGGGGGGAAAGCTTTTCCGTCTTCATTTGATCTTTGGTTTGCTCCACTTAGAATCGGCTAAATTAGAATTAAAATTAAAAATAAAAATTTGTTGAAGAAGCTACCAAAAACCTGGGGTAGCAATTCACTGAAATTTCATCCCAGGTCATTAGCCCACGTGTCTGGTGACTTGCCTCTTCTGAAACCTCAGTAGAAAATATCTATTTCTAAGATTTTTTGCTTCCAGTCTTCACATTCATTGATTTCAACGCACCTAATGGGTGATGGGGTACCAGCATCGTTTTGGCAATTAGGCGGCTTTTCGGTGCTGATACGGGGCAGAGCTGACTGCTGCTTTCATCCTTTTCTCTTCAACGTGATTTTTCTGTTCTTTCAAAAAATCCAGAATGTCAGCATTAGAGCAGCTTCCTTCTCTAATACTATGGAAATAAAGCATTGGAATAAATGTATTTTCTACGGTGAATATGCAGAGGAAAAAGCTTTTGTGCATCCTTTAGACTGAAGCTGACCCCAACCTCATCTATTAAAACTGCATCTTTGTAAAAACTGATTTAAATATACTTATTCAAAAAAAAACAAACCACCTGTTCTAAAACTAAGCTTAAACTGAAAAAAAAAATTAAAAAAATGCAGTAGTGGTGGCCCTGCAGAGACGCTGCTCAGCACGTGACGTGGGTATGAATGAGCCCCGGCAGTTTTGTCTCCGGGCTGGATTAGGCACAGTTGCTACTGGTTACTGCACAGCCCGGCTCGGCGAGGCTCCGCCGGCGGGGCCGCTTGCCTTTCCCCTCCGAGAGCACCGCCGAGGCTTGGGAACCCAACGGGGTGGTGAGGACGTGCCCCGAGGAGGTGGTATCGGGGTACGGCTGAGATCTTCCCAGCCCACACCCGTACAGCATCCCTTAATGTCACCTACTGAGTTTTTAGATGCTTAATAGTCCTTTGACCTCCAACGGCATCCAGAGGAGCCTGTTGCTTCTGGAATTTGCTTTGGGTTGAAATGTTCTTTCCTTTATTTTCTTTAAAAAAGCCTCTTTACAGGATTGAAACCCCACGAAGTCTGGTTTGTAGCAAAGATGCAGTTTGGTTTTTAGCCCTGCCGCTTGCGCAGGCAGTTGTTAGTCCCGGAGCAAGCGATGGTGGATTTTTTTTCTTTTTTTTTTTGAGATGTAAAACAAAAGCAGCTCATGGTTGGTGTTTGCTGCTTTCTGCTGTCGGGAGTTGAAGCAGCAGCCTTGTTCTCAGCCCGTTCCTGCCCTTGCCTTCCTGTGAGTCCATTGAACTGGCTCCTGTCAATCAACAATGCTTTTAAAACGAACGCGTGGGATAAAGCTGCAAGATCGCTCCTGCGTCAGCTCTGGAGTGGTGACTGCACCGCTCGGTCTGTTGATGTATAGACATGCACCATGTGCAGTCATTTTTGCACAATCATTTTTGCTTGTCTGAGGTGTGGCAGTAGGCGTAGCAAAATACAAATGCCAGCATCAGAGGGGATAGTTTAGGCAGAGGTAGCAAGGGGCAGGGTGGCTTCAAGCGCCCCATGTCTCAGTGGTCTGATCTGCGGCAGAGCTCAGGTTATTTTCCTAATGAAAATAATCCAAATCTGGGAGCTCCTGGATCCCATACACGCTGGTCTGATAAAGCCGGCTTTAAACTGCAGCCTTGCTTAGTGGAGAAGGGACGCCGCAGCGTGTAGTCCCCTCCAGGAGTATGAACTGGGAGCTCCTGCGTACGGTGTATTTAGATGTTAATCTTGTTGCACAGGTGAAGCACGTGGTGACTTCTGCACAGACGATGCCTTTCGCTGCGGGGGCATCTCCCCTCCCAGTGCTGACCTGCCTGTCGCAGGGTAAGCAAAACGCATTCAGGTTTTATTTCACCCTGGCAGCGTATTTTGAAGTAAGGCTGGCAAAAGCAGTGGACTTGAGAAAAGAAAAGGCGTGGAAGCAGTGGCGATTATTGCAAGTGTTAGAGCAGCGTGGGGGAAATGCAAGGATACGGAAATAATAAGAGGTGGCTTTTGGGCAGCAATATATTTCAGAGAAGGCTCAGTGAACTGAGAACACCTTTATGAAAATTAGACATTTGGAAGAAGCCCTCGAAGGTGGGCTGACCTCCTTGTAAAGAGGCTGCGTGGAGACAAAATGCGTGGACAACTTCCCATCTCCGAGCTGACTCCTGAAATCAGGCTGACCTCGCAGCCCAAAAGTACTGGCTGGAAGAGGAGAACAAAGTACCCAGTAAATGAATCCTGGGTTTGGTTGTATCGACCACAAAAGCTGCGTGCTTTTAGTGTTTTCCTCAGATATTTGCTCGTATATCTTTGTCATCGAGTGCCGTGCTTGAGCGAAACCACCCGTGACCTTGCGTCGGTAGGTGCTACCGCTGTGGGTAGCTCTCAAGGCAGCATTGCCACCAGGGACCAGGCTCGTCTTCCTTCTCTGGTGCCGGTGAAATTCTCAGCCCATCCAGAGCGATGACCTCCGGTTTATACCTATATACCTGGAATTATTCCTCAAGCCGTGTTGTGCAATAGGGAGCATGATTCCACATGTGTTTTATAAAAGCAGAAGAGGATTTTGGGTGTTGTGTGTGGAAAATCAAAGCCCTATTTGGGGGAACTTGCAGTCTGACTATCCAGTTGGACAAGCTCAGCTTTCCCTGCAATTTAAATATACTCTGCCAGAATTTTAATCGTGCCAGTCTCCATAACTACATTTTAACTCTTTAGGAGCGTGCAGGGTTTCCGAGCCACCGTCGCTCTCCTATTTAAATGATGCAGCCTTAGAAGAAAAGAACAGCTTTGAATGTGTGTGTGTGCCTCGCCTTCTTACTCCTCTAGAAAGCTTTTACAGCTGCCATGTGTCATTTGGGATAATCCAGAATATTTCTGCGCAGCTCCAGGAGGTCCTTTCCTCCCCACCTGCCTTCTTGGAGCTTCCCCATCCTGAGTGGAAGTGGGGATCTCCTTCTGAGCAGAGTTCTTACCCTTATTCAGCCCAGAAGTTCCTCTGCATCTTTGAGGTCAGCTATACAATATCTGTAACATCTTGGCACTTGAATTCTGTTTTCTTGTTCTCAGTTTTTGCTGGCACTTACGTGCTACAAAGTACGGCAGTTTCCTGGCTAAATTCAACCAGAATAAACAGCATATGTAGAGAGAGCTTCCAGTTTATTGCGTATATCAACAACATTGGAGAAACAGCTGTTTAGATCAGGGAAAAAGTCCCTGAAAATCATTATCTCATTTATTAGAAGCAAAATAAAAAAAAAAAAAATCTGCTTCAAGTATCGGAGGTAGAGAAGGGAAATGCTGGAAGCTTTGCTGTTGATTTACATGTATGCAGAGTCAAACCCCACGTGTATGCTTGCTTCGTAGAGTATTATTATTTTGCCACCGGTGAAAGCTTCTGCAGCAAAACCTTCATTTGAATACACAAGGTTTAGGCTGGAAAGAAAAACTGGGCTAGATTAGGGTAAAACAATTTGGTTTTGTTAATGCTGCTGGAGCACGTACCTTCCCTAGGAGGTGGTAGATGGATTTCTTTGTTTTTCCTTAGGCTTGTGGGAAGTCTGGGATTTGGGAAGTAGCAGCTATGTACCTCGAGACTTAGATTTGGATGTCTCATTGTAGCCTGTCTTATTAATGCCTATTGCAGCTGATGCTCCTGGTAGGCTGGACCCATCAACACGCAGGGTCTCCTGACGCTGTCCTGGACCCTGCGGCAGCCAGGATAAGTTTCACTGCTCAAGGGTCTCCATCAGACGTGGTGGTGAGGCTGTGCCTTGGCCACACTTGGGCTTAGAGGCAAAGCCAAGCTCCTGCTCTTGCCCCAGTGCCTCCTGCTGCCAAGCCTGCAAGATCGTCTCTGGCGCCGAGTGCCTGGCGTATGATCTGCAGAAACAGGTTTCACTTCCTTGGTGCCTAATGCAGCAAGGAGCATGATCTATAGGGGAAAAAAAACACATTTAGCCCTGCCAGAGAAACTTCTTCCATGCAAATCAGCTATTTAATGCCACCCTCGTGCTCTCCGCCCGCCCTCCCTCCACGGGTTTGTCTGGAGGATGGGGCAGGAGCCTTCGAGTTGGCTTCCTACAGGTAGGAGTTCCTTCTGGTGATGACCACAGGGCATCCCAGCCCGGCGGGTGCGGTGCTGGCAGCTGCGCTGGCTGCCTAAAGCCATATCTGGTCCAGCGCTAGAAGATGTAGCTGCTGCCAGTCGTCGTATTTACAACTTAGAGACTTTCAACTTTGTCTGCACCAGGGTTTCAGAGTTTGCAATACTGACGCCGAGGGCGTTGGTGGGGGGCTGACTACTTGGCACCTTCACTGCTAATTTTTTCTTTTAAAGCTTAGGTGATGAATTGTATCAAACAAATCGTGGTAGCTAAGGTAGGAACGCGATATCTGTGTGGGGAGGCAGTCCTGGTTGGAGGCTTGCTTTCGCTTGGGTGAAGGACCTGAGCAAATTTGAAGTGAAAATGTGTGGTTTTAAATAAAAAACCAAACCCAACCATTTAAAGCAGCATTTTGTATTTTTAAACGAAACATATGGTGGTACGGAGAGGACTTCCAGAGAACCAAACGGCTTATTTTACTGCTGGAGCAGGGTCTCCCCTAATGAAACAAAACAGAAACCCTGAAGAAAGCCAAGCCCTCTTGCGTTCAGTCGTCTGAAGACTGCAGGAGATCACCGTGATGGATTAAAGCAAAGCCCCACAGCTGCACGCAACATCTGGCACGGCAGCTCGGTCAAAGATTTTCCATCCATGAGGAGGTCTCGTCCATGACTTCTGGCTCCAGTTTCCATCTCCAATACGTCCAAAGGTTACAAAATTCCCATGGTAGGATTCCTCGTGCAGCGTTGCAGGGATCCTGCTACCGGCATGATGAGTCCCGCAGGTTTTGTCCTGCCGTCCGCTGTATCCCCCCAGCAGGAACATCAACAGCTCTAGCAAAACTCTTGCAGAAAAAGGTTTGGGTCTGGGGTCTTTGACTGTTTGGGGGAATTTGGGTGGTACGGACCAGGAGGTGGCTCCTCCAGGGCTGCGTCTCCAGAAACTTGGCCCTGTAGCCCCTTTGTAATGTAATAGCACCCTTAACGAGATGCTTAATGCTTTTAAACGTGATGCAGGTAAAGATTTTGTGCCGTAAGTCTCCGGATCCTTAGGTCCGCTGAGTCACCGTGGACTTCAGTGGTGTTTGAGGGGTGTGTGTGTCAAAACTCTGAATTTTATCCAGCCCAAAAGCTACAACGGAGCCAACGTTATTCTTTGGTGCAAAGCGCTGAGCGATCCACAAGACATAAAAGCCTGTGTTTGCAGCGTGCAAAGGGTTGGCCCCTTGCCTTTTTGGAGTTACTGCTAGGGCAACCCCTATTATATGTGGGCGTGTGTTGTTTCAAGCCATTTATAAATAAATATAAGCAAAAAAAAAATGTTGATAGTTCCTTGTTCCATATAAAATTGAGTGGATTTATTCGCAAACTTTATTTTGACAGCGAATCTAAAATCAGAGCCCGATAGTCAAGCCTGGAGGTGAAAGTCTTCCGTGAACGCACTGAAGTGCCGGTGCCAGAAGTGAAAACCCTTTTTCCTTTGCTCTCTGCTGCTGTGGCTTAATTTTTTTCCTCCCTGTTCAGCTTTCGCTTGCATTAAAAGCCTTATTCTGCACTGTCAGGTCTGCTGAGGGTTTGTGTGACGTTCAACCAGAGCAGGACCGGGTCGGGGTGCCGCAGAGGTGTGTAACGGGGTGTCCTGGTGACTGATAACAGATCTCACGATGCAGACCACCGGCTCTCAAAGAGGGGCCAGGGCTGTTGCGTTAACCCTGAGCCCAACAATAAAGGTGCTGGGGAATACAAGTGTTAACGACGGCCATGAAGGAGCTGTTGCTTTTTGAGCAGCGTGACTTGCTGTTGCTCTGAACTTGCGACCTGGGGGAGAAAAGCACAATATCCCAGCTACAACAATGTTGTATTTATATCCAAAGCTCAGAAATCCATCTGTGCGGAGGAATGAAGAACATCCTATCGCTGTCTGATGCTATAACCATTTTTAGAAATCTGGCTGGAGCTTCTTTCTTGGGTTGCTTCCTGAAGGGTCGCTCGGTGTCCCTGCCCCAGCTCCACCGCCTGTGTGCACGGAAATCGCAGCCAAAACCACCGCTTGACTCCCATCACGCAAGCTGCATCGCGTGGATCTGCCTTAAAAATAGCTCCTGGTTGCCTTCGAGCGGCTAAAGCTCTGCCTGGTGACTTGGCAGTCTTTGGGCTGGGGTTCGGTGAAACGATGGGGAGGAAAACCCAATGCGTGGGTCACGAAACTGAAACCTCTCCTGGCAGGAACGAGGAGGTTTCCATCGTGGTGATTTGCAGGGGTGAGCAGAGCAGGTGGGGGCAACAAGGCGCGCGGCTGCGTTTGCCGTATCGGGCTGGCGTGTGGGTAAGGAGTAGCCCACGTATCCCCTTCATTAGACATAGAAATTCCTGAATTCAAGAGCTGGCAAGAAACAGCCTACTGGGGATGTGGGATTTTTTTTTTCCAAAACATTTGGGAAATGTAGGGATGAGAAGAACAAATGCCAGTTTGCTGTGTTCATTCGCTCCCAAAACGTACAGGATACGGCCAAGCCTCCTGCAAGCAAGTTGTATATCCCAACGGCCCTGTTCAATGAGTGGCTCGGATTAGCACGCCTTCCCGAAAACGGAGCCAGCCCCGAGCCACCGGCAGAAATTGCCCTCGTAGTAGCGTGCGTGGTTGTGCCGCACCATCTGCCCCGTGGCAGCTCGTCTCCCCGTTCCGCTGCTAAAAATCTCATGTCTCGTTGCCCCTTCCGAGCTGCTCCTAGCAAACCCGGGCTGCGCAGGGGATGACTGAGTCGTGCGAATGGGGGGGGGGGGTGTCCCTCCTTCGTAAGTATGTTTATTCGTTAAGGAAGTCAAAAGAGGAAGAGGAATAAAAAGGTTGCAAATGTTTTGCTGGGTTAGAAATGAGACCTCGGCGACTGGGCTGCGCGTTGCCCTGTGCACGATGCGTTCAGCAGCTCTGGCGTCCCTGGCACGGAGCTCAGGAAGACTGATGTGCCCTCCCAAGATTCGCTCAGGTAGGGTCACAACTTGTTTACGTATCTACTTATATCCTTGTTGGCCCATATGCCACTATTTGACTATCAAATCGTCGCTGATGAACGCCTCTCGCATATAGTTGTGCATCTGGCCGGGACGTGGCTCTTGGGGTCGGTGGCCACCTCTGCATGCCTGGGTTTCTTTTTTTCCCCGACTCTATCACTTCCATTTGTAAAGGATGCCTCTGGTCAAACAGCTTTGCCCTGTATCTTTGCATCTTCCAGTATTCTTAAGAAACAGTGAGACCTAAATTTTGCAAGCACCAGGAGAAGGTTGCCGGGTGCACCTGGACGTGCTGCTGCGCCGGGACTCGGGCATCAGCCCTGCAGCCCATCCACGGGAGCGGAGCCAGAAGGTAGCTCGGAAAACGCAAGGGAACGATTTCTACGTGCGCACACAGCTACGGCGAGGAAAGGAAAGCAGAAAGATTTGCCAAGGGAAATGGTCTTGTTACACACGGCGTGTCTTCTTTATGTATTTGTTTCCCCCCCCTCCCCCCCCCTTCAGGATGCGGAATTGGGTTTTGAAGATTTGAACCCGTCTGGTTTATCTCTGGGTGTGTCGTTGCTGCAGGCTCTTATCAGGTGTGTCGCGGTGAGCGAAACCGTTCAAACAAACCCCTTGCACGTAAGTTTTTGTGCGCGGTACGCTGGGTTCATGTGTTTAGTCAGGGTTTGGTGTCTGCACTGGGGTGGAATAGGTCCACAATTAATGCCGCTACAGGAAAACTGATTTTTTTTTTTTTTGGTTTTTAAAAATTTACTTGGGGGGAGGGAAAC
>NW_008825538.1:111166-122205 GCF_000699105.1 Pygoscelis adeliae | reverse complement strand
CCTCTGCATGCCTGGGTTTCTTTTTTTCCCCGACTCTATCACTTCCATTTGTAAAGGATGCCTCTGGTCAAACAGCTTTGCCCTGTATCTTTGCATCTTCCAGTATTCTTAAGAAACAGTGAGACCTAAATTTTGCAAGCACCAGGAGAAGGTTGCCGGGTGCACCTGGACGTGCTGCTGCGCCGGGACTTGGGCATCAGCCCTGCAGCCCATCCACGGGAGCGGAGCCAGAAGGTAGCTCGGAAAACGCATGGGAACGATTTCTACGTGCGCACGCAGCTACGGCGAGGAAAGGAAAGCAGAAAGATTTGCCAAGGGAAATGGTCTTGTTACACACGGCGTGTCTTCTTTATGTATTTGTTTCCCCCCCTCCCGCCTCCTTCAGGATGGCGGAATTGGGTTTTGAAGATTTGAACCCGTCTGGTTTATCTCTGGGTGTGTCGTTGCTGCAGGCTCTTATCAGGTGTGTCGCGGTGAGCGAAACCGTTCAAACAAACCCCTTGCACGTAAGTTTTTGTGCGCGGTACGCTGGGTTCATGTGTTTAGTCAGGGTTTGGTGTCTGCACTGGGGTGGAATAGGTCCACAATTAATGCCGCTACAGGAAAACTGATTTTTTTTTTTTTTTGGTCTTTAATAAATTACTTTGGGGGATGGAAATCCTAGGGTGGTTTAGTACAGATGAATGGAGGTTAGAAACGTTAGTGACGATGTATGGAAGCACCGGCACCAAAATTAAGGTGACTGCATATTAGAATCATAGGATCATTTAGGTTGGAAAAGACCTTTAAGATCCTCAAGTCCAACCGTACAGTTCATTGCCTTGGTTAGAAGCGTCGGAAGGCTTTACCTTCTGAAACCTGCTGGCTTGCTCAGTTGTCAGGGAAGCAGTCGGATGCTTTCTTTGCTCTTGATTGCTCGTTTAGCTTTGACATGCTTTTTGCTGGGATGAAAGGAGAAACATCAACAGGTGAAACTGCAAGAACTGCCGGCATTTGTTGCTGTCATGCCTGCGTGGTGGTACTGCCGGTACAGTAAATAGGCAGGTAGAGTAAATAGGCTGGATTTTTTTAATTCTTTTTTACAAGGAAGGAGATAACGATTGGATGCTGTCCCATTTTCAGACTAGGAATTGTTTGCCAGACTTGAATTACAGGAATTGCCGTAGCGAGGCAGATCAGCGCCTTGTGCCGTTGGCTCAGAGCTGGCAGGGGCCAGGGCAGCTTCGCACGCCGGGTCCCCACGTTGTGCTCCCATCAGAAACAATTAAAGAAGCTGTTTGTGATGGAAACAAAACCGAATTGGTCTTATGCTTTAAGGGGAAATAAAGCAGTGAAGAATAACTTTATTGAACTTGTCCTTTAAATCTTGCTGTATTCCCTTCTCAGCAGCAGAAACTGTTCAAGCTGAGGGTGCCGCCAGCTCGTATTTTGTATTTTCCTTTTTTGAACTGGTTTGGCATGGGGAGTCTTCGGACAAAACCTTTTCATATAGCTTTGGCTTAGTTGCAATCCAAAACTGATCTGCCGGTGACAGACTTAAACTAATTGTCACCGAAGGGTGGCGAGAAGAGTTTTTAAAGCTGCTGCTGTGACAAGGTATTCGGTGTTCGGAGGGGCTGGGGAATTACTGGGCGCTAAGGTGCTGATGCTGGCCCGTGTCAGTATCCACGTTGCTTCTTAGGGAGGGAGAGATGAGTTTGCTTTCACTGCAAACTACTTAGGGGGGGTTCTGCTTAAAGATGGGCGTGGGGGGAAAGCCACCACCCAGCCACTTGTGCTCGAGGGGAGCTGCAGAAGAGCAGAAGGAAGCTGGCTGCGGGTTTTTCTGCTTCGTGCCTTGCGAATTCCTTTGGCCTTGCAGCTGGGGCAGCTCAATTTTGCTCCCTGCTCTCGCTGCTTATGGAGCATCCCCCGATTCCCATGTGCCCCTGCCCTTTTAGCATTTTCATCCTCTCACCTTCGTTTTCCCTTTCCTCGTTTTTATCCCTGCTTCCTTTGGCTTGGGTTGAGTTTAGGGCGCTCGCTGTGCCTGCTTGTAAACAGGGTTTGTGGTTTTGATCGTCGATCTGCCAGGTACCTCTGCAGGATTTTGTAATGTTTTCAGCCCGGGAGGTCTGCGGGGCATGGCTTGTCCCCGTGCTGCAGCCGGGCAGCTTCTGGGCGCTGCTGTAAAAACCATCTCTTGATATTTATAAGGTCGAAGCAGCAAAGAAATGCAAAAGTGCAGGAACGCTGAGGTCGAAGGCATTAAAAACCTCTCACCTGGGCATCTGTTCCTGGGCTGGTTTGGTATTTAAGCACCATTATTCTCTGCAAATTGATTATTTTTTCTTCGTGCCGTACAGAGCATATTGTATTTGCTCTCACCTGTGACGCAGTGAGTGTTACCATATGGTTTGCCCAAAGTTGATTTTTTTTAATGCTTTTAGCGGTAGGTTAGCGCTTGGTGCTCTTCTGGTGTATGTTTTTTAGCCGGGCAAAGTGCCAGCACGTCTGTGGGAGGAAAAACTCCTGGCTGGATCCTGGAGAATATACCGAGCTTGAATTCCCCCTGAAGGGAGAGAGCTCAGGTCCCGCAGGTAGGATTTTTCATCGTAATGATCCCATTTGGCAGCTAAATTAGTGACCAGTTTTGGTAGGAAAATTGAATGACTTCAGGAGCATCCCCTGGTACCCGTAAGGAGGAGGGAGGTGCGGTGCAACACCAGACCCACCCCCAGCCCGCAGAGCTGGAGCTGAGCGTCACCAGCAGCTCCGCAACGCCGTCCCCTGCACAGGGACACCGACCACAGCCCTGCAGGCGTTCGGGGCTCAGGGGGCAGGATATCCAACTATAGATATCTTACCTATATCCTACAGGATATACCTGTAGGATATCTAAAAAAATCCATGTTTCGATAAGAGACCCCGAAGGCCTACCTTGGTAATTACCTACACTAGGGCTGTGTACGGCTATTTAACTGAATCTCAAAAAGGAGAAGCTGTCGCTTTGCAGTTTATTTGTTCCTCCGTTATCCTTGTTCATTCAATTGGTAAGCTTTAGGTTTATTTTTTTTTCTTTTAGGGCAGGGATCATCAGGGATACTCTATGATACATCCCCGATCCCGGCGAGCATCCCGACCTCTGTTGCAATCCAGGTGGGGATTGGAAGGGGTAAAGTGCAGCGGCGCTGGTTTTTGTGAGGACAACTTGTTTCTTCGTGTTAGGTTTGATAAAGCAAAGTGCAGGGGATTTGAGTCTCCTGCTCTTTATTTGTCTTAGATGCACCTTGGTGTTTGCACCGTGGTGGTTTATTTTTCTAGCAGCCTCTCTCTGCCCCCATCTATAAATTGACCTGTTTCATGCATTGCGGGTGAGGTTAGGATGCCATGTTTAGGGGGTAGAGTTATTTTTTGAGGGTGGCATTATAGCTTAGAAGAGAAACCAGCATTTCAGACGAGGCAAATCCCAGCGGGTCTCCTCGCCCCTTCTCCTCCGTTATTTAGGCTTGCGCTGGGTCGACGCGCGGCCGTACCTGCCGCAGCGGGATGCCAGCGGAGCGCCGGCCTTTTCAGACGGCAGCAGCTCACTCGCAGCGCTGTCCCAGAGGATTGTGGCAGATTGCAAACACGCTCGGCACAATCATACCATCCCAATTAGCATAATGACGCTGCCTAATTTATGCGCAAATTGCCCTAATTTATGTGTGTCGATACAGATCATTAAACCAAGCGCGGGTGGAACGGGGTTTGGTCTCAACCCAACCGGGGAAGCGTAAAGCTGCGTCCGCCCCAAAATGTGTGAAAGGTCTAAAATTTCTTCTCCGTGTTACTGAAACATGGAGCTTTGTGGTGTTTTGCTCCCGCAGCTCTGGCAGCACGAAGGGGTGCGGGGCAGGACTAAACTCGTGGCAGGAGGTAAGAGAATAAAAGATGCCTGTGCTGAGATTTGCATGGATTAAAGGCAGCTTTAATTTGCCTTGATACATTTGGCTTTCAGGTGGATTACGCAGGCGGCAGGATTTGGGGCTGTCTAGCCAACTAATACCTGCCTTACTTTTATTTTAATTATTTTAATAAGAGATGGAGGAGTCCTATAACTGTGGGCCACCTTTGCCAACCCCAGATCTTGAACATTTTTGTGTGTAACATTTTGTACCGTCAACGTTCTCGATTAACAAACCTGCTGTCGTTGTCTGAAGTCCCACCTAGTGCGGCCGTTCCCCAAGCACGTTCTCAGCGGGGTTCTTCCAAAAGAGACCTCTTAGTTTGTGGGCCTGTGTTCCTCGTTTTTATAGAAGAAATGCTGTTGCGCCATAAAATTGTTCCATAGCAGGTGGGATGATCCAGCGCAGAAACGTGCAGCTTGAGTGAAGTTCTCGTTCTGGATGCCTGCTGGTCCACCGTGTCCACCAAAGTATTCGTTCCCATGACTTTAAGTATGGCTGTTTGCTGCGGAGGGTGGCACAACCTGGCTGCAGAGGTTTAGCAGCTTTAACGTAGTGGGTAAAACAGGGTACCAGGCTGTGAATTGGGTTTGGGCTCTCCTACCAGCGTGGTCACCGACCTTCTGCTTGAGCTGTTCTGGGAGAGAAGAAACACCAAGGAATGGCACCTTTCTCATGGTCCCGTCCATCTTTTTGTAGGTGCTGTTTGCAGGTGTAATTGCTCTTTCAGGGAGAGAACACCCCGCAGTTCTTTATAGCTCATGATAGGGCCCTGACCTCAGCTGAGGTGTCGGGACACTGCTGAATTACTAGGAGCTCCTCACTCCCAAGCACGTAACTCGCCATCCGCAGCATTTTCCTGTTTGTTGGTGGGAAGTCACTAGTCGAGCTGCAGTTTTGGGGCTCCCAGGCTCTGCGAGACAAGCTGCCTCTGTTACTTGTTGAGGTATAAGCGTGGCTGAACTCTCTCCTGGCATTAACTTGCGCCCTGCTGGTCCATGGACCATCCCTTGGACCAGTCCATCTGCAGGGGATGGAGCCTGCAGGTGAGCTTGCAAACACGCAGCTCTTAATCTTCCATTTCTTGGTATAAATAAAAACACAAACACAACCAATTCACCTGACTTCTTACCAATAAAACTGCTTTGTCTTGTGAATCTAAAATAGGAGAGGTAGACCTTCTCCTTCACCTTGCTTGCAAGGTTTGCAAAGGAGTCTTTAATCTTTCGGCACAGCACCATACTAGAAGACACTTGGCTGTGAGTCCCAGGGTCTCTTTCATAACTGAAGCTCCTTCTGAAGGAGCTTTATGTTACGGTGTTTTCCAGAAACACCTGGATCAGGCCAGTGTTGGGTTTCCCAGTGCTGCTGGACTTGGAAAACTGAATTTTGGCTGTAGAGAATGGAAGCTCCTCCCTATAGCCAGCGTGCCTTCCTTACTGTTGGTCTGCTATAACAGCGTATACATCTACCTGGTTAAATGGCTTTCATCCAAACATATACAACTAACATACACAAATAATAATTACAAATAGTAATCATACTATTCCCGAGGCCAGTGGGTTGCAGCCATGGCTTACCGCAGTCAGCTGACTGCACCGGACCCTCAGGACACCGCGTTTTTGGAGGATTATCTGGCAAGCGGATTACATTGCTGGCACGGTGGGGCACAGTGGGGTCGGGGCACGGCAGAGGAGTGGAAAGGCTTGTGGGTGGCCGGGGCTGAATAAGCCGAATGTGGGACATGCCACCTCCTTTCAGTTCTGTCGTACGTTTGTTCTTTGGCAATCATGCTTCCTCTACGCGCAGGCCATAGTTTCTTAATTTCTAAGAACAGGTGTGGATGTAAGATATTCTTGTAAGTATTTATAAAATAAGATGTTTCTACTCTTGCGTACTCGAGCGACTTGAGTGCATGCCTGCACCGTGCTCCTTACCTGTCAAAAGGAGCGAGGTTTATGAGTCACTGCAAGTCATGCATCATGAATTACTCTCTTCTTCTGGTACTGATCTGTTTTTACAGCCATCTGAAGACGCAGCCTGCTCTAAAATCCATTCAAACATGTTGCGTTGACTTTTATAAGCTCTTTTGTTTTCATTCTGCCTTTGCATTTGCTTTGTTTCATTACCTTCCAGTGTACTTTTTTCCTTCAGCAAGATGTTGGCCTCATCCTGGAAGGAGCCGTCAGCGTGCACTGCGTGTGTCTTGCTTCAAGCTTTGTAAAAACTCAGCCTCATTGCTGATTCCCTTTTAACTCTCAGATGATGCTAATAACGGCAGGGAAGGGGAGCCCTTCGTTCCAGCAAGGCTTTCTAAAGCTGGAGGTGAATGCAAAGTCTTCCAACTTCTCTTGCACTTCTCAGCACTGTCCAAGGCTGCATTTTGAATCTGGCAGTTTTGTGAATGAAGGAATAAATTGACCATGAAAATATTGATAGCGCGGTTGCTTATGCCAGCTTCCTGATTTGGTCCCGTAAAATTTACCCCTTTGTTTTAAATGCGTATTAGCTAACTGAAGGACGAAGGGACCTCATTCCCATTGCGCGGGGAGGAGAGGGCAGGCTGAGGGCTGGACTTTGCAGCCCCCAGACACCCCTGCCCGGGGACAGCAGCGTCGCTGGGAGGTGTCGGGAAACGCTGGATCGTAAGGAAGGAAATGCAGGTGGTGCGGGGGGACCAGCGAGTTCGGCACCTCCGTGGGTTGCTCACTTTGAGCCAGAGACAAGAGAAAGCAGACGCCTCAGGCCGTTCTCCCATTGCCTTAAAAAAGAAATATCGGGAAAGTAACCCAGCTCTTCTCCTCCCTGCCAGATCCAACGTCGTTTTAATCTGCTCTCTCAGCTTCTCTTAAAATGGAAGTTGCTGGTTGCTGGTGGTCTGCTCGGGTTAAGCAGCGATTCTGGCAGACTTCAGAGCAGACGTGATCTCCAGGTCTCGTTGCTTTGAAGCTCCTGGTTCTATCACACTCGACTAAATCAGATTGTTTCTTCTCTGTGGAGGTGAAAATCAGCCTTGTGCGCCCATCTGATTGAAGTGCTGAGACTTGTCTAATTGAACAAGTGCTCGAGTCAACACTTGAGTAGGATGAAAAGCAGCGAGGAGATCACCCAGGGATTACATCTGAGCTCCGCAGCTACTTGGCACCGACAGAGCAGATGGCTGGGTCACACCCTGCCCAAGGCTGGGGAGAAAAGATGTCAATAGGAAAAAAATATTAATTTGATTAAATATATTCGACTCTAAATCTAAAACTGCCTCAGGTCTCTAATTTTGTACTTTATAGCACCAGCCCAGAAGATGGGATTAGTGAAAGGAGGGGTTGGTTCTGCAAACTCCTGCAAGGAGCCCGCTGCTGCCTCAAAACTGATTGAGGTAAAAAATATTTTGGGGTGGAGAACAGAGACGGACAGAGAGGGAGCGAGTTGGCTTGCCATGTAAAAGAGGGGATCAGCCGGGAACAGTCTCGACTTCGCGAGTGAACCGTGAGCCCCTGCAGTGCGGGTTTGCTGATGGAGTGAGGAACCCACGTCCGAGAGCTGGTGGGGAGGGAGGCTGGTTTGTGCCGAGGTGTGAGAACATCACAAACGTCACTGCAGGTCACCTGAACACCGCAGGGACAAGCTTCGGCCTGTTCCCTGTAGGATTGCACTTGACCCTACAGCCAAAGTCTGTACCCAGAGAGGTTTGGGCCTGGGGAAGTCCGCTGGTGGCTGTCTCACTGGCACGTGGCCATCAGAAGTCCTGGTGACCGCCGTGCGGCTTTCTGGCCTCTTTCCTTGGGATGGGAATAAATGAACATACACGGAACCGCGTTTTTCAAGTGCCCCAACCACTTGTGTCTGGGTAAATACTCACTCGTAGGAGCCCAAGGCGAACATGATGCCTTCGCTACGATAAAAATTATCTACTTCTTCTAGCTGTGGACCCTCCTAAACTTTACTTTACCCCAAACAGCAGTGCACGTACCAAGCGAAGCTGTGAACGTCAGAGTCTCCTCCTCATTTGTAACTGCTGCTGCTGACCTGTAATCACCTGCTGCTGCCCCTGTCTGAAAGCACTTTTAACCCGGGAAATTCCCACGATTTTGCCTTCTGTATTTAAAATTTATTTCCATTTTTTCAAGTGTGTCTCTAGCTTGAGCAATAATGAAAAGCTGCGTGTTGGATATTGGTAAAATGAACTGGAATCACCTTGCTGGCGGCAGTAAAAAGACCGTTTTCCAAAGATGTTGGTGAATTTTAACTCTTTGGTTTTAAAAGCTTGTTTTTTGGTTTGTTTGCAGGGGGCACCACTGGAAGAACCTTTATGGGCTCCTAATGACATGCAGGTGGATGATTTACTTATGATAATTAAGGTAGGAAGAAGCGTTGTTAATTTTGGCATCTTGGCATTTGTCCTCTCCTTAAAATAAAATCACGCTCGCCGGTGGCCGGCCGGTCATCGCTCTATTTTAGGGTTCAGTACACAACGATGGCAGTATGGAGCAGCACACAGCCAAGGCATTAACTTGTTGTGTTAAAGTATCCCTTTAAACACAGGGGGAAGGGAAATCTTATTTAAGAACTACCTGGGAACGTAACTAAGTGGAAAAAATCCGACTTCCTCCCCCAAAGGATAATAAGGTCTCTGTTGGTGCAGAGTTGGACGGGGCATGACTCTTATTTGAGAGCGCTCAGCACAGGCGTTTTTTTGTTCTGCTGAAATGTAGCGGTTGAGTTGGAATTCAGGTTCTAACTTGCCTTCTCAAAAAAAAAAAAGACCCTAAAAATATATTTTATTGGGTTATTTTCATCATCTTGAGCTTCCTTGGAAAGCTGGTCTATCACCAAATGTGGCAAGAGAGCAGTCAATTATTGATTAATGAAATGGAGGAAAATCCCTGATTTTAAAAGCACTGAACTATTGGACAAACTTGGACAAGAAAATACAAATGTGTGTGGAGTTAAATGTTTTTATAAGTAGTTTTCATGATACTTTAATATCTGGATTCTTGTCTTGCTGGGTCAATTCTGCCATGGCTCAGAGCACAACATTCTGCCTGTTTATCCCTGGAAGAATTTAAAAGACGGGTAGCTGAGGCGCTTAGGGACATGGTTTAGTGGGCATGGTGGTGTTGGGTTGACGGTTGGACTCGATGATCCTGGAGGTCTCTTCCAACCTTAATGATTCTATGATTCTATGATTCTGTTGTGCTCAGAGGCATCATCAGGGTGGTGCAATGGTCACTGCTGGTCTCTGCCTCCTCTTGCAGTAGGAAAGAGGGTCTTCACCGTAGTCACCGGGTAGACTCCTAAATGTGAGTCGACCTTTCCCCTTGCAGTCAAACAAACTCAAAAAGCCGTCTTGACTTTACTCAGGCAAGAGGACCCTAAGCGTTTCCAGGCTTTGCTCTACACCCTCAAAACATTTCAATTTACGAGCTTGAGAAGGCGGTAGAGCCCTCTCCGAGTTCCCACCAAAGTATCGAACCTCTGCGATCTGCAAATACCCAAAACGTAGCAAAGTTGGATGCTCTGCTTTGGAGCCCGGTGAGACGTTTTGTGAGACCAACATCACGGACAGGATTTTTTTCTTGCATTTATTCGGACTGCAAACGTGTAAGAAAGTATCGTGGGTGAACGTGGGGTGTGTTACGTCTGTCATACTTTAACACAGGCTTTGCTTTATATTGCAGTTGGGGTTTACGCTTCTTATTAGCACGGGTGGAATTAGTGGTTTGGTTGGTGTTTAGTGTCGGTGGATAGTTTACTGGCTGAGTCGTTGGAGGGAGAGGGGGAGATTCAAGCTGTAACTAGAGCAAATTCTTTTAATACAGGTTTACGGTTCTCAAATGTATTTGTACTTTTTGTTTGGCTTGCGATAAGATGCACTACTGTGGAATTTGCTTGGAGCAGGGATTTGCATGAATTATTGTTTCTTACAAAATGAACATCTGTGCAAGCCTTCTCCCTGTGCTCCACGGTACCAGAGCACCCATTAGAAGAAGGATTTGTGTGCCTGGATGCAGCGGTCAGCAAAAGCCAAGTGCTTGGGGGAAGGAAAGATGGAGTAATAGAAACAAAGCTGCTGAAGCCAAGGGGAAAACTCCTTCTGGGCTGTGCGACGGCATCTGGATGTGTGTGTTTATTTTATGTGCTGACTTCTTTCCTGCTCATCCCAGCACGATTTTTTAAAAAGCAACGTGCCCCTGTTAGGAAAAACTTGGGACGGTTACGCTCGGCCTCTTGCAGAGTTCTGTTTTGTATTTAGGAAGTGTAATGCCATCAATCGCAGGAGCTGCTGATAGAAGTAGCGTGGCCCAAAAATACGTAGAAGATGGGAGTAAACAATCATTATGGATGGTCTCTTGATTCTGCACTTAAAGCATTTCATTTGAAGGGTTTCACGTTCTCGTAGAGAGATCTTTCTGTAAATCACTAATTAAGCAAATTAACTACAGTGTCATCAGTCTGTCTACAAAAAGCAAGAAGCTGACGTTCTGAAGAAACCTTCAAGCTGCAGACTCAAATTATCCAATATTTAAAATTACGCTGTCTCATAGGAATAGGAAGAGCGATGAAAGAATCGCTTGAAGTTTGGGTGACTTGAAACCAGGTTTCACGTAGAAAGGCAGGCTTTTTATTTTACTCAAAATTCCACATGGATGCTAAACCTGTCACCCTCACTTAAAATTTGACTTAACCTCATGTCATTCAATAATTTGCTTGTAATCCTTTATTTTCTTTTTGTAGACAGTAGAAAAGGCTAAGGTAAACATGTCGGGATGTTCATCTAAAATACTTTGTGTAATGTACTTATTTTCTCAAGAGTCGGTTTTGATAGGGGAAAACGAGGAGGATAATTTCGTCGTTTACTGAAATAAACCCCCATGACACAGAGCACCAGGTATAGGTGTGAGCGACGGGACTGGTGGGGCATTGGCGGTCCCACCATTCGCATGAACGGTCCTGGGTTGGGAAGAGCGCCGGTGTGTGTTGAAAGCAATAGGAGCGAGGTGTATAGTGAGATGGAGACGTGGCGTTGTGTTGAGCCGTCTGTATTTCAGTGTGCAAGACTGTCGTGGTTTAACCCCAGTCGGCAACTGAGCACCACGCAGCCGCTCGCTCACTCCC
>NW_008825538.1:105490-110752 GCF_000699105.1 Pygoscelis adeliae | reverse complement strand
CCTCTGGCCAGTTTGGGTCAGCTGTCCTGGCTGTGCCCCCTCCCAGCTTCTTGGGCACCTCCAGCCTTCTCAGTCGGTAGAGCATGGGAAGCTGAAAAGTCCTTGACTAGTGTAAGCACTGCTCAGCAACAACTAAAACATCGGTGTGTTATCAACATTGTTCTCATCCTAAATCCAAAACACAGCACTGTACCAGCTGCTAGGAAGGAAATTAACTCTATCCCTGCCGAAACCAGGACAGAAACATTGCCAGATATGCTGATTAGTAATTGCCAGCTGATGCCGATACCATTCAGGCTATGTGTGTGTGTCCTGGCACCAGTGGGGTGTTTGAGTGTGTTACGGTTGTGCATCTGGTTGGAGAAAGTACGGGCTTACAGCGAGCTACTCCAAAGGGCAGAAAACCATCCAGGCATGGAGGTGACAGTCATATCAATACTGGTGCAGTGCTGAGCTGAGTGCTGTGTTTTGTTGAGAAGGTGAGTACTAAACCCACGTATCTCGTTTCAACAAAGCCCATCCGAAGCCATTCGCTACCGTCGGACCATCCTTCCCTGTGCCTTTTCCAGCTGCGTTGCCAACGTCTTTTGGGAGGTGGGAGCCAAGCCGACATGCCTTGTGGATTTGCAGAAGGGCTTGACACGTGTGGTTTTCTTCTCACCGGTTCCGGCAGTGCCGATTGCTGAGATGATGTTTTCGGTGCTACCCACAATAACTGAAAGATCTTTCCTGAGAGATAAGAGTCAGTAATTGTGGTTGGCTCATTCCTCTGGTATGCGTTCCCGTATTAACTTGAAATTTAATTTGTCGTCAGAGTGCTGCTGCTGCGTGGCTCCGTCCCCTCCAGCCGTACCCTCCAGCGTGGAATCACCGGCTACTGTGGCAGTCGGACCCTGCACCCTCTCTCAGGAGCTGGTCTGAAGGATTGCTCTTCAGAAAAGTGCAGTGGTGCCGTAGCTTGATCTTCTCACTGAGTAGACGCAGTTGTGAGCAAACTGCAGAAGTGAAGAGGAGGTGACAGGTCGGGACCCGTCCCAGTCCTGCAGTTCGCCCTGGTGGCTTTTGCATTGGATGGTGACCAAGCTCCCACTTTAAAGGTTTGCTCTTCTAGTTTCGGTCGAAGCCGCTGACAGCTGTAGTCCTTCTCAAACCTCTAAAGATTGCTGTCCAATTCTGGCATTTGTTGATGTGCAGGCTGACCCTTGGAGGGCTTTTTGGAAACACAGAGGTCGCCCTGCGACCAGAAATGACAAACTCCTGATGCTCCTAAATCCCACAGGCACTTCTCCCCACTTCTTTCCCATGAAGTTTCAAACTTCTCCACTGAATGTGGCATCACCGGTGTGAGCTGACCTCCTGGCCTGCTGCATGCTAAAAACGCCCTGGGATTTCTTTGAGCTGTTTCACAAATTGTCGGTACTAAGCACACACCTCCAGCATTCACTGTTGAAGCTGACTGCGGGCTGGGGCCGTGAAGGAGACAACTGCTTACAAAAACCACACTGGGCAGCGTGTCGGGACCTGCAACCCGTACCTGGAGCTGCTGGGTATAAATAAACACATCCACCCTCCGTCTTATTTCTGACAACTACCTCCCTGAACAGTAATTTATTTTTTTTTCGGTAGCTTGTTCTGCAAGCAGGTTTCCTCTTGCAGGTGTTTCGGAAGACCTCATTTTAATGTTAATTCAGCGTAACTATCAGTGCACAGGCATTGACTGCTCTTGCATCCTTCTGAGACGTGTGATTTTTATTGAAATTCGGTCTTGAAAAACTGATACCAGCAACTGATGTACCTGTCACCTGAGTCAGACAGGAAACTGCACCAAATCGGTGGTTGCCTCAAAAATACGTTGCCAGCCCTTGTTCTGCAGGGTGTAGCGACCGCAGTTTCAGCTTTCAGGAGGGTTGCAGCTGCGGTCTGCAGCCTGGTTTCAGGTTTTTAGTGGTGTTTGTGTGCTACGTTTTGAGGGCTTCCTCAACATCATGTCTCCACTGAGGTCAAGCAGTGCTAATTACAGCTAAACACATTTACCCCTAATACTGGCGGACCTCAATCTATAGGAACGATTGTTTTTTCCTGTTGATGGCTTCAAACACAGCTCTGCTTTGATTATATTTGGTCCCAGGAAAGGGTGGAGTTGATCCACATGTTTTTCAATGAAATAGATCCTTCAAATCGGGCAGATAACATATTAGGCGATTTAAATGACTATTTTTACAGCTCAAAATGGATCTTTTTCTGAGCAAGCAATGCTTACCAGCTCCAGCCAAACCCGCGTTGCTCCGGTTGGTCACTGTTGTGTAACAGATGTGAAGGCAAGTTCCTCGCCACTGGGGGGTTTATCTACTCCCGGTCAGAACAGTAAGAGACGGCGACAAGTCGAGGAAGTGAAGCCGCGGAAGGAACGACGTTCGGGCTCCTTCGTCATCGCTGGGAGCCGGGAGGTGCCTCTGAAGGATGGAGTGGCACAGGGCCACCTTCGTTTTCAGTCGGTGGTGCCTGTCCCAGCTTTTTCAGGGCGTCCTTCATGCTGATGCTAGCTTTTCATCCCCCCCATCCTCACCGTTTTGGGTGAGTGTGTTAACAGAGAAGATCCCTGCTATCTGGTGGTGGAAAGCAAACAGAGAAGAGCAGATGAAAGGTGTCTTCAGCAACCCCAACTGTGGGTGGCAGTGGCCTCCCTGTAGCACAGGAGGCTTCCCTCAGCAGCTGTGCAGAGGTATTCAAAACCTTGGGTAGACCCGATGGCAGAAATGCCTGGTTAAGTAAGACAAGGAGGGGAAATTTAATCCGTCGTGCTTTGGCTTTGTTGATAAAGACACGAGTGCAACTGCTTTAGTGACAAGTTTTTTCACGGTACCAAATATACAGGACACTGAAGCTGGAGGGGCCAGAGGAGAACGTCTAGACCCAGCCGATATAAACCAAAAGCCATGAAATTATGGAATTGCACCCAATAGGTTTCTTGCCCCAAGACCTTACCGTGCGCTGTAAAGCACATCCAGGTTTCCGGAATACATTCGGTCAGCTGGATGCAGGTCAGCGATGGGATTAGACTGGTCGGTGGTTACTAGCACCATTAACTTCTCATATCTCCTTTTCCAGAACTCGTTTCTCGTGATGCTATTTAAGCGTTTTGTAGTCCAAATCCTTGAAGTTTGCTGAAAGCTAAAACAAATATATCAACCCTATCCGGTCTTTCCAAGAGCAAAGCATGGAAATCCCCTGTCCTCGGGCTGGCACCGTCACCGGTGTTTTCCTCTCTCCCTTGACCAGTGATTTTTCCTTTAATATTGCTGTCTAAATCTTCTGTGGCTTACGCAGTGATTACAAAGAAGAAAAAAAATTGCATGCGCTACGGGAATTTGGCAAGCGACGTGTGGACCTCTTGCAGTTCCAGTCGGTGGTCAGACGGATTTGTCATACTTACATTATATACGTGTATGATCTACTTGCGGTGAGGAACCGCTGGTGCTCAGTCAGGGACCTGTTCCCTTTTCACACGGAGTCATTCTGAGGGCAAGCAGATATTTGGTGTTTTTTTTTTTCAAACGTGGATGTACGTGGGGGAATAAGGCAGGCTGGAATAATTAATTATTCTCTGGGAGAGCAGAGTATTTACAAGTGCTGTGATGCTTCACCCATGATGGTCTAAGGTAGACGTGTTTTATGGGGAGCAATATCTGGTAGCAGGTAAACTGCTGCAGTTGGGGAGAAGCAGACAAGCTTTTGATGCGTAAATCCTCCAGTCCTGAGACAAAATGCGTTATCGGTCTTACAAGCTCAGCCAGTTGCTCTGAGCTTCATCCAAACATAATAACACTTCCAGTGAGAGAGAGGACAGTTGGTACCCGCGGAGCCGAGGGATGTGCTCGCTGGCGAAGGAGGTAAATTATTTCTTGGGGAACGTGGAAGAGTTATCTGGGGACCAGTTTTAAAGGGAAACTAGCTTTTGGTTGACCGTTGCTCAGTGACATGGAATTTAATTCCCAGGCTTGCTTTTTGAATGTGTTTTATAGATACCCGTCAAGGTTGATGTGTTTTGCAAGACATACTCCCTTTCTCGCCTGTCCTCTCTGATACCCAGGTGCTTCTGCCCAGTGTATGAGTTGGCTCTGGTGTAGTGCAGGAGGAGGGTGGTGTACCGGGTGAAGTGTACAACATTTGGGGAATCAAATACTGTAATCCATAGGGTTTTGCTGCCGCAGAGAGCATTTGTGGGGATGGGGGCTGTGCGTGTGAGCAAACGTTGCGGCTTGGCCAGGTTCTGCTTCCATTTGATGCGGTGCATGTGCCTTGATGAGCAATTCGGCAAGGTCGAGGAGCTCTTTGAAGAGCTGGAAGGAGGGAAGAAGCTCTTTAAAGTAAAGTACTTCAAATATAGATGGAGCTTATACTGCAGTAAATCTGCGTTTTACTTCTGCGTGGCTCTTTCCTTTCCCCACTGCAAGGTGCCTTGCTGGTACAGCGCGCTGGTTTGACTGCACCTCGCTCAGCAGATGTTCTTGGCAACCTCAGGTCTTACCTTGGGCTGAGCTTTGAGGAAGCATAAGGTCAAGCTGCTGTAGTTCTAGAGGAAGTTTGTAGGTTATAAATTCAACTAGACCTGGTCCTGAAAACAAAATTTAAAAAGAAAAAAAAACAAAAAAAAACCATTAGTGTGGACTGCTTCCAGTCTTGTACAGGGAGTTGGAGAAGTCAACAAGATCGTGTGAACAAGACCACACCACTAAGGAAACCAGTACCTTAGTTTTTGCAAAAAGCTTTGTGTTTGAGACAAACTAGTTTTGAGGATTAAATGCTGCTGTCCCTCCCGAGTGAGTGGATATTGTGGCATCTAAACTGATTTCTGAGGTACAGGTGTGACTGAGCAGGAAGGTCTCTGCAGTTGCCGTCCATTTGGGTTTAGTTATTGCGTGTTACTGTGCACGGTGTTCCTCCTTGCGGAGAAAGAAGTCGAGGGGACGTGAGAGCTCTGCAGGAGGAGAGGGAAACGACTCTAGAGATCAGGCAGCAGAAAGATGACTCGAGTAACTGTTGAAGCTGGGTTGGGTTGCTCAGGAGAGGAGTTGGTCAGGATGCACATTGTGTTGGTGCATCTTAATCTGTGCAAGAAGACTCGGAGAGGTGCGCGCGAGGAAGAAGCGATGGGTGATGAGCACGTGCTTGGTGGGATGCCCAGCTTCTCGCTTCCTTCATCCCAAAGATGAACACTAAGTTGTAGACATGGTAGAGCAGATGGTGGGACATCATGATCAA
>NW_008825538.1:91823-105306 GCF_000699105.1 Pygoscelis adeliae | reverse complement strand
AAAAGCAAATTATCTGGAAGGGCTGGAGCTCTGCCCTTCAATGCTTCCC
The DNA here is from genome assembly GCF_000699105.1 of Pygoscelis adeliae. Lineage (NCBI taxonomy): Eukaryota > Metazoa > Chordata > Aves > Sphenisciformes > Spheniscidae > Pygoscelis > Pygoscelis adeliae. Next base: position 105,257 of record NW_008825538.1, on the reverse strand, counting down.
CAAAGCAGGACATGCAAGTCAGGAACCCTGGGAATGGCTCCGGCACCTGGGGATCCTTGTAGAGGGCTGCGCCGGGAGCGGTGGCGTTGCCTGGATGTTTTCTTCCGAGTCTGCATCTTCGAATGAACGTGCAGCCTGAGCCACTCGGAGAGGACAGGGATTCTGCTTGCGCGCTTTCCTCCCATTGCTAGACCAGGTGTCCCCTTAAAGGCACCAGTTACAGCCAGAAAACCATTCTGAAACTACAGTCGCAATGGATCACCGCCTTCAGCTGCAGGGGCACTAACCGTGCGCGTCAGGCCACCTCGCTGGCTTGTCACCACTTTTTAAACCACTGCTGTTGAAGAAAGGCAGAGCCCTCATCCTGCAGCACCCTGCGGGTGCTGGGGTGCAAGAAGGTCTCGACACCCATGCTGCTGGTGCTGCTCTGCCTCTTACCAGAGCTGTCAGAGGCTCAGATCTGCTGTCGGAGAGCTCAGACACACGTTATGCATACTGACAATTTGTTTCCCCAAATGAACGGTCGCAGGAAACCAATTTTCTGCTCTTCAGCTGCCAGCCCAGTCCGTTGGGTTGCGGCGAGGCACCCCAGCTCCCACTGCACCCGGCTTGGCTCGGGTGCCGTCAGCAGCATGGAAGCCACCCTCAAATATGACGGTGGGGACGCTGACAGGTATCCGCAGGCACAAAAGCAAACTGGGAAGCCCAGTATACCCCTGGTTTTGAGCCAGTTGCTCAATGGAAGATCAGCTTCACTGGGGGATGCTGCCTCCTTTTCCTGGTGGCTGCTTCCCCAGTTATGCTGTTTTGCTTCAGAGGCAAACCTGTTAAGTCCTTTTCCTGAGCACCAGCCAGAGGCTCGATCGAAACCTATTCAATAGCTATTTCTTTATTTTTATGTGCTTTGAGCAGGGCCTGAAATGTATCATTTGGGAAGATGTTTTAGTGAGATTTTGGATGGCGACCCACTTTCTCCTCTGCATTAACTGCTTTAAAACATCTACTCCCTGGTTCAATTTTATTTGCCCTTTAATAAAAAAAGATAATATCTGCTAGACACTAGTTTTTTCATCCCTCAGGCAGGTGTTTAAGAGTTTTCATTGTTTTTGAAGTAGCTGTTTCTGTGCTTTCTGAATGGCTGTCAGCTTGCTGAAGACGATGATTAATCTTTATCAAGCGCTTAACTGAAAATGCTGTTAAAGTGATGTGATGCAGATCGTCACTGGGATGCTCAGGATCACCTTTGGTCCACATACTGTGCTTTGAGCTTCGCTGCTTTATAATCTAATGAAAGCAGCCTTAAATTTTGAGCGTTAGCAGGGGGAGAAGCTCTTCCCAGTGGTTCATGTCTTGCTTGTAATGAAATTACTTCGTTTGCTTATGCAGCAATCATGATAATTTTAATAAACCTTTCTCAGTCACAGAAGGGAAGAAACGTTGTGAACTGATTTGCTGCTTCTCTTCACCATGAGCCAGACTTTTCCTTTAAAAGGAAAAGTACCTTTTAAAACCTGCCCTCTGCTTTTCAGCATCTCCATTTGAATTATTTCATCCATAAACCTATTTTTATTAACAGATTGGGAAAGAAAACCGAGCACTTTTCCTTAGGCATCGGTACTTTCTGCACTCTGAGCTCAACCCAAGTGCAAAATATCTTCTGTGCAAGCTAAACAGAAAGTAAAAGTAACCAAGGCGAAAGCCCTTCTGCGGGATAGAAAGCAAACTGACTTCTGGAAAATGGAAGTGTGGCGTTAGTGCTGTGTTGGAGTGAGAGCGGTGGGGGTGGCTCCGTCTGACTTCGAGAGACATCTGCGAATCCCGACCTCAACGCGAATTCCCCTCTGCCGTGATTCTGCTTCTAATTAAAAAGTCAGAGCTGTTAAAAAGGACTCGCTGAAGAGTTTGGGTAGATTTATGCCTAAGTGTTGGTGATTATGATTTCTTTAAATCAGACTCTCTAATTCCGATTCTGAATATGCTTTAAACCATTTAATCTTAAACTAACCGGGATTTTTAACAATTAGATGCTCCCTTCCACCCAGCTGTTGTCCCAGCCCTTCTCCTTGATGAGAGCCAAATAGATCTTTTAGGTGTTCACGGTGGACAACAGACTGTTAACACTAATTGTCTGTGTGAGGGTGACGAGGAGCCGTGGTCACTGGCCACAAGAAACAGGCTCACCGGCTGTGTCTGTCCTCAGGGTACCAGGGACATGCGCAGCATGGGACAGGGTGCTAACTGGGAAGTGCGAGGCTGACAGCGGGACGACTTTCAGACCCTTTCAGCTGCTGATCTGCCATGGTCTCTATTCTTGGGAGCAAAAATATGGAAGAATCTTCTGTTATACAATCTTTTTAAACATATATTTAGAGGGTTTCATGCCACAAGTTTGGTTTTTTTTCCTAATCCTGTTTTAACGTCTTTATTTGGTAAAATGTGCTACTTCTTAAGCATTCATATTGGTGACTTTTATTTTGCAACTAAACCAGTTTTGATATGAATTGTCCAACTTCTGTTTTTGGGGAGGAACAAAGTTATTTTTTCTCACCAGCTTACATGGCATTTAATCCGACTGAAGCACGTGACTGCTGTTATACAGAAAACTACACCCTGTCTTTGACAAATTCTTCCCTGCGTGACTTCAGTCGTTAAAGCTGGTTGAAGAGGTTGGCTCGAATCTCCTGCCCAAGGACTGCTGTGCTGTAAGCTAAAAGTTGTTTGTGTTTAAAGATGCTGCTTCTATTTCAGTAGGAAAGTATGCATCGTCGAGAAGTATTTCTTCCCACTAGCTGCACACTTATCCCGGAGCACTGTTTCCAGAGGGACATCTTAATGAAATAACCCACCGGGGGCACAAAGCAAGCTACCCCGATCACAGAATCATAGAATCATAAAATAGTTTGGGTTGGAAGGGACCTCTAAAGGCCCTCTCGTCCAACCCCCCTGCCGTGGGCAGGGACATCTTCAACTAGAGCAGGTTGCTCAGAGCCCCGTCCAGCCTGACCTGGAATGTTTCCAGGGATGGGGCATCCACCACCTCTCTGGGCAACCTGGGACAGTGCTTCACCACCCTCAGTGTCAGAAATTGCTTCCTTATATCTAGTCTCAATCTACCCCCCTTTAGTTTAAAACCATTGTGCCTTGCTCTATCGCAACAGGCCCTGCTAAAAAGTTTGCCCCCATCTTTTTTATAATCCCCCTTTAAGTACTGACAGGCTGCAAGAAGGTCTCCCCAAAGCCTTCTCTTCTCCAGGCTGAACAACCCCAACTCTCTCAGCTTTTCTTCATAGCAGAGCTGTTCCAGCCCCCTGATCATTTTCGTGTCCCTCCTCTGGACCTGCTCCAACAGGTCCATGTCTTTCCTGTGCTGAGGTCTCCAGAGCTGGACGCAGTGCTGCAGGTGGGGTCTCCCCAGAGCAGAGCAGAGGGGCAGAATCCCCTCCCTCGACCTGCTGATAGTGAGACCAAGCTGGATGCTCCCCAAAAGCAATGAGCAAGGTATTGAGTAGCAGAGGTTGGGTACCATCGAGAGGTTAGTGACTGATCAGATGGCATTTGAAGAATATTGTTGGCTAAACGAAGTCTGACGTGTTACTGGATAGTTATTTTCATCTTGTGCAGTGAAACATTGGATGCTGTATCTCATCCGTCAAAAAATGCCAGGGATATTTTTGTTCAATTTAAATAGGCTGGGATGCAATGAGGACCCGCGTTGGCAGGGGCAGGGTGCTGGTGGTTAATTAACCCGTTAGACACGTGAGGATGTGCAAGGGGTGTCTGGACGCAGCCAGTACGACTAGGAAAGCACCAAACACGCAGCCATTCCCCCTGCGTCCAGGGATGTGCTCTTGAACCAAAGTGCAGAAGTTAGCGATGCGGTGAAGAGTGAAGCAATTTCTCCCCTAAAAATTAATGTAATAGGAGAGGGGATGTATGCAGGGACTGAAGAAACACCTGTACGGTTACATTTCCATCACTGTCATCGCCTTCCTCGCGTGAATCAGGATGAGTCTAGGCGGAAGGACAGAAAACTGGGTGAGCGGTTGGGTCACCCATTGTGAAAGCCACCATCTCCACCAGCTGACCATCTTGATGATCCTGCTCCTCGTACGTCGGCATCGTACACGCTGTCCTTACGAGTATTTCTAGAGGGATTTACAGAGCCAACGAAGTTACTTAAGTGCTCAGAAGTATTTGAATATCCCAGTAAGTATTTATCTGCAATTAAGGTCTTGTGAAAACATTGTGAAACATGAGCCGTCGTTTGAGTCCTGCTTCCCTTTCTGTCAAACTGGCGAATACCGGGCTTTGATTGTCTCTTGTCCCTGTGGATTAGACCCATCTCCTTTTTCCTTTGCGCAGAGGACCCACCAAAGCATCTGGGACTGCGCGTGGGCCGTCGCAGCCCTGAACAAGCAGCGGCAAGGCCCATCTCTGCAATTTTCAGGCTCGCCAGTGCCTTTTGTGAGATGGTACCAGCTTTCGTACTTCAAAGAAAGGTGTCAGAAATGCAAAAATGAGCAATTAAGGATTAATCTGCTTGTGGGGATGGGTATCTGCCTCCCCCCTCCCCACTGCGCTGTAAATTAGTGGTTGACTTGAGCCCTGTAGTGTAGCTATTTATACCTCAAAGGTTTGAATTATAGCTGTGTAGATTATATCATCCCTTTGTTTAATCCTTTTTCCTTTCTTCTGTCATGCTTTTGACCTCAGTGATTTTCAAAGCAGTCAGATTCGCTTCCTATGGTTTTCTTGTGATAGCATTTGTATCCAGGAAAGGGGAGGAGAATTAGATGGTTTTTTCTGTACCATTTTATTTTCTCTAATGCTCTCCCTTACTCGTTTCCTCATTCGACAGCCCAGTCCTTTTTTTTAACCTTTTCAGAGGTTTTCATATCACAACCTTCATAGCCTTTCTAGGGCTTTTTATTTTCTAGGGCTTCAAAACGGCGTGCGCAGAGCTAGGGGACAGCCTGGATGAACATTGCACCTTATGGGCTTGAACGCTTCACGAAAAGCTTCGGAAAGGGGAGCCGCTGCCATGCACCTGCCTGCTTGTTGGACCTACGCCTCTCCTTCATTCCCCCCCACCAAGGAACAAGCGATGCGAGGGAGGGTATTGTTGCTATTGGATTTATTGGCTGTGATTTTGCAAATAAATGCTTTATAATCACTTCCTCGCTGCACCTCGCAGCCAAGAAAGGGAGACGTGCAGCAAAGGAAGGGCAGGCTGCCTGCTTGTGCTCCGGCTTTCCCTTCGGATTCGCATTTCCTATTTCCAAGACTGCTTTCTTTTAGACCTCTAATAAGTGTTAGAGCATTGAGAATACATATCTATTCTCATAGCTCTCTGTAAGTTGCATTTTGAAGAAAAAAGCCAAAGTTGGCCCCAGGCCAGCGACTGCAGTGATTCCTGGCTCTTTGCTCGGTCGCTGCAGTTTGGATGTCCCCATACTTCCCGTCCAGCAGAAGCTGTCAGAAAAATAAAGGGCACAGGAGATGGGGACACGCTGAAGTCAGCTGAATATTTTTAAATATTAGACCATGCTGTACAAGGGTGGGAAATAAACTTCGCTGCTAATGCAAGCAGAGAGTCCCGTTGCAGTGGGAGCTTCCCTCCCGTCCCTCTCGACGGGGGTTCCTACCCGGAGCAGCCCTCCCACCAAAAACACTCCCTTTGGCTTTCAGACCCTCGTATAGCAAGGCGTTTTTATTTGGCGAAGCACTAAAAGGACTTAAGCACAATGTTAAATGCTTTGAATAAGAAGGAATGAAGATAACCAGCCGGCAAAACTCTTGAACCTGAGTGTAGACCTTTGTAACTTGAAGTTGAGCTGAGCTGGACACCAGCTGCCATGATAATGGAGACAGCAGGAACAGTCGTGTGATGGGAACAGCCTTTAATTACTTGTAATACAGCTGGCCTGAATGCATAACCTCAAAAAGAGGGGCCGTTGCCCGTTAACATCCAAACGTTAGGACATCAAACCATGTCAAGTCATGTAGGTAAACCCAAGAGGGCAGTTCCAACCATTTGCCATCATCTTTCTGCATAACTTCTTTTTTCATATGTTTTCCAGCCTTACCTGGAAATGGAGAACTTGCATTTAAGTTCAAGCTGATAATGAAAAGAAACCTTAAAAGTGTAGGCTGAGAAAGTATTGAGTGTTAATTGTCATTTACTTTCCTTTTTGTGTTAGTTGGACAACTCAGAGGCAGGACCCTGAAGTAGCGGGCTGGCTCTTAGATCGAATGGGTAATTATTTGTCAAATTGTGAGAATTTCCATTATGATTAAGCCCAAAATAACCATCTTTTTTAATAACTTAGAGTAGTTAGTACCAACAGCAGGCCCTCAGGCAGGTGGATCTGGGTGTAAAATTCTATATTGAAAATAGCTTGGGAAAGGCACTGGCGGATTGGAGTGGGCTTTTCCTATCAAGGCTTTCTTTAGGATATTTTCAGGCGAAGCCATTGCGTTTGTGACACCCTTTACCAGTATATGCCATAGCCACCAGCCTGATGGTTATTTGGGGGTTCGTTTGTCTCTTGCAGCTGTCCCAATTTTTGTGATAAAAATAATATTTTTTCGGAGCAGCATTTCAGACCTTGGTCCTTCTTTTTCCAAGCTGCTGCCCGCCATTTGGCCAGAAGTCAGCCTTTCTCTTCCTTGGTATTTATGTGAAGTGGAAGCTATTGCCCGTTGCAGAAAAGCCAATCGCTGGATAAACCCAGATCCTGCGTCTAAAATGGAGTTAGGAATATTCATCAGGCAAAGGCGGTATCGTAACCTGCATTTTCATACGCCTGGGGAGTGTTGCAAGCAATTAGACTGGTCTGATGGGATGGGTCCCTCTCCTCGCTCCGCTTATCCCACCCTTTCTCATTTTTTTCTCTGCCTGCCTTCCCTCCTCCCCAAAAAAGGAGGGCGAGAAAGAAAAGCAGAGTAACTTGTATGGACAGGGGGGAGGTGTAATTGTGAGCAGTGGGAGCAATTTAAAAATGGAAGATTTCAGAGAGACTCAGATTTTCTTTGACATGTTGGGCTTTTTCGTAGAGGATAAAAGGAAAATAAACTAATTTATTCCTAAATTGTAATTCCTTTTTGGTATTAATCTGTTTAATTAGGGTAGCTCATAAATGCACATATGCAGGGGAGAGAGGGGGACTGCAAATTGAAATGAAGAAATTTTCAAAAGGAAAGTCTTGATAGGAGAAGCTTCCTGGCAGTGAGATGTTTTAGGCTGCGGGGAGAAATAATATCCCAAGAGAAGAGGTGGGAACTCCATCACTTTGGACTTTTATAAGCGAGACTGGATGGAGTAATTTGGGAAGTTTCTTGTAGGGAACAGTCTTTTGCTGCGCGGTGGGTAGGACAAGATGATCTAATCGATCTCTTCCCTGTCCAGTTCATATGGTTTTCATTTCCTTCTGCCGAGAGGTGGGGAAGGGAGGCGGACGGTTGCTGGATGCAGTGAGGAGTCTGGTGGCGTTAGGGATTGGTCATTTGTTACGGGGTTAATGTTTTTCTGGGCTGTGATTCTGTTACTCCAAAATATTTTAAATTAAAAAGGACTTTTTAGCCCCTGCTCTGACTATTTCTAGATGTAGAAGGGTGTAACCATATTTGCGATGATTGCTCTTCAGCTTTCCTGAAGCCACAGTTGAGGCATCACCCAAAACTGTCTTGTGTCAGTAGGGTGTCAGCTCCGGAGCTTAGTAACTGAATATTGTTTCACTGAGATTTGAATAGTTTTTTCTTTGCTTTCACCCACAAGAAATCCTGTTTCCTATTTGCTCCACGGTACAGAGCTCTGAGAAGGGGTCAGAATGTAGCTGGCCATGAATGTTTTATTTCCCCTCTCTTCTACAACCTTGGTTGTCCGTGCAGGTTGGTGTTGAGATAACCTTTTGATGCATGCTAGGATTTGACCTACTCGTAACGCTAAATTATGTGGCTAATAGCTCTTGATGTGTTGTGGCTGAATCATGGCTTGAAGGTCGCAAGTGGTCTACCACCAGCCTTATTTATCTACCAGGGTGATTGCTGTTTCTGTTGATGGGAAGAAAAGCGAGGATATACGACGTGGTGTGAATTTCTGAGGAGGAATGGAGAGATCTGAAAATGATTTCTTACCTAGGAAGGGTGGCTTTGCAGCCAAGCTAGAAACCTCACGATGGAGGAAATGGTTGTAGGACCTGGGAGGAGGGAAAATATGGGAGAGTGGGCTGTGCACAGCTTTTAGGAAGAAGAGGGATTGAAGTTTGGTTTAGTGCTAAATGTGAAGGTTGGAGCAGGGAAGATGAGGACTGCAGAGCGTCGGATAAAGGAGCAACTTAAGTAGCTTGGGTCTGCGGTGCCGTTGAGCAGTAGGATGCTGGGTTTGGGTGTTCATGTGGAAAACTTGTATTTTATCCCCAGCAGAAGAAAGATTGCTCATTACATCTCTGAAGAGCATCAGTAGCTCTCTGCAGTTGCTGACTTCATGGTTATATTTGTCCTTGAAACATTGGTGCATGTAAACACAGTTTACATGTGTCTATTTTTGAGGCCAGGTGAACTACAATGTCCATCTTTCTTTGGTTCTATGCAATAGGGCTCATATTTCCTCGTTTCGAGTGTGAGAAATTGAGCCACAGATAGTGGGCATGACCACCTCTGGTGTCCTCTCCTAAGCAAAAGCCTGCAGAGTCCTCCCCCAGATCCGTGCTCATGAGCCGGACACGCTCGGAGCACGTTCATCCCCTTACACAAGCGCAAGGTCAGGTTTCTGATGGATCTGTTTTTTCCCTTGGAAGAGGAGATGGCTTTTCAGGAGGAAAGGTCTGTTCTCCTTGACAGTGATTTTATTCCCCTGGCGACTTTAATTCCTTCTGAATTCTCCCAGTTGTGAGGGACAACAGAAGTTGGATGCTGTGTAATCTCCGATCCCCTGCTGGTTTTGCATCCCTCCTCTTGGCAGTGATTTATAACCATTATTTTCCCCCAGTATTTTAAAGGACATTTTCATCTTCCTTGGCAGAAAGAGGAGTATTTTTCTGGGACTACTGTTGTATCAAATTTTGCTCCTTGTTTTAAGATCTATATTAAAAATAATAACACCGCCAATGGAAATGCAACTTTGGTGTTTTCCTCTTAAATTACCCATCCACGTACAGTCTGGGAGCTGCAGCTTTGTTACCACTTGAGACCCAAAACGCGAATATAACCGAAGATCCCGTGAAAATCAACCCATCCATTTTCTGACTCTCCTGTGTGAGGAGCGAAGGTGTGCAAAATGGAAAACCATTGGCAACTCTACTGGAATTTAAAACTTGGCAGAAAATAATGAAGCAGTTGTGGGCTGCTCTCACGTTGATGGCTTGGGCAAGGCAGTGCGATTTTGGTGTGTTGCTTCAATTTAGCTAATTCTTAGCAGCATGATGGTAATTTCATGAAAGTTATTTCGGTTAGTATCAAAACCGCAACACAATAAAGATAGATTTTTTTCACGTGATAACAGTTTTGACCAAGGTTTCCTTTTACCCTGCAGCTTTTAAATAATTGGCCGGCTTGCTCTTTTCTTTTATTGTACTCAGGATATTATAAACTTAGATTGTTTCGTAAACCACTAATTTTAGACACATCTTGATGCTTATTGTTCCCTTCATTGCGCTTTTTTAATACCCTGAGCAGAACCTCTGCAGAGAAGCGGAAATCGTCTGTGTCCTGAGACTTTGACGTCTAGACTGGATAAAGGGCAAGAAAACACAGCCGGAGCAATCACCCACCAGCCTTGTCTAAAGTCACTTTGCTTTCCTAACCCAAAATTCACAACTAATTCCCTTCGCCATAATATTAGGTAGCGGAAATTGTACAAAAATCATAAATGTACCTATATCGAATGAGCGTGAAATCAGAAGCAGCTTTCCAAATCAGTAGGTATATATAATAGCCAACACGGGCATTACAGATACAATTGAGTTGCTAAGGCAGGGCTTTCCAGTAGCGCCTCGTGTAGCCCCGTATCGTCTAATTATTCCGCTTCAGTGTAAGTTAACAATGAAGAGAAGATAAAAGCTTGGCAACCCCTTTGCTTAGAAGGGTCAATTTATTCCAGCTCTTTGTAGGGCAGCGTAATTTTGGGCTTTTACACGGCGGATAACGCCATCCCCCCTGCAGGAACACTCGCTGCAGCGCTTCCGTAAATAGGTCAGGAGAGGACGGTGTGTCGTACAGTGTGGAGAGCGATGCCAGAATCCTACCTTGCTTAATGTGAATTATTTTTTCTCGAAGAAAATAAGATGGTTTTGTCCTTATTCACCCAGTTTGTAAAAAAAACTGGGTCAGTTGGACAACTGCTCGTGCCAGCAGCGTGTTTCAGTGTGCTGTGTTTGGGATGGGAAGGTTCACGGAGCCTGGGATTAACGCTTTCTTCATCAGCAGCAAGGAGTGATGTCTTCTTTCCCCCAGCAGGAACAACTTCTGAAATAACACATAGCAGGTGTTTCACCTTTCTGAACATTATTCCGATATACTGGGCTCGTCTGGCATGGATTATAAATCAATCGTGGGGCTGTTTATCGGCTCCAGCACTTCTGGGTGACCTTGGATCTCCTCTTTGGAAGCAGCTTAATCCCCATGACATCCAAAAAGAAGGATCTCCGTTTTCTTTGACAAATTCTGTATTTTCCGATCCTGTGACAAACTACAGCTGTTGGGCATGGTCAAGGGCTTGACCGCAGTGGCAAAAGGCACAGCAATAATGGGGTGAAGTTCCTCATTCCTCCTCTCCCCACTGACAGGCTACTAATTGCTCGAGGAGGAACTAGGAGGACTCTGGAAGGCAGAGCGTTGGCAATCAGATGCCAAGGTAAATACAGCCTGGGCCCTGCCTTTAACTCGAGACCATCATGATTACACGAGGAGTCCTGCTTGAAAACAGCTGGGATGATACAGCCCGAGGTTAACAGACAGCTTTGAACATCTGCAAGCGAGGGATGCAAAACCCTGGGAGCATTCTTCTCTCCCTCGGTATACGAGCAAGCAGCAGGCTGGGACCTGTCCTCCCAGAGCTGCTAAAGACCACTTAGGATCAGAGCGCTACAAAGGATCCATTAAAAAAAAAAAAAAAAAATCCACTTTTGTCTGCCTTAACATGGATTTTGCTCCAAAAACCACACAGGAGATAGATGGACGTGTGAGGAGGGTAAGAAGCTGCATTGGAAACCTTTAAGTCTTCTTCCACCCAAACCACAGACGTTGCTGGTGGGCATGGGACAGCCAAATGCCGGAGATGCTTTTCATTTTGCAGTCTTGCTGGGGAAAAGGAAGGAAAAAAAGCCACTTCTGTTAGTTGGTTTTGTGGGAATGCCGGGGCTCGGCTCAGCAGAGACTTAACTCCTCGTTGTGGTTGCTTCACTTCCCGAGAAGAGCTTCTTTCATCTAGAGCAACCGAAGGACTTCCAGGGTAAGACTTTAAATCAAATTTTCCTCTTCCAGTAAAACACAAAGGGTCGTCTGAGGATGACCCAGAGCAATGACACTAAGTAGAAGCAGAAGGAGGAGCTCACCCTTTTATTTTGTCACCCAGTCCTTTCACTAATCCAAACTTAGGTCTTTTTTTCTGTCCCTCCTCTGCTTCTTGACATCTTCTGCGCTGGCACTCGGGTTACATGGCCAGAGGCTCCAGCTCCAAGGAGCGACCCCTCGATCTGCTCAGCCCCCGTACCTGTTAATGCGTCTCTCTACTGCTCCTTCACATCAGACGCTCGCCGCTCCCTCCCAGGAGCCTCCTTTGATCCTTGCGCTGGTTTCCTCTATAAAATGGGTGGAAAGAGACTGAATGGCAACTCCCTTGGGGCGGGAGAGGGAAGGTGGGTACGCAGCAAGACACACAGAAAAAGTGGTACCATTATTCTTGCACGGTGGAAACTCTAGCTGGCTCCCTGAAGCCAAAGCTTCTGTGCAGCGAGGAAGGATGTAGATGATGGTAAAGACCAAAGGCTGGGACTCGGGACGCCTCGCTGTCCTTGGTGGCCCAGCTTGTCACCTGCTTCCAGGCTGGCTCCCTGGCTGCCTGGCATGGCGAGCAAGCAGATCCTCGTACCGTAGGTGCGGTTCGGGGAATAACTTTGCTCCAGGGACCCACTTGGTGTGAACAAGAGGCGCTGGATTTCCCTTCTCTGGCCCCACTGAGTCCTGCGGTTACTGCAGGGCTTGTGCAATTAAATGGCCCCGTACGCTCCTGTGCTTGTGTGACTCATCTTTTTACCTGCCAAGCTGTTAAACCCCCAATTTTGGTGTGCTGCATCACAGCTCTTGTAACATCTCAGGTCTTTTGAAATGGAAAAGAGGCAAAAAATGACCCACACGAAGATGCTGTTGGGCCACGAGGACCTTGTGGGACCCAGGGACAAGCCAGGCACGGAGCTGGGCAGCGGGGACAGAGCCTGCTCCAGGTGGGCTGATCCTGAGCAGTGGGGTTGCTTCGAGGGGCTGGGGATCACTCCCTGGTGGATGCCTTTGTTGGGTAGATATAGCTAGCAGGACCTCTTGACAAGTTGGTTAATGTTTTCATAGCTGAGTGTGCCATCTGTAAAGGAAGACAGTGATGATCTGACTTAGAATCATAGAATCATAAAGGTTGGAAGAGACCTCTAAGATCATCAAGTCCAACCGTCAAAGACTTACCTTCTCTACTTGGATTGCAAGTGCTGATCATTACCATTACAAGTGCTGATCATTACCACACCTTCATCAGAGAGATCCAAAATAGCTGGAAATGGTGCCTAAACCCGTCACGAGCCTTAGAGCTGACTTCTGCTGCTTGACGTTGGAGCCGGTGAGAGTCATCTTGGAGAGGCTATATGCTAGAAAAGCAACATGAAGGTTTTGTGGTGCAAATTCACAGAATCCCAGAGTGGTTGAGGTGGGAAGGCCCACCTGGTCCCACCCCCCTGCTCAAGCAGGGCCACCCAGAGCCAGTTGCCCAGGACCATGTCCAGATGGCTTTTGAAGATCTCCAAGGATGGAGACTCGTTCCACGGCTTCTGTCTACGTTAAAACGTCCCCACCACCGCAGTGAGACCGAAGCGGGAAAACTAGATGAGAAGAGAGAGAACAAAGATGCTGAGGCACATGAGAAGACCCTGACGGTGGGACGTTGGGTGGGGGATCAGACCAGAAGCGCAGACGGCTTTCCCTGCGGTTGCACTGATCATCTGAGACGCATTAAACCTGGCTGTCAAAAAAGAAATATTTAACTCTTGTCTTCAGAGTGAGGGCTGGGACAAGTGTCAGCAGGGGGCAAGTCTGCTACAGCAGCGAGGGCTGACGGAGGGTGGTGAAAGGGCTGACATGGAGCTCGTGTAGACTGATGGAGCCCCAGAAACCAAACCGGAGGGATCCTGTCATCTCTTACGGTGGGGTCCTCCACCCTGTAAGAGCAGGAAT
>NW_008825538.1:85426-91790 GCF_000699105.1 Pygoscelis adeliae | reverse complement strand
CACCTACGATCTTCACGGGATAAACCAGCGTCCTTTCCCAGTTTCGTACTCATTTTCATACCTAAAGCGTTACCATTTCGACAGAGGTGGGGAACGCTGCATCCGTTAAGCGTGATTCCTGTTCTTTGTGACACCGCGTAGAGGGTCCCACGGAGCCAGGTCCTGTGTGGAGAACTACCGGAGCACGTGCTGAGCAGAAGTACGGCCCCAGCCCCGAAGAGCTGATACGTACAGAGTAGTCTCGTGGCACGGTGCCGTGAATGTGGGAGGGAGAAGGATCAGCGCATCCCTTTGCTGGTGAACTGCCGCTTGTTTTTACTTTATAGCTGCTACTTCTCTCACACAGAGATCTGCAGGTGAAGGAGAGCCATGGGGAGGGGAGCTCTGCAGGACAGCAGGATGCGGGCAGGCTCTGGTGCACGCGGAGATTTGCTGGGGGAAGCCATGTGTATTTTAGCACGGTGGAAGGAAGGCCACAGCTGCCTCTGCGTGATGTGTGCCGGGGCGATGGTGGGGCGTCCTGGCTGTGGCGTCAGGGTTGGGCATATCCCGACGGGAGGTCCCCGTAAGTCCTCCTTCGCCGCTGAGCTGGTTCCACCCTCATGCCTGGACCTACCGAAGGAGCAGCTGTGCAACCCTCTGATGCGATGGAGTAAATCAGATGCAGAAATGTTCCCTTCCTTTGATAGAATGCCAACAGAGCAGTTAGCACCGCGAGAACACTTGTGGCTTTGGGGGATTTCTTGCTACTTTCTCAGAGAGTTTTCTGCTGGTAAGATAAAACTAATCAGCCGTAGCTCGAAAAATGAAATTATCTTGGACCACCAAGCCATTTCTTGTCAAATGGCTCCATCTGCTTGCTCCACACCCTACTGGCACAACTAAGGCCTTTGGGGTCTTGGCTGGAGATGACCTTTCTATCTTCAGCCTTTCTACTGACCTTCCCAATGAGGAATCCAGCTCCCCAAGGCTGAGTGCGTCCTTGGTTGGCAGTAGAGGTCCGGTTGGGTTTGAGCTCTTTTGGCACCGTGTCTGATGTGGTTTAAGGATAACGGTTGATCCCAGGGCTGGCTGTATGGGTACCTGTCCCAGAAAGCTGCTTGGGGGTGAGACCATCCACCTGGTCCTTGAATCCAAGATCCCAAGTCTGGTACTTCCCTGCAGCCGTGAGGCAGGAGGAGGAGACACCGACTGCATGCTGTGTTTCTGGTAGCTCCTCTCTGACTTAATAGGAAGACACTGACCGCAGAAAACGTACATTATTTTTTTTCCTCTGCATTTTCCTGAAATCTTTTGAACCGCTTTGCCGGTAGAGGGAGAAGAGGAGAGGTGATATGGGGGATGAGGAGGAAGAAATAATGGTGTCTCTGTTCAATGAAACTCCCCTAACAGGCAGTTTGTGTTGTTTTTTCCCCCTCCAAACACATAGATTAATCCAGGGCTTAAAAGCACAGATGTTTAGTCCAACACGCAAACATGGCATCTTTCCAGCAAGTGAAACGGCTTTGCCGCTGGTGAGTTCAGAGGAGCTAATGTGGGATGAGAGGATTTAAAGCTGCTCAGCAAGAGCTGCATCCTTGAACCGGGTCACCTGAAACTTTCCTTCCCTTCCCTCCAGGTGAAGGGGTCTTTCCCTTTGTACTAAAGCAGCTTTCAGAGACGTTACTGCTTCTTCTGCCCCTCAAAGTGTCCTCTGGGGCAGGGGGAGAAGCAGTGGTGGGGATGTAAACGAGTCAATGGCAGCGGCACCGTGTCGGATCTTGCGAGATGGTTTTCGTGGGTCTTATCTCCATGCCCAAATAGGTCAGGGGGAAAATGGTATTGGATTAATTCTGTCTATACATAAATCTCACAGTCAGAGACGTGTTGGGGTGTGAGTCAGGATACCTAGCCATTTATTTCTAGCTCATTAATTTTAATTCCAGTCCACGCCAGCCAGGATTACAAGTCACCCCACTGCTGATGTTCCTTGCTCAACTCTTAATAAGTATCTCAGCATCTGCCATTTATAACTGGTTCCTCCGGCTGGTTTAAGAGCATCCCACACCTGAAATGCCCTTCTGCTGCTAAGAAAGGCCACCTGGAAAGAGCAAGGGCTGCCCCGCTTTTGCCCGCGCTCTCCCTTTCCGGAGCGTGTCTTTTCAAATGGTGCAAAATCTGCTTTAGAGGCTGAGCTGTGCCCGTTGTCTTCACTGCCAGCGTTGGAGCTGGGAGGTGGTCAAAATTGCACTCAGGAGCGTGCTGGCAGCCTCTGCAAAGCGGTTGTTGAGATACGGGGGTTTTCCTTCACCAAAGCAATCGGGGGGCACTTCGGAGCTAAACCCTTTCTTGTGCTGCTCATGGGATAATGAATTAATTGAGAATGAAGGTGCCACCACATTTTCCAAAGCCTCCAAGTCTGCCTTTCCTATAGCTCACGCTCTACACCGGAGTCGAAGATGGGGAGGTGTCAGCATCCAACCTTATAACTGTACAAGCATCTATACATCGGAGCACCAGGGTTATAAAGAGATCCCATAACATCTGGAGAACTTGTTTTTTAAAGCCAGCTAAATCGCACCCAGAACCCGTAGGATGCCTGTAAAGCTGGGGGGGAGAGTAGTAGAGGCTGGTTGGAGACCCCATGCAAGCACTCCATCGTGCAGTTCACATGTACGTTAAGACACTCCTGGAAATGATGTCTAGATTACTGAAATTATTTGGAGACAGTGCTTTTGAGATCGGTGCTCTAATGTGAAGGTATTATTAAGGCAAAAATGACCAAAAATAACCCTGTAATAAACTGACTACTTGTAACATCGCTCTTGCTTTGTGTACGTATTAGATGTTGCCCCTTTCCCATCTGTAGGACTCTGTTTTCAACCCTTGTGCACCTCCCAAAATGACATCTCCTACTCTTCTCCCTCCTGTTTGGTGCACCCTTGCTTTCGTTTACAGCAGCATTGGGGGGGGTGTCTTCAAATGAACGCTCCTCACCCCACTGCTGTACAAGCACAGGATGCAACATTGCTCACTTGGGATAAACCAAACCCGTAGATGAATTACCTAGAAATGCTGAGCGTCTGATTTCGGGCAGGGCACAGCTCAGAGATGGATGTGTGTCACTGAAGGATCGGACTTGGTTGGGCTGGATTTGGTTTGGATGAGGAGGAGCAAGGGGGGGATTTGAGCCAAGTCGGTCCCTGGTCTTCAGCAGGCTGCATTGCATGGAGTCAGAACTGACGACACCAAGTTGAGTGGTGCAGGTGATTCGCTAGAGGGACGGGATGCCATCCAGAGGGACCTGGACAAGCTGGAGAAGTGGGCCCGTGTGAACCTCATGAGGTTCAACAAGGCCAAGTGCAAGGTCCTGCACCTGGGTCGGGGCAACCCCCCTCCTGCTCCACGTCACCAAGGAGGCTTTTGCATGCTGTGCATTATGCAGAACCACATAATCCAGGCTTTTGCCAGCAGTGGCAACACAATAAAGCCAGTGTCCTTCATCCGAGACCTCAAAAGTAGATGGCTGCCCTCCCCTGCCATAGCCGTGCAGGAGAGCTGTGGGATTGTTCAACCTGGAGAAAAGAAGGCTTTGGGGAGACCTTCTTGCAGCCTATCAGTATTTAAAGGGGGCTTATAAAAAAGATGGCGGCAAACTTTTTAGCAGGGCCTGTTGCGACAGGACAAGGGGGAATGGCTTTAAACTAAAAGGGCGTAGATATAGACTAGATATAAGGAAGAAATTTTTTACACTGAGGGTGGTGAAACACTGGCACAGGTTGTCCAGAGAGGTGGTGGATGCCCCATCCCTGGAAACATTCCAGGTCAGGTTGGACGGGGCTCTGAGCAACCTGATCTAGTTGAAGATGTCCCTGCTCATTGCAGGGGGGTTGGACAAAATGACCTTTAGTGGTCCCTTCCAACCCAAACCATGCCATGATGCTATGAAAATGAGATGAGTTTGTCAGGCTGGGCCACCGCGCCGCCAAATGCAGTCTTGGTCTTCAGCAACAGACTTTGTCTTGTATTTGTGCAGCGACAAGCTGCTACAGAAAGCGCTCTCTGTTGTTGTGTGCGAGCTCCTGTACCATTTAATGCCTGGTTAGGGGGGTCTCTTATTTAACGGCGATACTGAGGAGCCTTCTGTGTATTATGCTCCTAGCCAGGGCGTGATGGAAATGGGTGCTTTTGTGGGAAAGCTGCTTTTCAAAGCCCTTTGAAAAGGCTGGGACAGCAAAGACTTTCAAAGATGGGGATATCTCTGTTGCTATCCAGTGCATTGCTATTGAAATTAAAATATTTAACCTGAGTGGAGTGCTCCGCTGTTCCGGATAAGTTTGAAATTAATTTAATTTAGCGTGATTTTGATGGCTCTTTGGCCTAGGTGCCTAATACAGGGGGACTTGAGCTCTGTCGTAGCCTCTTAATGTTTATTTGAATATCACTAAAATCTAAGTGACGCAAGGTGATATTTAATGCCTGCTCAGGGAGACCTTGTTTATTGGGAAAAAACCAGAATGGGCCATAAAAACTGAATTCCAGCGTTACCTTGACTCGGTTCTGTCTTTCATACGCGTCCAGGCTGCTGTCATCACGGAAACTTGAAATCCCCTCTTTGTCCTTTTTTCTTTTCGCATGCGAAATGGCCAAGATACATCGCTTAACCGCAGCTTACGTGCGTGCAAAAATATTTATGGTCCCAGTGCAAATAAAATCTCCAAGCGTTTCAAAGAAGTCATTCCTTCCGGCAGCTGCCGCCGCTGCGGTGCCCCGTTGTGCCTGATCACACCAGCTCTTCCAGGCTTTTGGGCAGTTTTTGGGCTGAGAATTGCCCCGCCGAAGGAGGGGAAAATTATTTGGGGGGGCTCTGTACTTTGACTGCAATTTGCTGCGATGGGCGTTTTACTGCTATATTGCAGGAAGGAATAATTAATCTGACGATTTGTTGGTTTTCATGAAGTTGCCTTTGCAAACTTGTCCTCTTTTCTAGCGCCAAGCTGCAGGTCAGGAGGTGATGCTTGGAGATGGTGGGATGCATCCGCCCTCGCTTTGGGGAGGGACCTCAGGCTTCCCCTGGAGCTCCATCTAGAGCGGAGGAAGATGGGCTGGTCGTGGACGCTGGTGGCCTGGACTTTCTGGACCACCACGGCTCTGGTGTCCCCTCACCCAACCTTCTACCCTGCGGCACTTTGCCAGGGCTGTCAGCCATGGCTTTCCCGGCCTTGTGGTCGCTCTTCGTCCCGGAGCCACTTTGCTGCTGGAAACCCTTGCTGCAAAGCTGGCGGCTGTGTTTAGCGGGGAGGACGCCACGGCCAAACCCAGTTCCTTCCCGTACCACTGCTGGGGAAGGGCATTTCTCTACCGAACCCCAAAAGCAGATGCCACTCCCTAGGCTAAGGATGTAGAAACCACACGGTGCTCTGCGGTTGCTTTTGGGGTTGATTTCACAAGAGAAATCGTTGCGGTTTGGGCTGGGGCTTTCCTTGAGAGGAGGTCCTGGCTGGACGTTCCCAACATCTGCGCCGTGGCTGTGTGGGCACGGTGGCCAGCATCTCCATAGACCTCTTTGCTCTGGCAGAGCTTGCTCCTCCATCTTCTCCAGCTTTCCTCTTGCCGTGCTGACAAGGACGCCGTCCAACCCTGCGGCACGGATCATTCCCAGCAGCCATCTGCCGAGCTTGTGAACATCTTAGCCGTCAGCGCTGCAATAACCTCAAGGTTTCACCACGGAGGTCTTCGGTCATGGTTCACCTCCTGCCCTTGCTTGAGCAAGACATGAAGCCCAGGACCGCAGAGGTTGGAGCAACGCGTGGGCTTAGGCAGAGCATCGCCTGCTGCAAACACCAGCGTGCTCCAGCCGTTGGCTTTGGTTTAAAGTCCCCTGCGTGATATTCATGTTTTAGATGCCATCCCGGAGGGAAAAACACAACGGGGCTGAGTTCCAGGTTATTTTCCCCTACCCGAGTCCTAATTCTTCCCTGTTTTTTTATATAGGGTGGCACCGGGATTCCCAGCTACCCGGCTGTGCCCAAAAAAAGGCTGATTTAAACCTTAGCAACAGGCTATTTTTGTTTAGATTGTGTTTATTCTCCTGTGAGAGTCATTGTTCTCTCCCATGCCTTGACCGTTTCAAAGGCTGATGATAAAAGCCCTCGCTGACAATAATACAGTTGAGTTCAGCCTTTTGTTGGGGAGATTAAAATAGAGAATGAATTGTGAATAACATGGGAGGACTAAAAGTTAGTCGTCCCAGGCTGTTGTTTAATCACTTCAAGGATGAGAAACTGCATTTTAATTATATTTTTTTTTTTCAGAACTGCTGAGCATTAGGTTTTGTGTTGATATCTGCAGGGGCTGCGGGGGCTTGTACCCACCCTGTTGTTTA
>NW_008825538.1:68562-85338 GCF_000699105.1 Pygoscelis adeliae | reverse complement strand
ATGATATTAGGTTTATGATAGGTTTATAGCAATATATATATAACATATAATAGCTTTATGGTATTAGGTTTATTATAGGTTTAAAGCTATATATATATAAAAAAAAATATATATAAAAAATAGGTTTATAGCAGTAGCAATGATAGAAGATGCTTGGCTTGTTGGTGTGGCTCTAAGACCTGTGCCTACAGCATCGCTTCGTCTTGAACAAGGACACCCCTCTTGGGCATGGAAGATGGAAAGGAAATTAGATGGAAAAAAAGGTGGATGGAAAAAATAGACGGAAAAAAAAAGATGGAAGGTGGAAATAGAGCCACCAGAGGCAGAGTTTGGTCCTTTTTCGGGAGAGTGGGCTGATGAGAAGAAATATTTGGGAGACTGATCTGCTCGAAATGCCGACAGCGTGAATGACAACGGGGATCGCCCCAAAGCTCTGCTGGCCCCGTAATCCTTTCCTTGCTGAGGATATTTCAGCTGCTCTCTGGGTGCAGGCTCCTTTCTGCTGGGATATTTATGTTCCCGGTGATACTCACGGCAGCATCTTGAAAAGCTTCGCATCCCTCCTCTTAGCCAGCCTCTCTCCCCAGCTGCTTTTACCTGCAGTCCCTGTAATTGGCAATAATTTCCCTAATTGCTCACAAAAGCAGATGTTCTCTCTGTGGTCGCATTGGCCCGGCTTATAAGGTACTATATACATGAGCACACAGCATTAAAGGACTAATTCCTGTAAATAAGCCTATTAAAAGGTTAGGAATAATGCCTCCAACTAAAAAGTCATCGATGGCAGCCGAATCCCACTGGTTTTATGAATTTGTTATTTGTAACGTGGCAATCCCCGTCTGCTCGGGACTGGGATGCCCTCGTGCTTGGCCAGTTGATCTTACGTTGTGGTCGGTGAATGTCTTAGCATGCGAGATCGGCCCTGTGCATTGTTTCCAGCTAATAAATCACATTTATGGGTAATTAACACGACACCTAACATATCCCCGCTATTACTGGTGAATGGGAGAAGAGACCGGTTCATGCAATCGGTCGCGAGGAGGGGGACTGCACCTTTGAGACTTTAGGTGATGCTGCTAAAGAAAAAACTGAATCCCACTTATTTTCCTGCCTCAAGGCGGGGAAAAGGCGATTCCCCAATTCTTCTCCAAGCACTTTGCTTTTCACCCTTCATAGGGAAAGGATTATCGACAGCGCTGCAGCACCGGTCCTGGGGCAGCCTGGGGAAGAGTCCTTACCCGAGTCATCAGCTTAATTGCCAGCGTTAATCCCCTGCGCTGCTCGAACCAGGAGCTGATGTGGTGTAAGGAGGCTGGGGGGGGGTAATTGCTAGGAGCTCCGTCCGGCGGTTGGGGTAGCATTGCCTTCTCGAAAGCCCCTCGATGCTTTTGGGCTGTCCTTTGCTGGCGGGGGGCCTCAGCTCTTACTGTGGATGTGAAGTCCCCATTGCCTGTGCCACAGGGAGAGCACAGCCCTGCAGCCTTCAGAGGCTTTTTACATATATAGTGTTTTTTTCCTCCAGTTATTTCTCCTAATTTAAGAAGTAGGGACTTTCTATAATTTGGGGTGGCCAAAGAGTGATTGTTTCTCTTCTTATTTTCTGGTGGGTCACATACGATCTACAATTGCTCCAGCTTTTAATACCTCCAGCAACTGCGTCAGAGCTCGCAGTGTTGCATTTTGATCCAAATTTCACCTGCAACCTGGACAAGAGCTTCAGCAGCCGTCTGCGTTGCCTTACAAATAGGCTCCGGCTTGTTTTCGTGATGGCCTTTGGCTGGGCAAAAGATACTTGTAAAAACAGCATCCTTGCTGTCAGCCAGGTGGTACCTGAAGTCGGTAGGTCACCCCCAACTGATTATTCTGTGTTTCCCACTTTGGACGTTTACGTTTTACTTGCGTAAAGCTTCCTTGCTGCTTGCAGCCGGAGAGCTCTTCTCTCTCTCTTTCTTGGACCAAAAGTTATAGCTAAGGCTTCCGAAATCCCGTGTGCTGACACGGAGGGATGTAAAGTGGAGGGCCTCCGCTGCGGGTCTGGGTCAGGGCATCGCAGCCCGGTGGTCTTGGACTGGAAGATGCTGGCACCGCTCGACTCCTGCCCTTCCCCAGGACAAACCTGAGGCCGTGCCTGAGCTCAGGGCACGGCTTTCACCAGCAATTTGTTTTTCAGCCTCTGCATCCCCTTCGGAGGTGGTGGCTCCTGGTCCTCCTCAGTGGAGCTGGCTGAAGTCAAGCAGCCGGGCTGTGCATCACGCGGTGGCCCTGGATGATGGAGAAGTGCAGAGTCTGCCATTGCAGTAATGAATATAATAAGCTATTAACTCAGTTTTGGTCCGTGGCCCCGCTTATTTATCACCGTTTCATCCTCTCAGTAGATTCGTCATCCAGTGAGAATGGAAAAATGAAGGCGTTTTGCTGAGCTGACTTTTTAAAGCAGCATCGCTCTGGGTTTGCGGCTCCAGAAATACCTGTCAGGCCATTTTCCTTTCGCCTGGAAATACGCGCCGGTATCTTATTTGTAGGTTGTGTTGAAAAACGTTTGTGTCTGGCAGCACAACTGCTCCCAGTCAGACTTTTCAGCTTGAAGCCTTCGGCAGAAGACGTGCCTCAAAATGCTTTTGGCACTCGAATAACAGAGTCAGAGAGGAAAACGTTTGCAACTCCGGTTCCCCTCGTTTGCAAACCTCATTTATAGACCCTTGCAGCCACTGGTAAAATTGTGATTTTGGTTTCTTTCTCTGTCAAACTGCGACAGAAACAAACACAGTTAATGCGAGATGCGGGGGATGCCTTCCTGGCCCCGCTCCGGCTATCGTCGTTTGTACATCAGCCTCGACCCTTTTTTTCCCATTCTAATACATGCAAATATATGTAAAGAGTAAAGAATGTTCCACCGAGTCTTGCACATTTGTTTAAAGAGAAGGAAAACAAGCCAAATTTACAGGGAATTTGCAAGCTGAATTTCAAGACCCTTATAGAAAAAGACCCAACAAGCGGCTGGCGGTGGTCGCCGATGCTGACCGAGGCGATGCTTTCTGGCGTCTTTATTTTCCCTGCGCTTGCAATCGTAATGTCATTAATATGGAGCTTTTGGAGAACTGGAGTATATCCTAATTAGCAGCCTCTGATTTTTTTTCTAGTTTCATAATCAGTGATCTCGGCTACACCAGAAGTGTTACTGTGGCAACAGGGCTGAACTGAGCAGCGGTGCAGAATTACCGCAGGTAAATTGGTGATTTTACGGATCCACGGCACTTTCTTAGCCCAGGCGCTGCTCCGTGGGACGGGCTGGCTGCTCCCCGCACCCTACAGGTGTCCCGGGCGGATTTCAGGGTAAGCACAACCAGCGATTAAGCTGCATGACCGAACGCATGCGTTTTAATTGGAGCTTAGCCTCTGTAATGAGATTTTAAGGCTGTCATGCGAATGATCCCCTCCGACACCTTTGTTTTAAGTAGGATGCTCTGACTGCTGGCCGCCCAAACGCTCTGGCTCCTGGCTTGGTCTCGGCTTGGAGCTGGTCCTGCAGAAGGGGCTGAGCCCAAAAGCTGGCCTTTATGGTTTTTTATGTGTGGGGTTTTTTTTTAAACCTTGTTTCTCCTCCCCACGTACCGTTCGCTCACTCTCCGAAAGGCATCTTGCTAGGTGGGGATGTTGTTAGGCTAAATAATGGCCATGCTTCATCCTGACTCCTCAATCAAAAGCAACCGGTCCTTTACCTATCTGGTATACTAACTGCACTCATGTTTTCTTTGTACATGTTACAAATGATGGCTGGGACAAAGGAGGGGACACCCTAAAATGGAATATTTAAAGAAATATATTCCTGTATGACTTGACTTTGTTTTTTTAATTTATTTATTAATTCATTATTTTGAATAATGGGATGAGCCGGCTTCACTCGAGCCTTTTGGGCAGTCACTCTCTGCTTCCCAGCACCACGCTGCAGCTGTGATGCCCATCCCGCGGGGCAAAGCACACCGGGAGACCATCTTTTTTCGGTCTCATGCTAGCCAGGGGTTTTTACAAGCTCTGGGGGTGTTGCTTCAGCAGATCCAGTTTAATTACCCCAGAAGGAGGTCTCACCTCCCTCTCCCCTTTGCAACGCAGCTCCTGCCACCCCAGTGACCCTCACCAGCCTGGCCTGCAGAGAAACCCTCTGTGCCCAGCACCTTCCTCCTGGTCGAGGCTCAGAGTCAGTCATTCCTCTTCTTCATCCCCGAGCTGACAGTTCCCTTGGGCTTAGCTCACCGCTCTCCTTTTTCTTAGGACTTCACCTTCTCTCGGCTTTTACCTGTCCCGCCTTGATGCTCCTTGATGCCGTGTCCTTTAGGAAACCCTCTCCAGCTGGTCGTTCTCCATTGCTACAGGTCCAAGAAGCTCTTCATCCCCTTCTGTCTCCCTCCACAATTTATTCCCTGACCCATCCCGGTTTATTCTGCGCATGGTGAGAGGTGCAAGAGCGACCGGCACGTGCTCCCGCAATCAGACAGCCGCGGTGCAGGCAGAAGAGAGTGGCTGAGGGCAAATTAGACCCGTCCTAATTATGAGGGTTATTAGGAAAATTATATTAGGAAAATAATTGGACGTATTTGTAGCTGTTCCCCTCCGAGGCACTCAGACAGCTTTCCAGACGGTGACTCTGTTCGCTGTGCCGGCGGTGCGTCCTGGAGTGCCCATCCATGCAGCTTGATGGGCAAGGACTGGAGATAGTCAAGCGCCTTGGTCTTAGACATGCCACCGATCTGCCCCTGGTATAATCGGGGATGGAGCCTACATCTCCTGGCTTTTACTTCTGTATTTTTAGCACGAGACCATCGAGTCTCTAGGCTTTATGTTAGTATTTGCCTGTTTTTAAACATACAGAGGGAGATTTCTTTCCTAAAAGCAAGGCAATACAGAAAACTAAGAACTGGCATGGCGCAGCTGCAGAGGACAGATATCCACAGTCAACATTTCTGCATCTCTTTAGGAGCCTGAACTATTTCATGTCCGGATTATTTAAGCGCCCACATTCATTGGTGTTTTTGTCTGGTGGTATTTTGCTTAAAACCTCATCAGTTTAATTTTCCTATCTTCTAACTGAGATGATAACTCCTTAGTCTTGGGACTCTTCTAGAAGGCTCACTTAGGAGCCTTGAGATGCTCCCAGCTCCTTTGGAGGAGTCTATCTTGGGTTCATTTCCTCTGGGGAGCTTCATGGCTCTTTGTTAGTGGCTCCTAGGAGGTGAGGGTTGTCTCATACATGGCGGAGGGCTGTCACGGTGTGCCGTAACTGGTGCTTGTTCACTGAATGACGGCGTAGAGCTGGAGAGACGCTGGTGGGACCCCAGCGTATATTCAGCACAGTGTAGGGATCTCCTCAGTGCTGGATGTAATCTTACCCCAGTATGAGCTTAAATCCTGACAGGTTTGCCTTCTGAAAAGTTTGCAGGACAGCAAGTTACAGAATCACAGAGGGGTTGAGGTGGGAAGGGACCTCTGGAGGTCATTTGGTCCAACCCCCTGCTCCAGCAGGGCCACCCAGAGCTGGTTGCCCAGGACCATCTGGCTTTTGAAGATCTCCAAGGATGGAGACCCCACAACCTCCCTGGGCAACCTGTGCCAGTGCTCGGTCACCCTCACAGTCAAAAATGCTCGGTCACCCTCGCACTCAAAAAGTGTTTCCTGATGTTCAGGGGGACCCTCCTGTGTCTCCGTTTGTGCCCGTTGCCCCTTGTCCTGTCACTGGGCACCGCTGGAAGGAGCCTGGCTCCGTCCTCTTTGCTCCCTCCCCTCAGGTACTTGTAGACATTGGTGAGACCCCCCGCAGCCTCCTCTTCTCCAGGCTGAACTCGGCTCTCTCAGCCTTTCCTCACAGCAGAGATGCTCCAGTCCCTGAATCATCTTGGTGACCCTTCGCTGGGCTCTCTCCAGTATGTCCATGTCTCTCCTGTACTGGGGAGCCCAGCGCTGGACACAGCGCTCCAGGCGTGGCCTCACCAGTGCTGAGTGGAGGGGAAGGATCACCTCCCTCGACCTGCTGGCAATGCTCTGCCTAACGCAGCCCAGGACACCACGGGCCCTCTTTGCTGCAAGGGCACGTTGCTGGCTCAAGGTCAACCTGGTGTCCACCAGGACCCCCAGGTCCTTTCCTGCCAAGCCGCTTTCCAGCCGGGTGGCCCCCAGCCCATACTGCTGCCGGGGGTTGTTCCTCCCCAGGGGCAGGACTTTGCACTTCTCCTCGTTGAACTTCACGAGGTCCCTGTTGGCCCATTTCTCCAGCTTGTCGAGGTCCCTCTGGATGGCAGCACGATCCTCTGGCATCTCACAACTTCTCCCAGTTTGGTGAACTTCAACTCCTTACTTAACCCAGTAAGTTATTCTTAACTGTGCTCTCAAAGGTCCTTGCAAATATTTCTGAATTAATTAAACCTGCGTCATTCACTTAGGGAGTAAAAAAGCCAATTTGGGAGCCTTTTTATGGTAGGTCAGGCTGAAGCACAGGGATTTCCAGTTTTTGGCAGCAGAGGTAGGAAGGGAGCTTGGGGAACCTCCTTCCAAGGTCTGGCTGGTGAACACCTGATCCTCTCTACATCCAGCCACAATGGTTTCACACATGTTGCTGCTGCCAGTGCCTGCTTTGAGAGCCTGTATGATCGGCATGGGAACATCTCACTAAAGATGGCCTCCATGAGGAAGACTGATCCTGGTTCAGGCCATCAGTTTTTGACATCATCCGAACAGTGGTAGCTATTTCTGGACGCCCAGAAAGCCGGGTGGGAGCAGGGTCAGGTTCCCTCCATGCACATATGATGATGTTGCCCTTTGAAAGAGGACTGTGTGTTCGCCTGTTGGACTGAGGGCCACAAAAATGATCAGGGGGATGGAACAGCTCTGCTATGGAGAAAGGCTGAGAGAGTTGGGGTTGTTCAGCCTGGAGAAGAGAAGGCTCCGGGGAGACCTTCTTGCAGCCTGTCAGTACTTAAAGGGGGCTTATAAAAAAGATGGAGACCGACTTTTTAGCAGGGCCTGTTGCGACAGGACAAGGGGGAACGGTTTTAGACTGCAGGAGGGTAGGTTGAGGTTGGATGTAAGGAAGAAATGTTTTATGATGAGGGTGGTGAAGCACTGGCACAGGTTGCCCAGAGAGGTGGTGGATGCCCCATCCCTGGAAGTGTTCAAGGCGCTCTGAGCCACCTGATCTAGTGAAAGATGTCCCTGCCCACGGCAGGGGGGTTGGACGAGATGATCTTTGAAGGTCCCTTCCAACCCAAACCGTGCCGTGAGTAAATATCGAGGTGCGGGAAAGCGGTGATTTGTTGAAGGCTGGGCAGGTGAAGAAAGCAAACCCCCAAGCCCTTGCCGCAGGCTTGTCCTCCTCCTCGTGTGCCGTTCGTTACAGCGGCTGTCACTCGTGTGGAAGCCGCCTGTTTATTTAAAAGCAAAAAAAAAAAGAAAGAAAATGAAGTGGATTTTCAGAAAGGGTGAATGGTTGCTGTGATTCATCTTTTCTGTTAAAGAGTGGAAAAGCAGAGGGTGGGGTGGGGGAATAATGTTCAGTGACACATCAAAGGCCTCGTTTCAGCTTCAGAAACACATGCGAGGAATTAGTCACTGTATCTTAGTGCAACAAAACCCTTTTCCCTCCCTAAACTCAACAGTTCCTCTCCCTGCGATGGCCAGCTAGCCACAGCTCTGGTGCAGGAGATGACCTACACCCCATTAGCCGTCCCAGCGTGGTTCGCAGCCAAAGCAGCTCCTTGCGTGATGTCAAAGAAGGGAAGAAATCAATGCACGGCTCAAGGAGCCCCCCTGCAAGGTGCTTGGCCCCCGGGTGATTTCCCACAGGAGACCGGGCTTTGCTTTTCGGTGCGGAGCTCCCAGCAGCAGGGCTCATCCTGATCGTTATTTTTACATCCTTTGCATCTCATCCAACGCGAGAGGTTTGGGGTCACGGAGAAGGGGAGCCCGGTGGTGGTGAGATCTTTCTGCCATCGGACGAGCCCGTGGGCAGCTCTCCTCTGCTGCGGATCACAGCTCCAGCGAAAGGCTGGAAAACCACAAACGGGATTTAAAAGGAGCAGGGAGGGGGAGAGGGAACAGCAGGTTTGTTTTCCAGGGCAGCTGAGCCATGCTGATGGCTTGCTGCCACCGAAAAGAAAAAAAAAAAAGACCTTTTTCCCCTTCCCTTATGCTCACGCTTGCTCTCATCTGACTGTGAGCTGCTTCAAAGAGCTAACCGGTGCAAACGCTAACCTTGCTCCTAGTTTTGCCCTCTTCCCTGCCAAAAAAAAAAAGAAGAAAACTGAACAATTTTTTATTTTTCACTGCGGTTGGGGCCAGCACAAGGCAGTCGGGTGGTCTCAGTTGAGCCACTACATTTTAGCATCCTACTGATAGCAGCAGTGGTTTCTGGGGTCCCGGAAAGCCGGGCAGAATTCGAGTTGTGTCTCCTCCTCACACACAGAAAAAGATTGCCTCATTTTCCAGGAATTAGGAATATGTCAGAGGTGGGGGTTAATCCTGCCTTTGATTGTGGACGGCTGTATCCGGGTAGGATCTGAGCACTTTCTGCAGCACTAAATACTAATTCTTTGCTTTCTGGAAGCACGGGGAGATGCAGCCAAACCCCGCTATAGCAGCAGCACACACACAAGGGCCATTTTTAAGCCGCTTATTACTTTATAAAGAGGTTATTGCCTTTTTCCCCCCCCTCCAGCATCAATCATCTTGACAAGATCCGCTTATTTTAACACATACGTCCTGCAGCCTAAAACCCAGCCTTTCCTATAGGAAGATCCCCAGCCGGGTACGGGAGAGCACGGTGCATATACGCTATATATATAGATATAAAAACAGATATAAAAATAGATACATATATATATAATATTGCTGGAAACACCGGTGGCAATTACTCAGGTTTCTAACCCTGATTTTTGAAAGGGAAGGTTGAAAACGAAGACGCAATGCTGAGCATCCCAACCCACCGGGGCCGCGGTGCCGAAGCCGGCTCCTTTCTCCTCGGCAGAGCCGGCGCCGTGACGTCAGGGTGTTTTTCTGCAGAGCTCGCAGGATGTTGCAGCCGGCCAAGAGCTGTGTTTATGTTGATAACATTACAAGTATTTCCTCTCCGTTTCCGAAACCAGCAGGGAGGGAACCGAGGGGGAAGGGAGACTCGGGTTTCTCCGGCTTTGGGGTAGGACTCTCGAGGCCTTTTATGTTAAGAAGCGGGTAACGGCGTACCGCTGGCATTTATTTATACTGCATTTGGGAATAGGGAGTATTTAATAGCAGGAGCTGGGAGCTGGGCTGGCACAGCCCTCCCCTTGCGCAGGGCTCTTTCGTTTGCTCTCTGCTCTGGATCCGGTTTTAAGGTGATAAAGCGGCGCTGGCAGCTGATTGCCGGTCACGGGAGCAGCTCCCGGGATTTTTGTGTAATGATCTACCCAGCAAGCCATGATGCTCTCGGGGCTGCCCGGCGTCCTGTTTCTTTTGACGTTCACAGTAATAAAGCCATAAAAATTCAGGACCCGTCCGGACCGCCTGCATCCAGCTCTCTTCACGAAAACGGGGCAAGCCTTGGGGAAATTGGGTAGTCTCTCCCCTTGCCAACCCTCTCCTCCTAATGCGACCCACTCAAGGATCAATGAACCTTTTAAACGTAATAGCAAGGGGGTTTGAAAGGCGGGCGTCCCCGTTAGCGACTGGTTTGTCTGCTCTTGGGGCAAACTGCTGCTGCGGAACTAGTGCTGGCATAGCTGTGGGGATCCCAAATGAACGGGATCCCAAATGAATGGGATGCCAAATGAATGGGATGCCAAACGAACAAGGTCCCAAATGAACAGGAATCCCAAATGAACGGGACCCCAAATGAACGGGAATCCCAAATGAACGGGATCCC
The DNA here is from genome assembly GCF_000699105.1 of Pygoscelis adeliae. Taxonomy (NCBI): domain Eukaryota; kingdom Metazoa; phylum Chordata; class Aves; order Sphenisciformes; family Spheniscidae; genus Pygoscelis; species Pygoscelis adeliae. The sequence goes on along the minus strand of NW_008825538.1, from coordinate 75,455 downwards.
AAATGAACGGGATCCCAAACGAACAAGGTCCCAAATGAACAGGAACTCTTGTTTTGAGAAATGGGGTGAGGGCAAGAGGAAAGGAGCCACATCCACCTACGAGAATAGCGTTTCTATACAAATATTAATCAAAACACAGCGAACAGCCACTTTTTTTCCTAGCAGTGTTTGCAGAAGAGCCAGGTCTTTCCCTTTTCCTTGTTACTGTTTTCTTGTTGCGGTAGCGATGGGTTCCTGGCGAGGGAAGCGGTTGCAATGGCGAGACCTTGGCGCCTTCATCAGCCCCTGCGAGGTTTCAGGAGCATCTCAGTGCCGCCGTTACGTCCGTTTGGAGATTCAGCATGGACTTAGGGTCCTTCTGCCTTTGCACGTGGGTCCGATCGCGAGGAGCGTCCTATTTCTGTGGGTTTCCACAGTGGGATGCTCGAAGGATCTGTTTCCTGCAGCGAGTTGCTTTCATTCTTGCTGGCGGCGCAGCTTCATGTGCTTCCCGGTTGCAATTAAGCACGGGGAGGACACGAGCTCCCTTTCCTACACTGGGGGGGTGGAAAACCTCTTTGGCTTAGGACCATCTCAGCTCCAGAGTGCAATTGCTTGTTGAGTGGCCTTGGAGCAAAAGCCAACATCCTGGTGCACTTGCCGCTGTGCTTTTCCCCAAGCTCCAGCTGTGCTGGCTTGCCGTCAACCCTAAAAACATAGAATCGCAGAATCATAGAATCATCGTCTGCTCTGTTCCTCCAGACTCCCCTCCACAGCCCCTGACCCGGTGCAGACCTCCTGCGAGATGTGTGGTGGGTGCCAAGGAGAGACCCCCTTCATCACCAGGCTCGCGTGGGTCACTGGGACAGGGTTGGGGCATCCCGGTGGTCCCAGACCCCCTCACCCTGCCACAGCGATTTAGAATCACAGAATAGTTTGGGTTGGAAGGGACCTCTCAAGGCCATCTAGTCCAACCCCCCTGCCGTGGGCAGGGACAGCTTCAACTAGATCAGGTTGCTCAGAGCCCCGTCCAACCTGACCTGGAAAGTTTCCAGGGATGGGGCATCCACCACCTCTCTGGGCAACCTGGGCCAGTGCTTCACCACCCTTAGCATCAAAAATTTGTTCCTTATAAACGTCGGGTTTTCTCTCCAAAGCCAAAACAGTTTAGACCAAGCGCATCTCAGACTCTGGCAGGCGGTTGAACGAGTTGCATGGGGTGCGTTAAGCACCAAGAGTGGAGCATGTCATCAAAACCCTACCGGTTGCGGGTTTTCTGGACATCCCACCCTGGAGCAGAGCCTCACGGGAGGCATTGCAGGACCAGCCCTGCTCTCACCAAGTGTCAGGAGGACTGAATCTGTTCAAATTCATCCAGACATATTTTAACCAGTGATGAAACCCTCTGGGAAGTTGGCTGCTCGCACCAGTGGGACCCCTTGGAGAAAGCCCTGCCCCAGGACTGGCCGTGGAGAGAGCTGAAGGAAAGCTCTTATCTCTGGAGCTTGGTTTCCTTCTGGTTCAGGGTTTGTCTGACCTTTTGGTCACCGAGTAAGTTCGATTTTTGCCAGGTTTTCTTTTTTTTTGATGGACATGTAAGTGGGTGGTGCTGGTGGGAGGATACTCCTGGGTGGGGTGGGGAGGATCTTGTATTTCTGATATCGTTTCCAGCACGTTGATGACTTCAGTGTTGTCCTTTTGCCCGGAGTTTGGGATGGGTCTAGATTAAATAAATACAATGAGAACAAACAACACAAGATGTATTTAAGAAGGGGAGGCTTAGACCGTATATCGGGAATAAAACTCGTTCTTGGCAGCGTGACGAGTTGACTTGGCGGCGAGATCTTGCAGCCTTCTCCCAGGAGATGCTGAAGATGCAACGGGACACGTGACAAAAGCCTGAAGGAGAGGAGAGAGTCGTACAGCAGCTGCCGGTCGATAGCCGCCTCTGAGCCCTCTCTGGGCTCTAGCAGATGCGAGATGCTGACCCGTCCTTGGGAGGCCCCGGGTTCTGGGGCTTGGCAGCTTTGGGCTCTCTTCTGGCCAGGACGATGACATCTCGCATCGCGCTGTCGTTTGCCTCAGCCTCTGGACCCATATCTGTTTGGGAGGAGATAACGATACCCATTTCTCAGGAGCTTTTTGAAGTCCACAGAGGAAAGAAACCACCATAAAAACCTTGTATTTAAAAGGGCTGGGGGAGAAAGCCTGGGGGAAACAACTCTACTGATGTCATCGTCCTGTAATTTTGCAGGACGTTTCCTGGGAAGAAATGTACAGTACAACGAATGTGCAGCCTGCGCTTGCAGATGATGTTGGATTATTATTTACGGGTATTTGTTTCGTCCGCACGTGCAGGGAATCTGATGGGGTTTGAATGGAGCCAAGCCTGGCCTTGTGCGGGTGTTCCGCCTGCACCCAGTAACAGGCAGGGGCTTCAGTGAGCCGGCAGGGCTCCGCTGGGCACTGCCCGCAGGGGGAGCCGACCTCTCCTTCCTCCCTGCCTCCGGTTCCTGGGCATTTTGGATCAAGGTTCCTCGCCGTGGTCTTCACGTGTATTGCATTTCAGTTTGCTCAGAGTACACTCATTTGCAGACCGTTATATGAACACATTATTAATTTCCTTTAAGACCGGGTGCTTGTCTTTGGTGCTCAGCTTCATAGCTCGTTCCTCTCGTGCTCTCCCACAGTTCGCTCGTTCCCTGCTTCATCTCTGATCACCTTTGCTGGTCCGCCAGACTGGGAGCTCTCCATGCGCCCGCCAGTTGGGAACGTATGCACATATTGATAAATCCTTCCCATCCACATGCCTGCAGGGACCCCAGCCACACGTTCACTCCTCCCTTCCAGCTCTACACACGCAAGATGCGTAGCAGCGTCCCCAGTTCGAATTATTTTGGGATGATGTTGCACGAGGGTTTAAATAACTGTTCTTTGCTCTCTTCCCCAGGTCAACATGGATTTGTGGTTCTTTCTCCTTTTGCTCGGAAGTGGCCTGATAAGTGTAGGTGCTAACAACATTACGACAGGTAAACTACACTCGTCGTCTCCTCTCTTTTGTCCCTAAACCATCAAAGGAGTAAGTGCTCGCATGCTCGGTGACTTACCCCTTCTGCCCTCCACTTAACTGCAATATTAAGTGTCAAAAAGAGGGTGATGGCCTGCAGGTGCTCATAAATGGGACCTGCAGGTTTTACCTCTAGCAAATACTGATCCTCGCCTACAGAGGCTCTAACCTTTGTACCTCCTCGATACCGTAATACGTATTCAAGTTACCTGCTTTTATAGGGTGTGCATCACCGTGCTGTGCAAAGCATTCCCTGTCCTGGACTTGGGATTTTTTGGCTGTTTTATCCCTGTAGTTACAGTCGCACGAATCTCCGGCATCTAAACCCTCCAGTGTTACTGAAAGGTATCTCATGGAGGTTCCCTTGCGCTTTCTCCTCTCGCAGAGCCACCCACAACAGTGCCCACCTCCCCCAGGAGTCCCACCAAAGCTCCTACAGCAGGTCCTCAGGATGGGACTACGACGAGCGCAAACGGCCTCAACATTAGCACTCCAGTGACTGTTTCTACCGTGGCGTCAAAGCCACCCACAACCACAGCCACCAGGATCTCCCCCAGCACCACCGCTGTCAGCCTCAACACCTCCATCCTGGGGACAACCCTGCCCGTGCCTCCAGCCACCTCCCTGCTACCCAGCGTGACGCCATCTGCTCCGCGCACCGCTCTCCCCAGCACAGAAGCGGAGACGACGGAGAGGAATTTCAGTGCGACGGTGACAACGCAAGAGACCTCTTCCGCTGCCCACAACGGTAGGCATCTCCTTCACCTTTTCTTCTCCAGGCCACCCTGCCTCCGGGTTTGTGTCTTTGCTCTTCTTTTGTTTTGCTGAACAAAAGAGAATGAGAAGACACTTTGGGGCAAATTCCATGGTGATACGAAACAATATAACTCCCCGAACTGACCAGATCAGAAGAGATTTGTCCTGCCGAAGGCTTGGGCTTCTTGCCAAGATGCTGGGGCACCAGAAACCCTAGGATCTCCTTCCACTTTTGTCACAGATTGATTTAATCGCTTTTTGTGGTTTCCGGCGTGTGAAACAGGGCGAGTGCTGCACAGCTCCCAGGTGCTGGCTGAAGAGTTGATCCGTAACGGGTCTGTGTAGGCAACAGCAATAAATCACTCCGGGTTGCTGCTCAGCTGCAGAGCTTCGGTTATCCAGAGTGTTGCTGCATTTATTTGTATTTTGGTAGCCACTGTGGGCTCAAGCCATGCTTTTTGGCACTGTGCAAGCACACACGCAACAAGGCAGTCCCCGTCCCACAGGATGTAAGGCTTAGACTAGAGGTGGCCAACCAGGGGCGAGACCCAGCTCCTGGGGAAAGCTGGTAAGTTGGCTCATTATCCAAAATTAGCCAAGCTGGGGATGAAGGATGGTGCCGTAGGACGGTGCTGGCCCATCTGGTAGGGTAACCTGTTTGCTCCACCTGATGGCTGCTAAACCGCTTGCAGACACAAGCCACACATGATTTGATGAACCATCTGAAGGTGCTCGGTCTCCACCGTGGTGAGCGCCAGGAGCAATGCGGTGAGACCTTATTGAGCAGAGTATTCCATGCACTGGATGTCTCAGTCTTGCATTTGCTGGCACATCCGATGATGGGATGGGTGCCCCATCCCTGGAAGTGTTCAAGGTCAAGTCAGACGGGGCTTTGAGCAACCTGATCTAGTTGAAGATGTCCCTGCCCATGGCAGGGGGGTTGGACTAGATGATCTTTGAAGTCCCTTCCAACCCAAACTATTCTGTGATTCTATGCTTACGTTGTCAGTTTTTTCCCCATTACTTGGGCTACTTCAATCTTTGAAAGGTCTGGATGAGCAAGATTTGTCTCTATTGCCATGCTGCTGTCATTCCCCCTTGGCACATCATAAAAGTGGCCCCTAGGAACGTAGAGTTTGGCTGCTCAGTGTAGGTTAAGTGCACAAATCAGGCAAAAAGAGGCTGAGGTGACCAGAAATCTTAGCTGATCTGTGATTCTTCAGCCATGGTTTGCCCATTGCTGCATCGTTTGAGACCCAGCTTTGATACTACGTGCCTCTGAGTTGCAACAGTTACGTAGCAGTGCCTGCTAAAGGTTATAGTGAAAGCCTTGGCAGTGCAGGATTTAGTGGAAAAACAGGATGGGTAACTTGGTGGTGGGGTAGAAAAGACCAGAAGAAGATAATACTGGAGTTAATGCGGGGACATGTCAAGCATACATTCCTTAAGAATAAATTCCTCAAGGGATATTGGGTGTTGGGTGTCTAAACCCCTCTTCGCGTCAGTGAGATGTGTGTGCCCTCTTCCTCTGGGCATCTTTGGAAACCGCAGCCCACGAAGCTGCAGTGAAGTTGTCTTTGCTACCGACATAGGAAGGGATGTGGCTGAAGGAAGTTTGCAACCCAACTTTTGTAGTGTCCTGCCATCCCTGAACTCATCCAGCTTCCTTTCAAACACAAATCCTCAAGGCTTTTTTGCAGAGTGAAGAAGTCCAGAGTAACCCTAGATACACGCACGGTGCAAGTTTAGAATAAACGTAGCCTTCGAGTGGGAGTGATGGAGGCAAAAGCCTTCTGTACTGCTAAGATCTGGATTTTGTAATAAGATGTCTGCTAGCGGGGGACTGAATTTATCGCTTCTGTGTCTTTGCCACTTTTTTTAGGACTTTGGTTGCTGTTTTTGGTGAACTCCCTCGGTGTACGCTATGACACGTTGGCCGTTGCAGCATCAAGGCCACATGTGGCTTCTCACTTGATGTCAGTCCCGAGAACAAATGACCAAACTTGATTCTTTTTTTATTTCAAGTAATTTGTCAAGGAGCAAAATTAGTTTTAGGGCTGCCTTTGCCATTAATCTTAATGGGGAATTTGGATATCAGTCATGGAAGAATTAAGTGGCGCTCAAGAGAGGGACGGGGGCAGAAGGCACCGCATGAGTTACATGTTGTACAGACAGTTCCTGCTTCTCCAAACCTACCAGGATTGTCCTCAACCCCGTGCTGCAGCTCTTCACACGTAAAACGGGCGTGGGGTGCCTGTGCCAGCAGCGTTGCAGCAGGAGAGCTGGGCTGTGCTCTCATCAGCCCAGGTTTGTTCTGGTTTCCTCTAGATGAGACACCCAAAACAGCGGGCAGAGGTTTCCTTGGACGCCCGTCATCCCCATCCCTGAGCCCAGCTGCTCTTAATTGAACTCTTGGCTCAGCCACTCTTTTAAAATTATGCACGAGTGTTATCTCTTAATATTTAAGTGCTAATGAATTACACCAGTGACTTGCTGGTTATAGGGTTGAACGGTCTGTGTTGTCGATGAAGAGCCGTAAGTCGTGTTTATCGACGTTACAGCTCGGCTTCAGCTCCCTGCTCTGCTGATAAAAAGTTGGGTTTTGTTCCTTTTTCCTTGTTACTAAGTGAAGGCTGAAACTCGTTTCAACATCCTGGCTTTGTAGCTGGTGTTTTAAAGGAAAGATTTACAAGAAGATGATGAGAGTTACTAAATTTGTTACTGTCTTGGTCTTTGATCCTTCCTGACTTATTAAAATGTGTATTTCTTTGTTGCTAAGAGACTTTTGTTTTCTTTTTCTGCAGGTAACTCTGACAGAAGAGGTAAGAATTTTATATTTCATTGCTCTGTAGCCAAGCCCTCAGTAAAAGCATTTCCAGAAGTATTCTGCTATTAGATAGCTCTCCTTATGACACGCTTCCAAAATTGCTTTTACAAAGCCTATCAATTGCAAAAAATTGCTTTTACAAAGCCTACCAAGCTCTTCAGGAGAGCTGGTGACACACTGATATCTTAATTTGTGTTGGGCTCTTCTTTTCAGAAATAAACAATTCTGTACCAATTTGTACATGTCCTGTTAGAGACGAGTTCC
>NW_008825538.1:66607-68549 GCF_000699105.1 Pygoscelis adeliae | reverse complement strand
TCTGAAAATATCAGCGTTACCGTCCCTTGAGTTGGATGACCAAGATCTAAGAAGCCGTTCAAGACATTTCCTTCTTTTTTTGCTTACGAATTGTCTGTATTGACTGTGACTTACCCTATTTGATCCGGACCCATTCTGCAAGTGATGTGAATAATTATTATTCTCCTTAATTCTGCTGGCGAGCAGTAGCACAAATCCATTTCTTGCAATATAATAGCACTTAGGCACATTTTTCCATCTCTCAGTTCTGAGAACTGGCATCGCTACCAGAGTATTTGCAATTACTCATTGCTTTAGCAGCATGGGAGCGGGTAGAGCGGAGGTACAGCCGGTCTGGTTGCTACCTATAGAAACACGCTTCCTCTGTGTGTTTTCATCATTGCTCTGATGGGTGTTTCACCTTTGTAAACTCCACGGCAGTCCGCTTTGCGCTGCTCGGCGTGCCAAACCCGCACCGTCCCGCTGATGGTGTAGAGGAAAAGACGGATGCTCTGCGATAGTTACTCTCAGTACACATTTGCACAGGGGGAATAAAAGGGACGCGAGTCCGAGGGAATTAATTTAAAATAACGGTTAAGGTGCTGTAGCAATATTCTGCGTAATTCCCTTGGATCTGGCATGGCTTAGGTGTTGTTTTGTGCTATCTCTGACGCCGTTCATCCCTGCTCCTGAGAGCACAGAAACGAAAAATGGGAAAAAATCTGACTTCCTAACGGTATTAATATTAATATTGCTAATATTAATATTACCATTAATATTAATCAAGTAATTAATATTTTCCAAGTCCTGTGACTTGGAGGATTATTCTGGGGGATATTTGCAATGATATTGCAAAATTAAAAGCTTTCCTAACAAAATGTTGATTGAGGGTTATTTCGAAGATGAGGAGCAGAAAACTACTTTTTATCCAAATTAGTGAAAATCTTCTGCCTCTTATTGCTGGCACTCATACTGTCACGTGCAACCACCCACCGTGGTGTATCTCAACCACCAAGTACACTTTGACAACTGATTATTTACGACTCTTGCAGGAAACAAGTAGCCCTTTTATTTCCATCCCCCTCCCAAATCGGCGTTGGCAGAAGAGATCTCTGCAAGCTTTGGGGCTGTTGGGTGATGGAGCTGCCCGCGCTGGAGCATCGGTGCCGAGCAGGGTGGCGTGGAAGGATCTTTGCAAGTGGCTCTGCTCACCCTGGTCTTCTGATTTGGGATCAGAAGGGGACTTTTCTTGAAGTCAGACTAATGGAAATCAGTGGTTTGCCTTTCCCAGCAGCACCCAACGCTCGCAGCGTCTGCAAGTCCTTCTCCATCCCCCTTTAGCGACCGTGGCCTTTTAGAGCATCCATAAGGTCTTTTTGTGCTACAGCTGCTAACGAGATGGTTTAATCCTTCGCAAGCCTGGAAGGGAGAGGCTAACTCAGGCGTCCTTGGCAGGCTCGCTAAAAAGTCTTGCCTGCCTTCCCCAGGGGGAAGAGAGCAAAGCTGCACAAATATTTATGACTTTACCTGTTCAAGGGGTGATGCCGTGCTCCAGGCTCAAGCTCCACATCTGAGACAGCCATGGCGATGTATCAGCAAGACAGATCCCTTCCTGGTGGGGCAGTGTGGATGAGAAGTGCCCTGCCTTCTCCTGCTCTGTGCCTATAGAGTTGGTATGATGGATAAAGCGGCCATTTCAGTAAGCAGAAAACCCTGGTCCTTGGCTGGAGAGACGCTAATGCCTAGGAGGTGTGCCGCCTCCTGATGTGCCTCCTGAAGGGGTCGTCCAATGCTTGCACCATAGAATCACAGAATGGTTTGGGTTGGAAGGGACCTCTAATAGGCCATCTACTCCAACCCCCCTGCCGTGGGCAGGGACAGCTTCAACTAGATCAGGTTGCTCAGAGCCCCGTCCAACCTGACCTGGAATGTTTCCAGGGATGGGGCATCCGCCACCTCTCTG
>NW_008825538.1:59427-66427 GCF_000699105.1 Pygoscelis adeliae | reverse complement strand
CCCTCCTCTGGACCCGCTCCAACAGGTCCGTGTCTTTCTTATGCTGAGGGCTCCAGAGCTGGACGCAGTACTGCAGGGGGGGTCTCCCCAGAGCAGAGCAGAGGGGCAGAATCCCCTCCCTCGACCTGCTGGCCACGCTGCTTTGGATGCAGCCCAGGATACAGTTGGCCTTCTGGGCTGCAAGCACATGTTGCCAACTGACGTCCAGTTTTTCACCCACCAGTACCCCCAAGTCCTTCTCGGCAGGGCTGCTCCCAATCCCTTCATCCCCTAGTCTGTACTGATACTGGGGATTCCCTCGACCCAGGTGCAGGACCTTACACTTGGCCTTGTTGAACCTCATGAGGTTCACATGGGCAGAGAAAGGGCCATGCCTACCTTCCAGAAAGGCATCCAGGCATGCTTTGAAGAGAGAAGGCAACGAACCCTCTCCTGTTTCCCTATGGATGGGTTGAAATAATGCGTCCGTATCCCACCAGGATGGACAGAAAGCAGCGGAGAGACCTGGAGCTCAGGAGGATCCTCTGGCTTTGAAGCATTGCTCTGCTTGTTGCATACCTCTCCCAACGCTCCTCACTGCCATGGCAGCACCTTGTAGGAGACGGGGCTGGAGGGCCACTGTCCCGAGCAGCGTACGAAGGCAGTCTGGCTTGGTCCCGAGCAAAGCATGAGCGTGCGTGCGACGTGCTCCCAAGGGAGTAATTTAAGGTGTTTTGTGAATACACTCACTGGTTTATCCTGAGCCGCGGTGTCTGGTGTGGCTTCTTTTTCCACCTCCCAGATACGACCAGGAAGGAAATATTGCAGGAAAACAAAACGGATCTGCTCCTGCAGGCTCTTTGTGATGTTTGCAGGGAACGTAGCTGGCCTGTGATTTAAACTCTCCTTGAGATCTAAGAGATAGATAGGATTTAAATTCTTGCTTCTGCTCTGCTTCCCCTCTGCAACCAGGATTTGCTTTTCCAGGAGCTCCACATCTCGTGTGCTGGGGGTTTTGTGTAAGAAATATTGACCCTACGTCCTTGCTTCTGTTTCTTTTACCCCCATTTTTTTTGCTTATGATCCCTTAGTTTCTTGTCTGCTCGATTTGACTCAAGTTTTGTGGGCAGGCGTTGACAGCGATGAGCAAGAAGGGCTGCTCAGCCCTGCCCCTCTCTGCTGGGCAGCTGTGCCCAGGCCTGTGTGATGTATAGGGGACGGCCTATAGACCACTATATAGCACCTCTACCTACATTTGGAGACATGATCTCGAGTGTCAGAAGATGGTTTGCTGGCTCCTCAGAGGTGCTAGGACAAGATTTAAGCGTCCTGATGACTTCCAGGCTCTGGACCGAGGTGGGTGCTCCAGCACTGCAGGTCTGTGGAAGCAGAGGGTTGAGTCCTTGTCCCTTCTCCAAGCGAATTGCAAGCGTGAAACCCCCGGGGCCGAGGCTCAAGCGGGACAGGAGCTGCGGGGGGGGCTGGCACCGCTCCCCAGGGCTGGGCAGGGAAGGAGGGACAGGCTGAGGACCCTCCAGCTTGTTTCCTGCCTGGGCTTTGCTGGGTGGGCCGGGCAGCACACCGGCGGTTAGCAGCCACGGTGGAAAAGCTCTAACTCATCCTGCCAGATCTGTCGAAAGAACGGCTGCAAAAAAAAAAACAACCCCCCAGGCTCCTTGCATCCTGCTGCCAGAGGCACCCCTGCCGAAACCCTTGCCCATAAATCACGTCTCCTGCCAACCGGCGCTGCCGCAGCGGCCCCTGCCTGGCTCAGCACCGGTTAGGCTGAGCTTAGCTCCGTCCAAGGCAGGAGAAATGGTCCAACGATGCTTAGTGGGGGCGCAGCGCTGTGGGCTTTGTCACCTTCCCCTCCTCCAGCCAGGATGGTGATGATGGTTACGGTCAGAGGTCTCAAGGGGAAGCACGTTGGAGGAGAGGCAAGGGCTGGCTGTGGCTGGGCTAAGACGCTCCGTGGTTGCTTTGCCTTCCTGGTCTTGCTTTTGGAAAGCCTCACGGTGGGTAATGCTAAGGCTCAAGCAGCTACCGAGCGTGCAGGAGGCAGAAATGCCTCCCAGTAAATTCCTTGGCTTTTTGCTGCTGGGCTGGGGGAGATGCCGACACATGAGGACGGTAGATGGAAAGAACAAAGACATGCAAGACTGGGAGGATTTCATGGTTTTATTTGCCATGCCAGGTCATTGCCTTCAAATCGTTACACAAAAATCATATCTTCTGGTCGGAATAACATTTCTAGACCTCACGACCACAGAGGGACAAATGCAGGAATATAACCAGAGTGCCCCTTGGTAACTCAGTAGTCAGAGATGGACAAAATAAATCCCACCTCAGAAAACCTGCTGGTTGAAATTGCTGAGACACGTGGAGCAGGAATCTGCCCTGGCAGGGAAACGGATGTACAGAAGGTGGAAAGGGGGGTCATGCCCTGCAATCTCGGGGGGCCGAGGCGTGTAGACACGGTGCGGTGGCCCATACAGATTGGGCGAGCTGATGGAAAATGAAAATACCCCCAACTGGCATCGCTGGCACCCACATTTATCTGAAAAAACGCCCTTCAGGGATGTTTTCCTATCTGGTTAGCGTTGCTTGGCTTCCAACCCCATCTGGGTAATTTGCTTGCGCCGACCGCTGTTTCACTGACCTCCGGGCCAAGTTACAAATAGTTTATTTAAAAAAAAATCTTTTGTGGGTCCCGGAGGATGGGAACGTTTCAGATGTGCCTAATCAAAGTGTGTTTGCAAGGGAATTGTGCGGTGCCTGCTCTTGAGAAGCGTCTGCGAGGGACCAAACAACAAAGTGAGCCAAATTAGTTCATACTCAGTGGCCTTGCAGCGCAGAACGTGCACGATGGGTTGTCTAACATCACCTCCTCTCTGAACTCAATATTTCCAGGGAGGAAAGGAGTCCCAGCAGGAGCCTCTGGCTCATCTTTGCAATGAGCCAGGCAGATGATAAGTAGCTCAGTAGCCCTGAGCCTCTCCAGGAAACCTCAGCCTGAAGGTGTTTGGAGCCCACGTGCAGCATGAAACATTGTCCTATTGTCCTGTTTGACACAGAACTGGAAGCAAAATCGTGACTTTTTTACAAATGTAGTATCTGTGGCATCTTACAAAGGCCACAGTTTTCACCTATTTCAATATAAGGTTCCTTACCATGCTATACCAAACTCATGGACCTGTTTAGAACTTCTTGTATGGATCCTTACGTCTCAGGCAGAAGACTTTGCAGGTCCCCAGGTGATAGAGCAAACTTCTACCGGTGGCTGGTGGGCCACCCTGGGCACGTTCAATTGTGCGGAAGAAACCCCTAAAATAGCCCACTCACAACTTCCCCCATCGCTATTTTCATCTACAAGGTCACAATTTCAGAGTGAACAACTCTTGGAGAAGACTGAGGTGCTTTGAATAGTGGTTACGGGTTTTAATCTAACCTTGGAGTATCTGAGATACGTGGTGCTCTCTCAGGTCACGTATCTGTCTTCACTGTCAGACTGGACAAACATAACCTTACTCAATACCTATTATTATTATTATTATTACTATTATTATTATTTTGCAAGCAGAAATTGTAGAGCTCTGCCCGGTTAAATGATGGCGCTGGATGTTTTTCGATGTTGATAACCACACCTTTCTTTTCCTATTGCAGACGAGACTCCAATTATAGCTGTGATGGTGGCCCTGTCTTCCCTTCTAGTCATAGTATTTATTATTATTGTGCTGTACATGTTAAGGTAAGAGATGCTTTAATGCTGAGTTCCCTTGTTTGACAGAAGTTAATTACAGAATGAACAGGAATAAGCCTTTTGCGCTGTTTCCTAAGCTAAAGGCTGACACAGCCGCTGTTTTAAAAAGAAACCTGTAAGGATAATGAAAATGGTGTTTGGGGTTATCTAGTAAATGGTGCTTATTCCTTTCTCTATAAAGCTGATCCTCGTGTGGGGTACTGCCTGTTCTGCTACTGAAAATGTCATATTTAGTAGGATAGATTAAACTAAAGTTCTGTCAGTGCAGTTAAAAAGCAGGTAAGGTTTCCTTGCAAAGCTAAAGGTGTTGGACTGAGTAATCCAGGGAAGCTGAACACAGCGCTCGAGCTGGAAAGTCCTTTGCCTGTATAACCGGGTGTGTTATTCCTGGATTCCCATCTCGATATCGAACGTGATCCAACATCCAGAGCCAAGCTCTGCCTTGGGTACCAGACCTGTACTTCGTGCCTGTGCATCTTCCGCTGCGAGGTGACGTACGACCGGAGCTTGTTAGGAGCATTAGGTGATGCTGTAGCTGGAACTAGAACATAACAGAGCCTTTTTAGGTCCGTTTTTAAAAAATCCAAGCATCTGGGCTGCTCAAAATGTAGCATTCCCAGCTCCTGAGTGCATATCTGCTCAGCTAGAAGAGGGTGTTTGTTCACCTGCAGTAAAGATTTTAATTTACTCACCATTTTGGTGATTAAATAAGCGGGGGGAAAAAAAAAAAAAACACAATTTCCTTAACGGTGGAAAAATTCCCTTCGTCTCCTGGCTCCGGGCCTGCCCTCGCAGCGGTGAACCTGATGAGAGTTTTGCCTCAGGAGTTCGGCAGCAGCAGAGTTTGAGTCCTCCCCACCTGGCTTCCAGCCCTTAAAAAAAGGTTTTTTTGTTCGCCGCTGCCTGCCTGGTGATTCAGCAAAACCCTTAACTTCAGGCAAATGGAGCGTAAGCATCTGCTTCAAGTTAAAAGCACATGGAGAAGGGCTTTGCTGCAGAAGGGCGGATCAACCTGGAGTTGATGTGCTTTGCTGAATCAGCCCGTGGAGCAGGAACTCCTTGGGGTGTCCTCCATAAAAAGCAGCCTTAAGGCTTCTCCTCCTGGCTTTCACCTTGCTCTGGTCTCCTGCAGCCTTTCCAGATGTGGTCCGTTAAAAGTTACGCCCGTAAGCAGGATTTTAGAGGTCCCGTAGCCTCTTGGACCCACCAGCTAGTTCATCAAGCCGTAAGAAAGTGAGGAAAGCCCTTCGTGGCTGCATCTCTCATCCAGAAGGTAACCTGGGCTTCTTGGTGGGTATCTACTGATGTTCTCCGCTCCCTTTCTTTGGTAGGTTCAAGAAATACAAGCAAGCAGGGAGTCACTCCAACTCCTTTCGATTGTCCAACGGCCGGACGGATGATGCAGGTGAGTCCCACGTCGGTGCGACACGGGGAGCAAAAATGCATCTCACAGAAGGATTAAGCTTTGTTCAGATCAAAACGGGTCAATGCAAACGGTCCTAAGAATAACAATGGAATATTTTAGGAGGTTCCCCCCCTGCCCAAGCTTGGAATCGGCCAAAGTTAGCTAGTGAAATAACCAGCAATTCTCCTAAAAAATGTAAAAAATGCAAAAATGTCATAAAACCCTTGAAGTGGCAAAAGCAGGTTTGGTTTATGCCCTCCGGGGCAGCTCGCTGGCCAGCGCAGAGCTGCCCAGGTTGGTCTGCTGACCATTCTGCCTTTCCAATGGGCATTGCCTTCCAAGACGGCGATGAGACACGTGCAACTTGCTGGGCATGTGGCCAGCGTCGTACCCACGGCACCTTTCACTGGCCAGCTTGAATGGAAATGGGAACACGCTCGCCAAATACTGGTTTGCAGAGGTGGTTTGCTGGAAATGTGTAAAGAGGAAAATGAAGATTGTGTTCTCTTTAAGTATGGTCTTGGAAGGGCGTATGAAGGCGGTCCTGAGTGTATATTTATATTATTCCTGGTGGGAATAATATATATATTATACACCCAAATAAATATAAACACACCAGAATAATATAAATATTAAACAGCAGAAGACAGACCTCTGTAAAAGTCCAGGAGAGCCCGTGGATGCGGCGCTGTCGCAGTTTGAGCCCGGTGCAATGACAGCGCCTGAGGGCTCAGTGGGCTGGATGTCACGGCTTTGTTCTCCCACCTCATATTTTTGTAGGAAAGTATTTTTTCATCTACATTTTTCTTTGTTTCTTGTTCTGAACTTTCTCTGTTTTCCATGATTTTGGCAAACTTTTATAGAATGAAAATTTATTTCCCAACTTTCATTCCAGCGACAAAATGTTTGCCCTCAAGTGGTTAATATTAAAATGTGCAATCACTTCCAACACCGAACTACTCATGTTCCTCTTCAATTTTCACAATATCTCACTGACTCAAATAAGAACCTTTTTTGAAAAAACACGTCTTTCGGGAATAATTAAACATCCTTCTACCCTTTCAAATTAGGATGACAGCTGATTAAAACTCTCACGCAAATCTTCACACTAACTGTAGGCACCGAACTAACGTTTCTGAGAGAAAGCAGAGAATACATTGGTTTTTCGTTATAAGAACCTTTTTGGACACCTTAAAGATGCATAAATGCAATTTTAAAGTCTTGTGCAAGCCTGCTGTAATGTGTAAACTCTTCTGTCCCTGAGCTTGTCTCGTTTTCTGACTTTGAGCCAGAGCTGCCCATTGAGGGTCTGAAGTTGGGCATCTCTGTCCTTATGTGGGCACCAAAGCGGAATCGTAGAATCACAGAACAGTTTGGGTTGGAAGGGACCTCTCAAGGCCATCTAGTCCAACCCCCCTGCCGTGAGCAGGGACATCTTAAACTAGATCAGGTTGCTCAGAGCCCCGTCCAGCCTGACCTGGAATGTTTCCAGGGATGGGGCATCCACCACCTCTCTGGGCAACCTGTGCCAGTGCTTCACCACCCTCAGCATAAAGAATTTCTTCCTTCTATCTAGTCTATATCTACCCCCCTTTAGTTTAAAGCCATTCCCCCTTGTCCTGTCACAACAGGCCCTGCTAAAGTTTGCTGCCATCTTTTTTATAAGCCCCCTCCAAGTACTGACAGGCTGCAAGAAGGTCTCCACGAAGCCTTCTCTTCTCCAGACTGAACAACCCCAACTCTCTCAGCCTTTCCTCATAGCAGAGCTGTTCCAGCCCCCTGATCATTATTGTGTCCCTCCTCTGGACCTGCTCCAACAGGTCCGTGTCTTTCTTACGCTGAGGGCTCCAGAGCTG
>NW_008825538.1:57947-58878 GCF_000699105.1 Pygoscelis adeliae | reverse complement strand
TGACCATCTAACCAATTCCTCACCCACCGGACAGTCCACCCATCAAATCCATACCTCTCCAGTTTAGAGAGAAGGCTGTTGTGGGGGACCATGTCAAAGGCCTTACAGAGGTCCAGACAGACAACATCTGTAGCCCTTCCCGTGTCCACTGATGTAGTCACTCCATCAAGTAAGAGCTGAAAAGGAGTCACCACCTCATAGACTCGATTCAGATCCTTTTTCTGAGCTCCCTCCGCATAAACCAAATACCTTCAGAGTGAGTGCTAACTTAAAATCAGCACCTTTTTTTTTACGTTGGCAGCTAAGACCTTCCCTACCCAAGTTTTACATTGCTGTAAGGGAAGGTGTGAACTTCATAAACTGTCAGTTGTGTTGGTATAACCCTTGCGTGGCCTTTCTTGGTTTCACTGAGGAACCACAAGCAACAGCTACCTTTGCTGTGTCCACCTGGGAGTTATGTCACGGTGATGGTGCCAAAATTTCCACATGAGTGAGAGTGAAGTCTGAATTCAAAGAGAGGTGGTCTTCATCCCCCAATATTGATGACTTAGAATCATAGAATCGTTTAGGTTGGAAAAGACCCTTAAGATCATCGAGTCCAACCGTTAACTGAACACTGCCAAGTCCACCACTAAACCATGTCCCTAAGCACCTCATCTACACGTCTTTTAAACACCTCCTGGGATGGTGACTCAACCACTTCCCTGGGCAGCCTGTTCCAATGCTTGACAACCCTTTCGGAGAAGAAATATTTCCTAATATCCCATCTAAACCTCCCCTGGCACAACTTGAGGCCGTTTCCTCTCATCCTGTCGCTTGTTCCTTGGGAGAAGAGACCGACCCCCACCTCGCTACAACCTCCTTTCAGGGAGTTGTAGAGAGCGATGAGGTCTCCCCTCAGCCTCCTTTTCTCCAGGCTAAACAACCCCAG
>NW_008825538.1:42302-57713 GCF_000699105.1 Pygoscelis adeliae | reverse complement strand
CTTGGCCGCCTGGGCACACTGCCGGCTCATGTTCAGCCGGCTGTCGACCAGCACCCCCAGGTCCTTTTCCGCCAGGCGGCTTTCCAGCCACTCTTCCCCAAGCCTGTAGCGCTGCATGGGGCTGTTAGACTTGGTCCTCATCGCCCTATCCTGCCTCTACAACAGTGTAACACTCAGCCACAGGGTGCTGAAAGAGTTTCGCTTATTGTAGCATCCCCAAATTTTTGTGCACTCTCCGTAGGAAGAACAAAAGGCCAGGAAGCGTTCAAGGCGAGGTTGGATGGGGCTTTGAGCAACCTGGTCTAGTGGAAGGTGTCCCTGCCCATGAAAGGGTGGTTGGAACTAGATGATCTTTAAGGTTGCTACCAACCCAAACCATGCCATGATTCTACAAAAATATGGGACAGTGAGGATGCGAGGTGGCCCTAAAAGTGGACAGCCCCGAGTGTGTGAGGTCCCTGTGCCCACCTGGGCATGGATGAGTGCTGGGCACGGGGGGGCGGCTGGGTGGGCGCCTCTGATGCATGCGTGTCATTGCAGAGCCTCAGAGCATGCCACTGCTCGCCCGCTCCCCCAGCACCAACCGTAAATATCCTCCTCTGCCCGTCGATAAGCTGGAAGAGGAGATCAACCGCCGGATGGCAGATGACAACAAGCTCTTTCGGGAGGAGTTCAACGTGAGTTCCTTTGCTTCTTGCCCTTAAATCCCGCAGGCTGCTCTCAGCGTCGGGCTTATGATGCACAGCGGGGGAAAATCTGGTCTCACTTTGTAGAGCAGGGACAAAACAGCTGGTACGTCAGGGAGGAGCTGCAGTGTGCAGTGGTACCTAGCTTGGGGACGGCACATCAACCCAGGGGGTAATTGAGTCAATGAAATAACGGTGCCGGTGCTGGATGCCGTGCTTCGGAAGAGCGTACCTGGTAGCTTTATGGAGGGAATGATGGTCTGCCCCGTCCTCAGGGGTTTCTCAAAGGGCTGCAAGGTGGGAGGACTGATTTTGGTCCTAAAACTGCTGTGATGGTGGGTGAGCCGCTACCCCTCACATTCACTACAGAAAGCAGAGGTTTTCTGGCAAGCGGCACTACGGGGTTGCATTTTTCTGGGTTCAGGAAGTGTCCTGGATGTCTGGGGGTCTTCCAGAGCTTCCCTGCCTGCTGCTTTCCTCCCAGGCGCTGCCTCCCTCCTCCCAATCCTCACGGCTTAAATCCACAAACAGCCAAAGCAAGAGCTCTGACAGAGAAATGGAAATTGCCCCTTCTGTTTCAATGAGCTGTTAACCCTGAAACAGAATGATGGCAATTCATAGGACAACAGTTGGCCTTCAACAGTGAGTAATAATTCAGGTATTGTGGTTATCCCACGATGCTGGAGCGTCTCTTCGGAGATGGCTACAACCTCTCCCTGACGTTGCTGAGCTCTGCAACTTCTTGTGACGATAAACCTGTTTCACCTTGGCAATACAAAAACGGGCAGAGGAGTAATGAGGTAGGGGACAAAGTTAAATAACTGGCTGGAGTATCACAGCATGTAACGTAGGAGATGGTGAACTATCGGGACTCTCCATCAGCCTAATTAAAGAAAGAAAATCCACTGTTGATCTGGTTGTCTGCACTGCAAAGGCGTCACCTGCAAATACATAAAACCTTAGGTCCAAGGCGTGATATGGCAATATGAGGACGATGAGAAGATAAAAAAAAGCCACTCGACTTCCTCCAGCTGTTGCACAACTTGATACCCTTCCTGGCCATGCTTCGATGAAACTAAATAGGTGCAATGAATGCCCGGGGAGGGGGGGGTCAGGTTATAAATACTCGATTGCCTTGAAGGCTTCCGTTGCCAAAGCACGTCTGTCCTGTCAGCTGGAAGGGATGGTGAATCCCTCCCATACCTTCTCATCCCCTTCGCTATTCAAAGAGGATGCGGAATAACGGTGCTGGGGAAGCACCTCCTCTGCTCGAGCGTGAAACCCGGCTGCTGTGACCGGCACAGCATCGCCTTCGACCCCAGCACCCCCCCAACCCGCAGGTCCCCAGTGCCGCTGGATGGAGAATAACTCCCTGCATGGGTGCTCCTTCCCATCGCTGGGTGTGCTCGGGCGATGGGGGCTTGTCACAGGGGGGTTAATCGGGTTAGCATCACCGTTAAGAGAGGAAATCTCAGCAGGAGCCTCTGTGGGCAGAAATGAGCTCATTGATCCCTGGGCTGGCGGGTTTGGTGTCGGAGGCTTTGCTGCCACCTCGTGTTCGTGGGTCCTGAGATTCCAGATATCACGTTTCGGAAAGGATTTGCTCTCTCTGGTCCAGCCCAGGCTATTTAAATGGTCTCCTTCAGCTCGGTGGGGATGAGGAGCTGGTGCTGGGGTGGAGGCGAGGGGTGTGGGTGGTGGGGACACGTCCGAAGGGGCAGGTGGACAAGGGGTTGCTGCTCACCTACCTCCTGGAGGCCAGCAAAGGGCGACCACCCTCCGATGGGATGCTCGGATGCGGCGTGCGCCGATGTGCCGGTTGCGTTGTGGTTACTGCTGTGCCGTGAGTAAGAACATCATGGAAAACGCCCTTTTCTGCCATTGCAGGCTCTCCCAGCGTGTCCCATACAGGCCACGTGTGAAGCTGCTTCCAAGGAGGAGAACAAGGAGAAGAACAGATACGTGAACATTTTGCCCTGTAGGTATCAAAGCATGTTGGGGCCAGGGGGGAGGACACAGATGGTGCTGCTGCCAGGGCTCCCTGTTCCTGTTTTTGGGATGGGCAAGGACATGGTTGAGCTCATTTCGCCTCCCAGATGGGTGGCTGCATCTGCTTTAGCTTTAGATACCTACTAGGAGGAGCTCCCTGGAGCCGTCAGCGGCCGGGAGGCCATGGAAAATTAAATGGATGGGAAATGCCGAAATGGCCAGCTCTCGCTGGGCGGCGCGGGGCGGCGGGCTGCCTCGGGGGCTTCCTCAAATGTGTGCACTCTGCCGAAGAAAAACCTCCTTGGGCAAGGTCTAGCACCTCTCCAGGCTTAAGCAAGAAGAATTTGGGGGCACAAAGGTGTTTGTGTGTGCAGGGGAGCCAGCGAGACTGGGCTCCACTCCAACACCCGGCTTTCTCGCTACGCCAGATATCAGCTACATGGAGGGAGTTGTTTTTAATGCAAAGTTTTAATTTTCCTCCAGATGATCATTCCAGGGTTCACCTGACTCCTGTCGAGGGAGTTCCTGACTCCGACTACATCAACGCCTCCTTCATTAATGTGAGTTTTGTGATTTGAAGGGGAAATCCCCACCAGCTGCGCCCCGGCCGGCGGTGCGGGGTCCCACCAGGAGCGTGGGGTCTTTATGGGGTGTGACTTGTGCCTGGGAGAGGATGGTTAAGAGACTACCTCCTACGTTAACATCTCCCCAGCTCCTCTGGAGCAATAAATTAGGCTGGGTTTTGATCTCATAACCTTTGTGTGGCCGTAGTAGAGCTCACTGTGCTTTGCTCCGCGCCTTGAGCCCAGGCAAACGTGGTTGGAGGAAGAGGCTGAGAGCTGGAACTCAAATTCTAGCTGTAGCTCTGCCCTTGCTCAGCTGCTTTGCCATAGTCCCATCTCTTCCCACCTCTCTTTTCCCCGCTTCTAAAATAATGAGAAGCACTTGCACTCCCTTGGGGTGCTGCAAATCCGAGCCGGCTGGTTTGGAAGGGCTTTGGGAACCATTCCTGCAGGAATTGGGGATTTCAGATTAATGACTGATGAGTGGTGTGGGTGGTTAATCATCGGTACTTCCCAGCTTGCAGGCCTGGACACGGGAAGGGGAATAAAAAAGAAATCAAGAAACCCAGCTAAAATAGAAGCAACATTGCCCTGCTCTGCTTCTAGGAGGAGATGGTTCCTATCTGGTTATCACCATAGAGCTCAAATAAATTGGAAGGGTAATGTGAAGAAGTAGACTTTGAGAGAGATGGAGGCACGTGAAGAGAAGCAAGACCCAAAAGAGCTTTTTCCTTTCTTCACCAATAAATAAATATCCATTAGGAAATACCCAAAATCAATCCCCATGAGTTCGACAGCCCCATCTTCCAGAGATTAATGCTGATTTTCACGTGATGCTCTGGATGCAGGGTCTGATCCCAGCAGAACGGCTGTCGGGTACCACTTCATTAGTGCTTTGTGCCAACAAGCGGGGTCGTTCCTGCATTACGTGAGCGCGGGGAGTGTTGCTCTGAGGCAAGGGCCCTTTGCACAGGGGTTTTCCATTATTTCTGCCCCACTGTTGGAGCTGTTTCTCCCCTCGGAGGCTGCAGCCCCTTCTCTGCACAGGGGGGAGTGAGCAACAGAGCAGGTGGTGTCTCTGTTTATTAATGATGTAGCTGCACTTCATGACTCTTGTGTTAGAAAAATACAGGTCTTTCATTTGTTTTCCTTTTCTCTGTAGGGGTACCAAGAGAAAAACAAGTTCATTGCTGCACAAGGTAAACGCTCGGTTATTCCTGTAGCTCTGTCTGGTCGCGGTCGGGCTGGGGTCCTTCTGCTCTGCAAAGCTGTGCCAGTCTACCCACCGCACAGCGCCTGGCAAAGCTTCCCTGGTCAAAAGGAGGCTTGGCTGATCCACAGTTTGTTCCCAAAATGGTTTTCCCAGTGAAAGGCCAGTGCTGGATGTGTTGGGGGAGGAAGAGAAGCCCTGCCTGTGCAATACCAATTGCTGGAGGGTGTCCAAGCGTTTCTGCCCTGAGCCTTGTCCTTCCACCCTGGCCCACAGATGCAGGTGGTTGGTATCTCTGGAAATATTGCCAGTGAGCTGCTTAGTTAAATTCCCCAGATCTGTTATTACGGAGAGCACCATGCTGATCTGGTTTCATTTCTGCTCCTTTTTAAACCTCAGCAGACAATAACGTAGGCTTAGAATCATAGAATCATAGACTAGTTTGGGTTGGAAGGGACCTCTCAAGGCCATCTACTCCAACCCCCCTGCCGTGGGCAGGGACATCTTCAACTAGATCAGGTTGCTCAGAGCCCCGTCCAACCTGACCTTGAACGTTTCCAGGGATGGGGCATCCACCACCTCTCTGGGCAACCTGGGACAGTGTTTCACCACCCAAGGCTTGTGCCCTTGGAGAGAAATTTCACTGTGGTCTTCAGAAGGAAGGCAGCACTATTTAGCTATTGAGAGCAACAGGCATCACGAGTCTTCCCAAGCTCAGTTGCCCCCAGCCAATGCATCACCGGCTTGCATGCCCCATCCGTAGCCCTCCGGCTCTCTTGCTTTCTTTGCACCGCTCCAAACGTGTCCCTAAAACCAAGATGCCCACTCGCAGGGGGGTTCCTGTCAGCAAAAGGGGGTTACCTGCCCGTGGGAGGTGTTTTGCATTTCCGCTCTTGACTTGCAAGTGGGTTAGGATATCACCTGCCAGTTTGCCTGGCTCTTGCTGGAAAAGGAAGGCTGGATCAGGTCCGTCAGCGATACCAGGCTGGGGTAAAGCTTTGGCTCTGCTATTCTCTTGGCTCGCCCTTAGCCTCGGGCTTGGCAGGGGAGGTCTAGGCTGAGTCAGCTCCTTGTCTGGCAGGCGGCAGGTAACTATTCTTGTGCTATATTGAAGTGGGATCCCGTGGTTAAAGCACAAGGCTCAGGGACAGGACTTCTGCGAGCTACTTGTGACGGCCACAGCTTCCCTGGGTGAACTTGGGCCAGTCGTTTCCATGCTCCATTTGTCCGATTTCCCCTTTTTGGGCAGAAAATGGAATTCCTCATCATAAAATGTATCCAAAAAAGCCAAGCTCTTGTGTGATAGGATTGTTCCTTGGGTTAGCCGACATTCCCAGACACCAAAACACCTCCTGTGCTGACATCTATTGGCAAAAAATGTGTGGCATCATCCACGACGTGTGACTTCACAGACTGGGTTTCGGTCTCGGTGCTTGAGGGGTTGATCCCAAAGACCACATTTCTTTTTACCTTCCCCTTAGGACCAAAGGAAGAAACCGTGAACGATTTTTGGAGGATGATTTGGGAGCAAAACACAGCAACAATTGTCATGGTGACCAACCTGAAAGAGAGGAAGGAGGTAGGTGCCAGAAGGCTTCATGGGCTGGTATCGAACCCAACTTCGTCCAAGTCCGGCACATCTCATGCCCATGGGCATGTCTTGGAGCCGGTCCCAGGCTTGCAAGGGACCGGAGCTCATCTGCACCTGTTTTCTCTCCCTGCAGTGTAAGTGTGCTCAGTACTGGCCGGATCAGGGCTGCTGGACGTACGGGAACATCCGAGTGTCCGTGGAGGACGTGACCGTCCTGGTGGATTACACCGTGCGGAAGTTCTGCATCCAGCAGGTGCCAGGGCTCGTGTTTCCCATCCCATCCCATCCCATCCCATCCCATCCCATCCCATCCCATCCCATCCCTCCCCTCTCCGTGCTGGACATCCAACAGGCGCTGGCGTGCTCCTCAACTCCTCTGAGGTGCCGTGAGAGCAGAGTTGGGATGAACTGACCCCAGCATCCACTTTTAACCAGAGCTATTAAGAATTTACTCACCTTAAACACCTGGGAGCCCGTTCCCAGTGGGTACCAGCGTGGCTGCACTGAGAGCAGGGAAGCTGATGGATGCCAAGGCTGAAATTCAGTCCTGTAATACTCCAGCACTTGCTGTTACCAGTATCGGTTCCTGCTCTCACCCACAGATACTTAATACCTGCAAATAATCAGATTTGTCCCACGAGCTGAGACAAAATCCAGCGCCGTATGCGTTGGTTTTGATTGCTTTCCCATCTGTCGCTATGTTTTCTCGTCCTCCAAGGAGGGTCTGGATGCTTTAGTCGCTCTGTTTGTTTTCCTGCTGCTCTCGGAGACAGGCAAGGAAGAGCTGGCGATTGAAAACCTGTCTGGACCCTGAGTGGGGTTCTCCTGAGCCTCACCCTTCACTCTGATGGCCTGGACGTGGGTGGTTTAATAGGAGGATGCTGTGGGCAGAGGTGTGGGAAAGGATAGAGCAGCAGCTTCTTTTTGAGCTCGCTGGGAACGAAATACAGCAGCTTCTGCCAGGTCGGAGCCACAGCCGAGGCTGGGCTAGCATCTCTCACCCCTAGGATGCGGGATGTGATGCTGGGTGATTAAAATGCCATGCTTTTAGAGACTAATTTGGCCCCGGAGCCTGGGTCCGTGCCCTTTTGGCTTGTGGATGCTAGTGCTGCTTAAGCCTTCCAGCTCAGCCTTGGGGCTGTAGCTCCCCCTCTGCCCTTGCTTTTGGGGAAAGATGGGAAATTGAGTATTTATCATTAATCTGAATACACGTTTCCCCTTCAGGTCGGCGACGTCACGAACAAGAAGCCTCAGCGTCTGGTGACTCAGTTCCACTTCACCAGCTGGCCTGACTTCGGGGTCCCCTTCACCCCCATCGGGATGCTGAAGTTCTTGAAGAAGGTGAAGACGTGTAATCCCCAATACGCAGGAGCAATAGTAGTGCACTGCAGGTACGTCCTGGTCACGGCTGACCTCTGCCTCTCCTGGGTCACTTGGAAAGCACCTCCTATTTAATACTAAAAGGATTTTTTCCAGTCAGGCCTTTTTTATTATTTTTATTTAATTTTCCCATGTTAAATGGGAATGTTCCACATGGGAACATTCAAAAAAATGCATGTGAATTGAAGGAACTTCTTGGAATCAGCAACGTGATGGTGTTACAACTCGTGTTGAGTGGTCGTTTGGGTTGAGCTGGATGCCAAGTGAGCCAAGCTAAGCACCACTGCTGGGCATTGGTGGCATCTCCCTTGGCTCTCCACTGCCCTGGGCACGAGAGGGCAACATCTCCTGTTGTGGGAAGGCAGTACTCAGCTGACAGCATGCCTGGGAGCGGGGACCACGGTGTTTGACCTCACGTGGAGTGGTTTCAGGCACAACAGCAAGCCTGGGAGAGTCGCAGAGGCTGTCCGTGTTTCAATGAGGGAAAGCCCCGTGGTTAAAAGCAGAGATGATGATCACATTTGCAACGTCCCAAGTCCATCTTTCCAGCTTTCTTCTCAGGAGGCAGCTGACAAAAGAGCTTTGTCTTTCCATAGCGTCTGCTGGCCTCATCTTTCTTCTTCTCCTTAATGGTTGAGTTACCAGCACAGAAGCAAGGCTTCCCTGTGGGCTCACCTTCACGTGATGGAGGGTGACTGGAAGGAGCAGCAGGCAGCTGGTAGGAACAGGCAGCTCATAAGACTCTGGAAGCCGTAGCTGGCTCAGGTTTTGCTTTGGCTCACCCTGCTTTGTGCCTTCATGCACTCCGGTCGCAGCGGTTGCTGGAGATGCTGTGTGCATCTCTCGGCAAAACCCAGGCGACACTGAACACCGGGCTGAGGACCTCTCTCATCTCCAAAACAGATTTTGCTATTTACTCACTGCTGGGAAGCATCTGGCTCGCTCCCGGCCGCTCTACAAGGGACCCCAACGCCAACACTGCTGCACTGACCGCTTGTCCCCTCTGCTCTTTCAGCGCCGGGGTAGGACGCACGGGCACTTTTATCGTCATCGATGCCATGCTGGACATGATGCATGCGGAGAGGAAGGTGGACGTTTACGGCTTTGTGAGCCGGATCCGGGCTCAGCGCTGCCAGATGGTACAGACAGATGTAAGTGTGCTGCTGCGGACTCGTCTGGGCTTTGCTCGCTGGAGTTAGATTTCGGTACCCAGCCTGCAGCGAAGCCTATGTGCAGGTCGAGTATCATCCTTCCTTTTGGAAGGATGCTGCATCAAGTGAGCCTTTTGCTGGGCCCTGCTCCTTTTAATCCCCTTCATAGAATTGTTTAGGTTGGAAAAGACCCTTAAGATCATCGAGTCCAACCGTTAACCGAACACTGCCAAGTCCACCACTAAACCATGTCCCTAAGCGCCACATCTACACGTCTTTTAAACACCTCCAGGGATGGTGACTCCACCACTTCCCTGGGCAGCCTGTTCCAATGTTTAACCACTCTTGCAGTAAAGACATTTTTCCTCACGTCCAATCTAAACCTCCCCTGGCGCAACTTGAGGCCGTTTCCTCTCGTCCTTTCGCCAGTTACTTGGGAGAAGAGACCGACCCCCACCTCGCTACAACCTCCTTTCAGGTAGTTGTAGAGAGCGATGAGGTCTCCCCTCAGCCTCCTTTTCTCCATACTTGGAGAAAGTTTTGTGTCATGTCAGCTTTGTGTCACGTAGCAAATAAGGTCCCCGTACAACAGGAGAAAGGTTGTTAACCACTTTTCTGGGGTCTCGGAGGGGTGCCACGTGCCCAGCGAGCACAGGTGGGCAGTGGGGTGGTGGGTTTGCTGCCAGCATGTGCCCGGGCACTGGGATGTGCTCGCTGAGCGTGGAGCGGAGGCTGATGGCTTCTCCCTGCAACCCTTGCAGATGCAGTATGTGTTTATATACCAAGCACTTCTGGAGCACTATCTCTACGGTGACACGGAGCTGGAGGTGACCTCGTTAGAGATCCACCTCCAGAAGATCTACAACAAAGTGCCAGGGACCAGCAGCAACGGGCTGGAAGAGGAGTTCAAGGTGAGCGTGGTTCTTGTCCTGGTGCATCCACTCGGACGGTGCTGGGCTGCGGGGACCACCATGCGCTTGCCTGGCGCAGGGCGACTCTGAAAGCTGCCACTGCTTTCGTTCCTTCCTCTGCAGAAGCTCACTTCAATCAAAATTCAGAACGACAAGATGAGAACGGGCAACTTGCCGGCAAACATGAAGAAGAACAGGGTGCTTCAGATAATTCCATGTAAGACTTGTTTGTCTGCCTGGGGAAAGCATGCCCGGTGGGTGAGGGGACTGCTTGGGTGGTTGTGGGGACAGGAGTCAGGCTGGAGAAATGGGCCAACAGGGACCCCGTGAAGTTCAACGAGGAGAAGTGCAAAGTCCTGCCCCTGGGGAGGAACAACCCCCGGCAGCAGTATGGGCTGGGGGCCACCCAGCTGGAAAGCGGCTTGGCAGGAAAGGACCTGGGGGTCCTGGTGGACACCAGGTTGACCTTGAGCCAGCAACGTGCCCTTGCAGCAAAGAGGGCCCGCGGTGTCCTGGGCTGCGTTAGACAGAGCATTGCCAGCAGGTCGAGGGAGGTGATCCTTCCCCTCCACTCAGCACCGGTGAGGCCACGCCTGGAGCGCTGTGTCCAGCGCTGGGCTCCCCAGTACAGGAGAGACATGGACATACTGGAGAGAGCCCAGCGAAGGGTCACCAAGATGATTCAGGGACTGGAGCATCTCTGCTGTGAGGAAAGGCTGAGAGAGCCGAGTTCAGCCTGGAGAAGAGGAGGCTGCGGGGGGTCTCACCAATGTCTACAAGTACCTGAGGGGAGGGAGCAAAGAGGACGGAGCCAGGCTCCTTCCAGCGGTGCCCAGTGACAGGACAAGGGGCAACGGGCACAAACGGAGACACAGGAGGGTCCCCCTGAACATCAGGAAACACTTTTTGAGTGCGAGGGTGACCGAGCACTGGCACAGGTTGCCCAGGGAGGTTGTGGGGTCTCCATCCTTGGAGATCTTCAACAGCCAGATGGTCCTGGGCAACCAGCTCTGGGTGGCCCTGCTGGAGCAGGGGGTTGGACCAGATGACCTCCAGAGGTCCCTTCCCACCTCAACCGCTCTGTGATTCTGTGAGTGCTCAGGAGCTGTCGAGACGGAGGCATTTGTGCCTGCAGTAGTGGAGTCACAGACTGGCTGAGGTTGGAAGGGACCTCTGGAGATCGTCTGCTCCAACCCCCTGCTCAAGCAGGGACAGCATGAAGGGACAGGGCAGAGTCAAGGGCAGGTGTTTCTTCATGGCCAAATGTAACGCTGCCCCCAGGGCTTTTCTTCGTTCTGCCCTGTCCCTGCTGTGACTTTCTTCTCAGAAGGTTTATGCTGCCGAGACCACCTGCCTCGAGGGAGAAGGGAGTCCCTGTGTTGAACAGGTCCTGCTCCTTCAGTCCTCAGCATCCCCTTCTCCTTCCCCAAACCAGGGCATGGCAGAAAGCAGAACTGAGTCTCCTCGTCCCAAATGGGTGCTGTAAACACAGGGCTCCCCTTCCCATATCTCTGTCCTCTCACCTAGAGCTTGGTGATGTCCCAACTAAAGGTGGGACATGGTTATCAAGGAGTCGTGCTTTGAAGGTGTTCCCCAAAACTCAGATCATTTCTCTTCTGTTCATCTTCAGATGAATTCAACCGAGTAATCATTCCAGTGAAGAGAGGTGAAGAGAACACAGACTACGTAAACGCATCCTTCATTGACGTGAGTCTTCTTTAATCTTCTTTCCATCTTCTCCCAATGGAAGCTCTTTACCTCACGCTGCTTCCCATGGAAAGTATTTGTCCCGAAACACTTCTTCTCTGGGTTTTGTGAGGCTCTTTCCACTTGACTTTGCTTCGTGTCACCGGATGGTGCTGGTTTCTTTCTCCAAGAAACCCCTCTGTATATACAGTTTCCTTGTGACCCACGGATGGTGGGAAAGGAGAGCTGGAGCTTGAGCAGAGCCTCCAGTTCCTGGTCTCACTTCTGCAACTCTGGGCTCTGATGATGGCTTTGGAGAAGCGGATGCACGTAGCCGTGGAAATGATTGCTATACGGCACTGTTCATTTGGTCAGAAAACATCCACTAGATTAGGTAACGGAGCAATACACGGATCCCAAAACCCTTGGGAAAAAGCAGGTCAATCCCATTATACCTGTCTGGGTGACGGGAGGAGATGAGGCAGAGAGGTTAAGTGCTTTCCTCACTCCGAGGAGGAGGTAAGTGATTGCACATCCTTTCCTCGTGAGTAATGCTGTTGACTTCAGGGGGACATCTCGTATGAGTATTTATCTTCGTGCAGTGATGCCAGCGCTGGCTAAGTGACAGAGCCCTGCTCTTTTCTAGCCCAATTCCTATTTTCATCTCCTAATGGCAGGGGTTTTTTTTCCCCCAAAGGGAGATTGCTGCCATGGGTTGAACCAGCAAAACTAGCTTATTCCCAGTTACAACATCCCAAATTAATTGCTCCCTGAAATCTCCTTTGCTGGGTCCCCGTGGGTTGCTTTGGCTGCGTGAGCATCCGACACAACGCAGCTGGGAGCAGCCGCCTTGTTCTGCGTCGAGATCAGAAAGCTTAAATGTCACATAAGCAATTTTTGTGGAGGATTCAATTTCCTGCCTCTGCTGAACTTTGCTTAAATGACAAGCTCCAAATAATGAAGCATCTGTAGTCACAGCCTGCAGCGAGGGCACAGGGGAACGTCGGAGGGGTTTTGGAAACAGAAGCACTTTGTGGTCGTGGAAGAGCCAGAGTCAACCAGACTTACTACTGGTTTTCATAGATCATAGATCATAGTATGGTTTGGGTTGGAAGGGACCTTAAAGATCATCTAGTTCCACCTGGTTTTGCTTACTTTTTCCAAAAATCCCCAGTAAAAATCATACCTGAAGTAGTTGGAGCTTAGGCAAGGCTCTGCTACGGTGCTCAGACTTTGCAACATCGCTTAGGAGTGCTGGAAACCCAAATCTTTCTTCACCAAATGGACAAGGCCGTGCACGTGTAGAGGATATGATCCTCCTCGAGCTGCATTTCTTTAAAAACAAAGGTCTTACCACGGTAAAGCGCTGGCTGAGGGTACCTCAGCTGCCGAGCGGCAGTGTGGTAATGCCCATGCGTGGGGACGTAGCCCACCATGAGAGCAGGTTTCTCTGCCCGGGCTGTGGTCACTCACACGGACGGTCATGATCCTCCCAAAAATTCACTGAGCTTGGTAACCTGACTGTGTCCAAGAGTGTTCCTCCCGCTGCTCCTGGCGTCCAAGCGCTGACGAGTCACCGCTAACCCCGTTTTCAAATTGCAGGGTTATCGCCAGAAGGACTCTTATATCGCCAGCCAAGGACCGCTGCAGCACACGATAGAGGACTTCTGGAGGATGATCTGGGAGTGGAAATCCTGCTCCATAGTGATGCTAACGGAGCTGGAGGAGAGAGGCCAGGTAAGCGCCCGGGGATAGCTGCACTGGAGCACCAGCAAAATAGATCAGTGTGACCCCTTAAAATCTCCCGATGGCCACGGCACTGCCAGTGCCGCACGCGTTGGGTGCTCTTTCACCCTTTCTTTAGCAAAGCCATGCAGGAGACATATTTCAGCCTCTACTTCTAGTGCAAAGAATCCAGATGTTGGTAGACCCAGGGTGGGGAGATGTTCAATAAACCAACTCTGGACCCTCAGTTCTCAAAGCACCTCTGGGCATCTCATCTCCGAAGCAAGCCCATGAGATAGTGATAGGACAAGGAGTAACAGTTTTAAACTGAAAGAGGGTAGATTTAGGTTAGATATTAGAAAGAAATTCTTCATTGTGAGGGTAGTGAAGCACTGGCACAGGTTGCCCAGAGAGGTGGTGATGCCCCATCCCTGGAAACATTCCGGGTCAGGTTGAACGGGGCTCTGAGCAACCTGATCTAGTTGAAGACGTCCCTGCCCACGGCTGGGGGGTTGGAACTAGATGATCTTTAAGGTCCCTTCCAACCCAAACCATTCTGTGATTCTATGAGATCCCACTTGGCTTTGGGCAGCTGCCAGCAGCAGGAGAAGACTCCTTCCATTCAAGCCCACAGGAAAAGTATGGGGTCTTCACCCTGTCTCCTCCTGTAATGCTTTCTCAGGAGAAGTGTGCCCAGTACTGGCCGTCTGATGGCTCAGTGTCCTATGGAGACATCACTGTGGAGCTGAAAAAAGAGGAGGAGTGCGAGAGCTATACGGTGCGGGACCTGCTGGTAACGAACACCAGGGTAAGAGTCTGGCCTTCTCCCTGCGGAGAGCTCTAGGTCCTCTTGGGTTTGGCTGTCATCAACTCCCATTGGCGTTTATGGTGCTTTGCGGTTCCTCTTGCAAGTGCTGAACCTTCCCTCTGGCATCTTCAGCTCCATCATCTCCCCGTCATCCCAAAGTAGTGTCTGTCCCCTGCAATCCCACCTTCTTCCCTACGCTTACCTCCCACCCCTGGGGGTTCCTTGTCCTGCTGAGCTCTTGTCATCCAGCCCCTCTGCCCTGCCGCCACCAAGCAGCCCTCGTCCTCCTTCTGCCGTGTGCCTGTGCCCACCACCCAACCTCCCTCTTCCTCCCCGTTCCCTGCGTCCTGCCCTGCTCCGTGCCACGGGAATGCCTCCCCTCCACAAGCGGACAGCTTTCCTGAGCAGGTGGTTTTCCCAAAGCCTTGAGCTGGTGGGTTTCTTGGTACAGGTCTCCCACCAACCTACTGACCCTGAGCTGTGCTCTTCCACCAGGAAAACAAGAGCCGACAGATTCGGCAGTTTCATTTCCACGGCTGGCCAGAAGTTGGGATCCCCGGGGATGGGAAGGGAATGATCAACATCATCGCGGCTGTGCAGAAGCAGCAGCAGCAGTCTGGCAACCACCCGATCACTGTGCACTGCAGGTAAAGCCCGGGTGGAGCAGGGGTTGGCCACCCCTCCAAGGGGACCTGCTCTGCAGGAAGCTTTGGAGGTGGTCAAAGGTCCTTCAGAAGACTTGGGCTGAGCAGGAGCAGCCCGGGCAGACGTGGTACGGGGTTTTCCTGCTCGGCTAAGCAAAGAGGCTTCGATCTCGTAGAGCAGGTCCTAGCTAAACTAGGAGAGGCTGGGGCAGGACCGTTGGTTCCTCCCGTTCTCCGGTGGTTCCCCTATGGATTGTCCCCTGAGCAAAGCCAACACGGTCAGGACAGATGGTTTCCTTTACCTTCTGGTTTCTCTTTGCCAGTGCCGGAGCAGGAAGAACAGGCACCTTCTGTGCGCTGAGCACTGTCCTGGAAAGGGTGAAGGCAGAAGGGATTCTTGACGTCTTTCAGACGGTGAAGAGTTTAAGACTACAGAGGCCGCATATGGTGCAGACACTGGTAAGCGCAGCTGAGCACACCCCACGTTCCTCCTGCCACCCCAGACCTCAGCGGGAATGGGCTGGGGACTCAACGTTGAGCAAAAACTTCCTCGATTGAAGGTTTTCTCTCTCCACAAAAGAGCAAGGGGTGGAGGTGGGTCAGGAGGTATCTCCCCTTCCTCCTGTTAGGACAACTGGAAGAGCGCAGCTTGGCTGGCTGAAGGCATCAAGCCCCTTGTCTGAAGCCATCAAGCCCCTTTTGAGCACTGACACGAGCTGGAGGAGCCTCCTTGGAGACATCCTCAGCCGCATCCCACGTATTTATGGGCTCCGGGAGCCTGGCAACCTGTCCTGGAGCGGCCGTGGCGGGGGCTTGGGCAGGCAGCGTGGCAGGGAGGGGAGGAGCAGGCAGGACGGGGTGAGGTCTGGCACAGTGGTTTGCGAGGATGCTCAGGGATTTCAGAAGAAGTCTTTTGGGGGTCAAAACAGGACCTCGGGGAGGAAGGGGAAAGCAGAGTTTCTTTTGCTGGTGGCAGCCCAGCGAGGAGGGTGGGCAGCCCAGTTTTGGGGTCACAAAGGAGGTGGGACCCGCTCACGGGTGGGAATGCGGTTCCTGCCCTCGGTCCG
>NW_008825538.1:41712-42151 GCF_000699105.1 Pygoscelis adeliae | reverse complement strand
CGGTCCCCCCCCCCCCCCCGAATCCCGCAGGAACAGTACGAATTCTGCTACAAGGTGGTGCAGGAATATATCGACGCCTTCTCAGACTACGCCAACTTCAAGTGAAGAAAACAAAAAATCCACGCCCCGAAACAAATGACAGAAGAGTTGCCTTCTTTAATATTTTGTAATATTCTGTTTGTTAATATACCCCCCCGAAAAATATGTGTATATATCTTAACTGTTTTAGAGGTTGGTACCATAAGCTTCATATTAGCTGGAGATTTTATATGTAGCAAAGTGTTAGTGCAGATACTGTTGGCTCCTTTTTTTCCAATGTTTTATTGGGGAATTAAATAGCGTGATGTTTGGATTAATATCGTCATACCATCTCTCTTCTGGAGAGTTGATACAGGCTGTTATTTTGTTTTGAAATCTTTTTTTTTTTTTTTTATAGGTG
>NW_008825538.1:40150-41398 GCF_000699105.1 Pygoscelis adeliae | reverse complement strand
GTGACCTTGGCAGCGACCGCTGGGATTTCAACACCCCCACCCCCCTAAAAAAAACCAAAAAACCAGAAAAACGAAAGGGGTTTTGCTCCCTGAAGGAAACGTCCGTGTGTTCGGTGCCGGATTTTAGACCTGCCGCAGGGCCCGGGGTCGGAGCGGGGCCCCCCGCGGCCCTGAGCCCAGGGGGCTCGCAGGGACCCCACGGGCTCCCAGCAGCGAGGGGTGCTGCTGCCTGGGGTCTGGGGGCTCCGGCTGGAGGAGAAAAGTGGCTCCACGTGGTCCGAGCTCCGTGTTCGCACCGGTTGTGTCTCTTCCCAAGCGCCGCCCGGACCCTTCCCCTCCTCTTGGTCTGTAACGGCAGCGGAAGAGAAATTTTGGAGCCATCTCGAACGCGTCGGGCTCGCTGGGGCCGTCCCCGTTTCCCCCCCAGACCCGCTGTGTCCTTGGGCCCGGCGTCCTCATTCCCCAGCTCTAAAATGAAGCTGTGAGAGCAACCTCCGCCCACCCCACCGGCGGAAAGGCCTTGGAGCAAGCCGGGAGACCTTCCGATAGCCGTGGTCCAGAGAACAGGCCAGCCGGGGAAATGCCGCTGTTTCAGAGGATGGGTTCATTTTATTTGGTCTTTTCTTCTTCTCCGTACCCTCGGTGCTCCTTGAAGGTGTGAATGAAAGCTAGGGAGAAGAGCCCTGTGTCCCAGAGGAGACAACCGGGCTTTCTCAAGCCGCAGCAGCAGGGAGGAAGGACCTCTGGACCGTTGGCCAGTGCCCAACCTGCTGCAGGTCTTCGCCTCCGTCCTTGGACCAGGAGGCCTCCATCCCTAGATGCCGGAGGAGATTGCAGATTGTTTCTCCTGGCATCTCAAGAGCTGCTAAGATCTGTCGGTGGGCACGTTCAAAACTCGGCCGGTTGCTCCAAGCAGCCCGATCTGACTTTGGCGTTGGTCCTCCTCCGTGCAGGAGGTTGGACTGGAGACCTCGGAGGTCCCTGCCAACGATGTTCCTGTGTTTCTGCTCCTCAGGAAGGATGTGCGTGGTCCTAAACCTGGGACCGGGACTAGGACTGGGAGCAAGGCTTGAGGGACGTGCCCGTCCGTGGGGCGAGGCGGTCTGATCTCCTGCCAGAAATTAAACGTAATGAAGGTGACTTCTTGCTCTGGGCTGGATGGGGCTCCACCAAAACAGCTGCAAATGCAAATCCCAGAATCATGGCATGGTTTGGGTCGGAAGGGACCTCTCAAGGCCCTCTCGCCCA
>NW_008825538.1:39325-39850 GCF_000699105.1 Pygoscelis adeliae | reverse complement strand
CCTCTTTTTTCTTTTTTTTTTTTTTTTCCATGGAGGCTCCGTCATGGGGATGAATTCGGGTTATCGGAGCAGGAGGCAAAAAAATGCTGATTTTGATCGTTCTCCTCCCAGAAGAAGAAAAAATCTAAGGAAAGCCTAAGGCTGGTGACGGGCCAGGGCAGCAGAAGAGTCCTAAGGGCCAAGAAAAGTCCCGAGGACCCAGGGTGCGGCACTTCTGTATTAAAGAAAATAGGTGAATATGGTTGGGTTTAGTAGGTTTTTTGTTACAAAGAGGCGTCCGAGGAAACGCCTTCCCTGCTCCTCCTGCAGCCGGGGGGGACCGTGCCCTGGATAACCGGGGGGGAGCTCCGACCCCCGCTGCAGGCACTGGGAGCACTGGGTTCGGAGGGGAGGTTTCACCCCCCCAAAAATGACCTCGCTGCTGTCGTCGTCCCCGCTCCGTCGCCTGGCACCCCCTCGTGAACCCCAGCATCCTGGCTTCCTTACTGAGCTCCTGAATCTGGGGGGGGGGGGCTTCGCCCCAAG
>NW_008825538.1:32427-33866 GCF_000699105.1 Pygoscelis adeliae | reverse complement strand
AAGCGGGAGAAGGTTAAAAGGGACGCGCCCGGCTGTCCCGTCCCCCGCCGGCTGTCCCTCGGCCCGTCGCGAAGCGCTCGAGCTTCCGCATCCGGGTCCTGCCGGAAGAATGACGTGCTCCCACTTGGAGCTCCCAAACGGAGCCAGACCCCGCTGGGGCTCGGGTCTACGCCACGCCTGTGGGTGCCCGTCTGTGGGAAAGCTTTTGCCTTCAGGTTTGGCGTGAATTCTTCTCTGGCGGGAGGAGGGAAATTCTCTTCGCCCCCGCACCAGGGACGCAGGGGCTCTCTCCCCCCGGCGCGGCCGCTCTGCTCCTTCCCGTTTGTTCTGGCTGCGCTCGGAGCTGCAGCCTTTGCGTCCCGGGGGGGTTAGTGCGCCCCACCGAAGTGCCGCCCTGCAGCGCCTGAGCACCCAGCAAAGCCTACCTGTTTCGGTTGTTTGTTTGTTTGTTTGTTTCCTTTCCGTGTGGCAGAGAGGAAAGAATTAGGAAGGAAGAGGAAGAACAGAAGAGGCGGAAGCTGCAGGCTGCGGAGAACAAGGCCAGGATAATGGAGGCTTTCCTGAAGGAGAAGGAGAAGGAGGTTCTCCAGCTGCAGGTAAGAGCAGCTGGTGCCCGCTGGGGAGGACGCTGCCAGCAGTCCCCCCGAGGGATTTGACGGCAGCCCGTGGGAGCGATGGGGAAGGCGTAGGCTTGTTTTCCAGCGATTTTCCTGTTGGTAGCTGGGAACACAAGTGTCGGCGCCTTCCAGGCGTGTTGACAGCGCGCGGAAGGGACAGAGGTTGAGTGAGAGCTCTGAAAACGGAGGGTGGCATAATCCTGAGTGGGAGGCTAAAGGTTTCCTCGTTCTGGGCTCGGCTCCTGCCGAGGTCCCGGCGATGCCGGTGGCGTCTCGGGAGATCCGCGAGCTCTGCAGGCACCAGCAGCTCGTGCGCTGCCCGGAGCGAGCCGTCGGCTAACGCGCGTTAAGAGCCGGTCCTTGTCCTTCCTTCAGGAGGAAGCCAAAACCTTCATCACCCCCGAGAACCTGGACGCGCGGATCGAGGAGTGCCTGGACAACCCTCGCAACTACAACTTCGCCGTCGACAAGGACGGGCGGATCGTCAAACGGACGGTGTTGTCTTAGCGGCCCCCGCCTGGGACGGGGGGTGCGGGCCCGGTCGCCGGCCGGAGGCTCCGCTTACGAGCTGGTTTCTTCGTTTTCATGTAGAAATCAACCGCAGAATCGTTGGAGAAAGCCTGCGGGCCTGGCTGTGGTTCTTCTGAAGGGTGCGGGAAGGAGGGCGAGGGAGAAATTTGGGCTTGCGACAAGCAGCAGAGGCACCAGCGGTCGGCCTCAGCCCTGCGAGGGGGCGGAGAAGCTGCCCGCGAAGCCCGCTGGCGTTCGCGTGCCCGTCGCTCTGGCTCGCCGCGCTTCCGCCTCCCGCGTCTTTGGATCCAT
>NW_008825538.1:23401-24144 GCF_000699105.1 Pygoscelis adeliae | reverse complement strand
ATGAGGGTAATTCCCCCCCCCCCGTGGGGTGAAGGTAACCGCAGCCCCCGACTCAGGTCTCCCCGGGACCAGGGGAACGGCGAGGTCCCAAATTCGCCCCGTGCCCACCACCAGAGACGCTGAATCACCCGCGTGGGGCAGCCATGGGCAGCTGTAATGACCAATTCTATTAGCGCCGGCCACGTTTCCCCATCCAGACCCATCCCTTCGCAGCGGGAGCCGAAACCCACTTGCGTCCCGGGACCGAGGAGGACGCAAAAGCCCTCGGCTGGGGAAACTTGTCTTGAAAAGAAACCCAGATGTCAGCTCTAAATTGGGTGTCAGACGCTCGTGCTCCGTCTCTTCATTACTGTATCGTAAAATTACATTAGCCGGGAATGATCTGCATTCAAATGGCTCTGTGTCTGGAATGATAACGCGGGAATATGAGATTAAAATGTAATTATGCTCTTTAAAGTCGAGGAAGGTTAATAAAATGTTTTTCCAAGTTGCAGAGGCTCTGCAGCCGCAACGCAGCATCACTTACGGGAATCAAGGGGAGGACGAGTTGGGAAGGGGGAGGCAGGGGGGAGGCAAAAAGTGTGTAGAAAACATAAAAAGGGGGTTTGGGGGATGAAAATATCGGGGGCACGTGGGGTGAGTCATGGAGGGGAGTGATCTCAGGCTGATGGGGTTTCATGGGGCTGGGCAGACTCAGCCGGGAGCGTCCTTGCGGGGCAGCGATGCTCACTGGTACCCGGCCG
>NW_008825538.1:10972-21986 GCF_000699105.1 Pygoscelis adeliae | reverse complement strand
GGCGTGAGGCCGATGGGGAGGGGGGATCCCGCACCTCCTGGCTGAGCGCAGCACCTTCTTTTTCCGTGTCGCGGCTAAAGATGCTCCTCTGCTTCCATGACATATTGGGAAATAGCTTTGATGCTCGTCTAAAGAAGGAAGAGCAGCCAACGTCAAGATTCTCCCTCCCTGTATCAGCAAGAGGGGGCGCGGGGGTTGAAACTTGCTGCCAAAGGGTCCTACGGGGTTAAGGAGGAGGAGAAATGGGGCGGATGAAGGCTCTGAGCAACCCTATGCGACAGGGAGAGGAGCTCTCCTCTGAGCAGGGGTTGGACCAGACGGCCCCCCTGCCATCCCTTCCACCCTCTGCTCCGTCAGGCTCCGCGCTCACTCCCTGTCCCTCCCCGGAGAAGGAGGGAACCTCGAGAGCTAACTCGCCTTCAACCCCAGCGAGATGGCTCCCAGCCCGGACCGCTGCCCACCGGCAGGATGTCACGAGAAGCTTTTGGCCAGGAGAGATGCTTGGCTGAGCCGGCGGCTTCGGGTTTCGTCGGAGGCGACCGGGCTTCGTTGGCGCCAGAGAAGAAGGAGGTGGCTGTGCGGATGGGGAGCTCCTCCGGCAGCCATCGCTCCCCGGAGACGCGGGGCGGAGGAGGTGCGAGCGCTGAATCACGGCGGGATGGTTCGCTGCAAACACACCACCGCCACCGCCACCGAATTAAGAGGGTTTTTGCTGCCTCTGAACCGTGGGATTTTTAGGAATTTGGTTTTTTTTGCCGATTTTCTAACCCTGTATTACTTAAAGATGGGGGAACTGCCTATTTTTGCTACGGATGGAGATGGATTATAAACTCCCGCTGACGCAGAGGAAGAGCAAGATCAGCTCAGCGCTGACACAAAGCCGCGTTTCGGCCGCTTGATGAGGCTGCCCTTTCCTCGGGCCAGAAAGCCAGGAACACGAGGGGTTGCTCAGCAAGCAGGCGCCTGTTAAGAGAACAAAGGTATTACACGCAAAGGCGAGTTGAGTCAGCTGGAGGCTCCTTACCCCAGAGAAACTGGCACAGAACATCAGCGAGCAACGTCTGCTGGGCGGAGAGAAATTACCAATTAAGCGGCAACAGCAGGGGGTTACACAGGTGACAAACCCCTCCGCTGTCACCTTACCCTCGGCACACCCAGGACACGCCAGAGACAGAACGTATCCGAGTGATTTGTCCTTCTGGGTTTTTTCCGAACAGCTCCTTGAAGACCAGACCTCCTCGGGTTTAGGTATCCGAGTCTCACCCCTGTGAGGGTCCACGCAGCTGCTGCGACAGCCCCCCTAAACCCCGCGCCTCTGCAGGCCCTTTGTGTCGACTCGCTTGGCTTTTTCCAGCCCGTTTATTCAGCGCTCTGCAAAGAGGTTCACGCCACGAAATCGTTAAGACGCACAATGAGACCAATTACGAGTCGGAAAGAGAACCTGACTTTAAACATAATTTTATTAAGGCTTAAATGTCTATCAGCCAGACGGGAGCTGGTCCAGTCACACGACATAAACCGAGAGTGACGTTCGGTGTAACGCGATGGCTTTCCTACAAGAGTTCGTACGAGCAGGATGAGATCGCTGCCCCTTACTCACGCATTATCCGCGGCCTCTCTTCGTGACTTGCTGGACTCCGGGATGAACGACGTGCTCCTGCAGCGCGGCACCGCAGGGAGGAGGGGGGGTGAGGCGGGGAAGGGGAGAAGTCAGGTAGCTTGCATGTTGTCAACCACAGGGACTTCGCCTGGTCCACGACCGAATGGCTGCTCGTCAAATACGTAAATGGTTTTTAACTCACAGGGAAGCTAAACTCACAGTCCAAAAGGCACCTATGCTAAACCACTGAGCCACTGGGATGGTGGTAAGAGGGCGGGTGCGACAGGTGGAAGTCAGTTCTGTATAAATACATATTCCTTGTTAAAGAAGCTATGGCTTTTATTATCCTCAGATCGCTTTGCTCCGGCGCGATGCTCTAACCCCCCCCACCCCCCAGCACTCTGCAAAGCACAAGAAGACCAAGTCCTCTCCACCGTCACGGGCGCTCATCCGCCAAGCTCTCCGAAGGCCTTCGCCCTCCTACGGATCAATACAGACACAGGGAACAGCAGCGGCTCCGTGTTCTCGTCCTCCCGGCAGGCCCCGGCAGCCGGGGGCTCAGAAGTGAACCCTCCTGACGTCGTGCGTGGCAGCCGACCTTTTACAGCTCCCGCACAGTATCGATGACGGAGACTTCTGCTTCTCGGCCAAGCAGGGGCGACACATGAGGTGGCCGCAGGGAAGCTGGTAAACGGGCTCCGTTTTGAAATAAGAGGAGAAGGTTTTGCCGCAGGAAGCGCATCCTTGGGTCTGGCTGCTCCTGCCGTGCTCTGCGAAGGCGACAGGAGAAGCGGCTCGGTCAGGGTTGGGGGGGGTGACAAGCCCACGCTGTGCCACCCCTTACGCGCCCAATCCCGCCTTCGAGCCGGGGGCCCCGCTTTCTGCAGACGTACGGCACAGCTGTAGGCGCCCACGGCTCAGGACCGTGGCCCGTTCCCTCTATCGCTACCGCAAGGAAAGGGAACGGCCTAGCTTCTGGGGCAGGCCGTGCTCGGAAGGGGCTGGATCACCTCAGCGTTTCCACCATCAGGCTTTTAACTGAGGGCAGGTGACCGTAAAGGGCTTTTCACTTTTACCGAGACTAAATCCGCCTCCCTTCCGCTTTTCCAACGCTGGGATTAAAATCACCGATTCCCGAGTGAAACGCTTTAGGTATCGCTTTGCATTCCAGTCACACGCTACCTATCAAGGGCTACTCAGTCAGCTCTTAAAGAGCAGCAATTTTAAAGGGCACAGCAAAAAGCTTAATAGCTTAATGTCGCTGCGAAACAGCTATTCGGAGAGAGAGACAGCCACTGGGAGCGGCACAGCCCCGGCCCGTTCTCAGGGCCCCTCGGTCCCTCTGAACCCCTCTTCTCCGCCACGAGCAGGCAGATCCTCGCTCAGGGGAAGAAGAGGAGCGAGCCAGCGGTTCGGGCATCGGCTTGCGGAGGGACATACGAAGGTTCAATGCTTCCCTGCACCCCGAAGAGATCATTTTGGGCACGCACGCGCAGCTGGATTAGCACGTCTAACCGCGAGGACTCAACAGCCTGGCCTGTATATATCCAAACCCGATGGGATTCTGGGCACACACGTGGCTGGTTGGCCTGTGACGCTGCTACCGCTACCTGTTCCTGTTAGGGGGTCAGCATGCTACACCGTATTTGCTAGATTTGCACCTCTCCAGCTGCATCTCCGCACCAGACCCATTCCCCATCCACGTGGCAACTCCCCGGCTTGCTTCGTGCAGCTAACCGGCAACGTTTAAGCCACCCGGCCCAACTCGCAGAGCTCTGGGAACAGCCAAAGCCTTGAGGCGGGGCGAGCCCTCAGTCTGAACTAAGCCGGTGCAGGCTGGGCTGAGCGCTATGTCTCAGCGCAACGCACCCAGGATCGTCCTTGGGCAGCGCAGACAAGCGACAGCCAACGACGCGGGCAGACGATCGGACTCATGCTGAAGCCCGCTCTGACTCTGGACGTGGACACCACACCTCACCTTCTGGGGGCCAACAAGGCCTAACCTGCCTCACCGGGAGAACAAACCATTGAAACTGCTGAGATAACAAAGCAGCAGTTAGGGATTGCCAAGTGAAGCTTGCTGGGAGACAATACGATATTTTTATATTGACTACACAATATTCTGGGGTCCGAAGAGGCACAGAAGGATGCCGAGCAGCAGCACAACCCTCCCTGTTAACCCAGTCCCAGTTCTCCTCTCCTCTCTCGCTCCCGCAGGTGAACCGGGGGCTCTTGCTGCTTACCGAGGACGGTGCCCGCGCTCCAGGAGCTGCTGCAGCCTCCCTCGCTCTGCGCCTGCTGCTGGCTTTTCATCAGCTTGGCCGTAAACGAGGGCATTGAGCTGAGCGCCGAGTTCAAGGCAGTGTCCAAACTCTCCGACAGTTTTTGTTCGTGAGAGACCAGATCTGCAACGAGAAGCACAAGCTCGAGAAGCCGACGCCGGGAAAAAGAAAGCTGTCAATGCGCAACAGAAATGCTGCTTTGCCTCTGAACCTTTGGGACAACACTCAGGATTTTAGGGGCTCTGCCACTTGTTTTCTCAAGAGGTCTCTTTTCCCCACCAAGGTGCCAGGATGGGGATGTAGTGCCTCGTCTCCTTTGGGTCCTAAAGATGGAAAGCCCTACGGATTACTGTCAGACACTCACGTCATGCCTCAGTGCCAACGAACATTCAGGTGCCGGCTTGTATCGGCAGGTCCGAACAAGGCCAAAATGCCAAATAATCCAGAAACTCCTGTCTCTCTGAAACCCCAGGCAGCTCCCTCGGCCCGCTCCACCGAGGGTCCCGGCCCCGTGCTCCCAGGCTTGCTTCGTGCAGCCAACCGGGAACATTTAAGCTGCTAACAACATCTGGGGGACTCTTTTTTCTCTTCGCCCCAGTTCTGAGTCAGGGGACAAAGCCAAAGGCACAGGGTCGGACCCTTCCCCGCAGCGTACTGCAGCGTTTTGTCCTGTGCAATACCGAAGGCGTTAATTAAGACTATGCATTAAGAGAATGGTGTCTGCATCGCTAACTCTGTTAAATCCATCTCCCAAAGGAAGACCTTTGAATTAGTGCTGCACATGTGCTACAGCAATCAAGGCTGATGAAACACCGAAGCACGAGCAACCTGGGCCGAGCACTGTGCTTTTATTTATGTACGGGCACGGCCTCCCCGGGAGCTCCAGGACCCCACAGGGCAGTCCCTGCTCCTGCGGGGCTGGGGCACATCCCCAGCGGGAGCCGTTACACGCCTCTGCAGTAAAAGTAACTAATGATTCCTCCTAAACCACGGAATGAGCTCTAGACTGAGAGATCAGAGCAGAGATGTGCAGTCTGACTTCTTCCTCCTCTTCCCCGTACCACCAATCATCAATTATTTTCTACCAAGTCTAAAGAATTTGTTTAAAATTAAAGAACCACCTAAGCTTTTTCCTTGAAACGTTTCTGGGCAATTTTGGGAGAAAAACAACGTGAGTGACAGGTACCAGCAGGAGTTAACAGCAATCAGAAGCCGTGGGCCACCTTTTGACGCATTACAGACCACTCGTTTAGAGAACACAAGGAAACTGAACTTACCTGCCTAGAGAGACAGCCCTTAGGGGACCAGAAGACACCCGTGCACCGTGTCTTTATACCGTCCCACTCAGACCAGACTGCTTGCAGCAGACGGCCTCAGACTCGGCCGCTCTCTTCAAG
This sequence comes from Pygoscelis adeliae, assembly GCF_000699105.1. NCBI lineage: Eukaryota > Metazoa > Chordata > Aves > Sphenisciformes > Spheniscidae > Pygoscelis > Pygoscelis adeliae. The sequence goes on along the minus strand of NW_008825538.1, from coordinate 16,707 downwards.
CTCACCTAAATATGAGATTGCTAAAGACGTCTCTCTCCCTCCTCCCAGCTTAAGTTTACCTTCCTCCTCAGGATTATCACCTAAAGCAGTAACTCAGTTTCATAGAATCATAGAATCACAGAATCATTAAGGTTGGAAAAGCCCTCTAAGATCATCGAGTCCAACCGTCAACCCAACACCCCCATGCCCACTAAACCATGTCCCTAAGCGCCTCAGCTACCCGTCTTTTAAATACTTCCAGGGATGGTGACTCCACCACTTCCCTGGGCAGCCTGTTCCAATGTTTAACCACTCTCTCAGTAAAGACATTTTTCCTCATGTCCAATCTAAACCTCCCCTGGCACAACTTGAGGCCGTTTCCTCTCGTCCTATCGCCAGTTACTTGGGAGACTCATGGTTACTGGTGAGACTGGTTACTCATGGTAGAAAATATAAGCCTTGCTGTATGAAGTACAGTTATATCCACGGAACAGTTGCACTGACAGCAACTCCAACACGTTTCAGGAATTCCTGTGCCAACAAGGGAGAAAGCAAACACGGCAAAAAGAGATGTGGATTCGGGTGAAAGATCTAGCGTGGAGTCAAGAGGAGCAATTGCCCACGAGCCACACTCTTCACCACGGACTGGAGGCTGAAGGTACCAGTCATTAGAGAATAAACCACAAGAGGGAACAGATTTTGGGGAGAGAGGCGTGAATCTCCTTGCTATTTAAACCACAGACCACCTTTGCTTTCTAAGGACTGTCGCCTCCTCACCAGTCCAGTCTGCCCCGGCACTCGAACACTGCTGGGTGGGAGCTGCTGGACCTACAAAGAGTATCCTACACTCCGGCGCCCAGCGCTCGGTGGATGCAAAGGTCTGCCTGCGTGGCCGCAACGCTGCCTTGGCTGCCTGGTAAGAAGCCGTGGCACGGCTGGGGACCGAGGTCGGTGAGAGCACTCAGCTTTTCAGGGAATTTACGTCCGGGTTGCAGGTCTGGACAGTTTTTCTGCCTCCTGGAGCTTATGCCCAGCGGCGCTGCTACCAGATCTCTGAGAAAAGCAAGGATGAAAGGAAACCAGTGCCCATTTCCTTCCCCTGTAGGCACAATTCACATCCCTTGTCTACTGTCTCTACCTGGTTTTCTGCTTTAACCAGCTGCAAACCCTCTGCAAGTCTCTCCCAGCCTGTGCTGTCTTCTCCTCCCTGCTCTGAAGGCAGCACTGCCTGCGATTCCCTTGCTGCCGTTTGTTCCAAGCCCTTGCGCTGCTGCACTAAGATTAGCGTGGACCGGAGGCTGTGCAGCGACACCTTCCCCAAGCTCAGCCTCTGCCACAGCAAGAGCAGCAATGTGAGAAGGTAAGGAGCCAGCCTGTCCCAGGGACACAATCTGCGTGACGACGCTGAGCGTGCAGGGAACCAGCTGCGCCAAGAGCCCAGGCTGGCAGTGCCCGGCTAGGGAAATCCAGGAGCAGGATTAGTGCCCCGTTCCCGCTTTCCACCCCGCCTCACTCCTTGTGATGAGATCCACACCGGCCAGGACTCCCTGTGCCATCACCACTGCACCACCAGACATTTCTTTTCCTGCCGCTGCGTATTTTCTTGCTGATGCAAGAACGTACTGGATGCCTGGGATAACAAATCGCCCATGATAAAGACACTTCAAACCAGCACACTGTGACAAAAACGTTGTCTCCACATGGACAGTGGCTTGAAAGCAAGGAGGAGAAAGGAAAAACAAACTAAAAAGGAAACACGGCGACCTGAGCAAACAAGAGGGCTGTGAAACAGACTGCACAGGTTAACACAACAAGAAGGACGAGCCTAGAGGTGAGAAAAGGTGAAGCAGAATGGGAGCAAACACCATCCAGGATGGCAGGTTGTGCTGAGGAGAGGGGAGGTGAATGAGACGATGACCTGACTTCCACACAACATCTATCAACAGCAAAATACAACGGCTTTAAAGCTTTCTAGAGGCAGGATGGGAATCTGTACCGGAGCCTCCTGACTTGAAAACCTGGCCCCGGGCTGTCAAGACATTCAAGAAACACAAGTGACTTAGGGAGCCACGATACCTGTCGAACAGTCCATTTGGATCAAATGCGAGTCACTGTCAGTTTTCATTTTTTTAGCACTGTTCTCTGAGGTAGACGTGACAAGTAAGTTTGTAGAAGAAAAATAGGGCGGCTGCACGGAGCTCTGATCCATACAGTCCATTTTCCTTTTCAGAGAAGACATTGTTACGGAAGAAGGTACGAGCATTTCCGAGGCGTGAGCCCTCCCGAGCAGGTTGGTGCCAGGGATGCTGTGCTGTAAGAGAAAGTGGTCTATCCTGGCCTTGAGGGTAGGGTGAGGTAAGGGCTGCGAGTGCTGGCTGAAGGCCACCCCAGTGAAAGGATCGCTGGGTACCCTGCCCCAAGACGCCTCACTCCGGTTGCATTTTTCCAAGGTGGTCTGGTCGATCACCTTCCCGGAGGGCAGGAGCATGGGGAAGGTCATGATCTCCAGAGTGATGGGGTCCAGGAATTCTTCGGGGATGTCTTGGACGACGTCCACCAGCTTGCGGAGGGTTTGCTGCTCGCTGTCGTTGGCGCTGAAGGGCACGCAGTCGCTCTCCATCGGCGTCCAGAGCTCTGGCTTGAGGCTGCCGACGTCCTGGGCGAAGAACTGGGAGGCCACCTGAAAGACGCCCTCGATCACCTCCTGCGGGCACGATTTGGCAGGCTGTCCCCACACCTCCAGCCTCTTAATGCAAGGCAGGCTGCCTCCGGCCACGTGGGTGATGCAGATTTTTAAGTGCGACACGTTGCTCAGCGAGGCAGGCCCTTTGTTCCAGAGGTCTTGAGATGCAGAGCCAGGGTAGGAGAAGACATTTTCCATCTGATGGAAGGGAGGCCTCGGCTTGAAGCCTCGGTGGCCGAACGTCACTTTGCTTTGATTTTTTAAGACAGCTTTGCCCACCAGTGTGAAAGTGTCTTTGTCCGACACAGGCTGACCAGCCAGACCTGAGAACTGACCCTCAGGGCTCTGCCAAGAGGTTTTATTGCACGAGGTAGAGGTGTAAACTTCGAGCCCGGAGAAGGTTTGGTATCCCCCGGATGAGATGTCGATATTGATCCGGCAGATCTCAATGTTGAAGGGAAAAGAGATCGTGACGTGGACCGGAGGTTTGATAAAGTATTCGCTGCGGAAACCACGATTTCTCCTGGCAAGGTCTTCAGAGATCAGATTCTCCACTTCGTAACCATCAGCAGAAATCTGTGTTTCAGGAGAAAACTGGATTTAATCTGAAGCAAGAAAATAAAAGGAAACTAATTTCACAAGCACTTATGTAGATTCTCAAGATGACATCAGCTGGGAACCAAGGCTGCGGTTTCACGTGCAGCTGACACAACACAGGAGATGCCTGCTGCTGAGGCAGAGCAGACCCACTCCCACCCTCCTCCAGCCACGCGGTCCCATCCGCTCTTCTCTGCACCCTCTGTTACCTGGCCAGCCATTTGCAGAGCTGATTTAACGGCTCAAAGAGAGGAAAATTATGGACGGTTTGTGGTTTTGGCTGGGTCAGTGAAGTAAATCAAGTGGGAGAGCGTGGCTGGGAGCAGAGCATGTGTGTGCGTGCGGGAGGCAGGAGTCTCCTCTCTTTCAACAGCGGTGAAACATTATGTCAGCCTATCCTGCCACGTGGAAACACACCCGGAATCACCCGGTTACAGGATCCCAGAGAAACCTCCGGAGCTCAGGTAGCCGACTGCCTTCTCCTGCTCTGGGATCAACCCCACCCATCCCTGAGGGAGATCCGTCTAACCAGGCTGGGTCCCACCCCACGTCTGCCAGAAGATGCGGTCCCACCCTCTGGTCTGCTCCTGGACAGGCTGGCTCTACCCGTTCCCTTTCCTGGAAGCCTCGGGGCTTAAAAAGTCTGCATCACTTGCTAAACGAACAGATAACAGCAAGGAATATCCATTCCACCTGCTTAATATGGTCACTCTACACCCTCCTGATCACAAGAATCACACCAAAGCCCAGCAGCGTGGCTGGGTCTCTCAACACACCACCCGGATGGCTGGTCACACCCGTACTGCTATTTTAACAGCACCAACACTTACAAACCCGAGGCTGCCTTGGATTTTGGGGTGTGAGTTGCAGGGGAGACTTACAATTAAAAAATGGCTTTGAATTAAAAACTAGTCAGTATTTAAGAGATTCTGATGATGCTGGGTGAGAACTTAAGTACTTGTAGAGTACAGTAACTTCAGCAAACATTGTCAAGAGCTGCATATTCTACTGGACAAAGGGGAAGCTCTAATACTGCACGGAAAAAGGTCATCTCAAGTCAAAGCACGCACACCCATAAGCACGTAACATTGTCTTGTTATGAGATCCTGCAAAATCAGGGCTTTTTCCTTCCAACAATTCGTGTGTGCCGCATTAGAGCAGTCACAGGAGGTTATACAGTGTTCTAACACTACCTAGCAGAGATTGACCAAAGCGTAGACAGGACAAACCAATTTTTGAAGAGTAACTTGTGGGAAATCTCTCAAAACCGATTTTTCAAAGTCCTGAGCCTTCAGCTCCACTTTATCTTCACGTGAGCTGCAGATCCCAAGCACCCAGCCATGGGTTCTCTTAGTGCTCGCACATCAATGACTCTCTCAAGACCGAAGCACAAAGGGGGAAGGGGATCCAGGAGGACAGATTCCCAACATCAGTTCACAAAACCTCCTTGCTGGGAATGACAGGAGGCTGGTGGAGCTTGGAAGAGAAAGCCGTGAGCAAAACCACCCAAATCACAATCCTCCCTCATCACTGGAAAACGATTTTAATTGGCAAAAACGCTCTCAGCTCTGCAGACTAAAGAGCCTACACCTTACCTAGGTTGGGACTGCATCTGTCCTCAATGCTTCTGCTGCCAGTGGACATACGCAGCCTCCCATGCTAAAACCCCTTGCCGAACCAGCCAGACCACACAAAATGACGGGAGTTTGCTGTGAGTTGCCTTTGCTTTGTTTTCTCAGGGTAGCCTGTCACGGCCAGCCGAAAATCAGTCTTCGAGAAACACTCCTAATTATCACAGACGAGCAGTGAACAAGCCCTCCCCAGCCCCAACCAGTCCAGCATGCCACTTCCACCTAACCCCTCCATCTCCCTAAAAGCCCACACATCGTTATTTTACCTTGTTGCAGTGAATTCTTGGCTTGAACTGTGGGAGACAGACGTTTATTACCATCTTGGCAGTTGGAGAGAGCTCACTTTCTGAGCATCAGATTCAGCTTGTAAAAAAAAAAAAAAAAGGCAAAACAAAGAAAGTGAACATCAGTGAACAGTGAAAGGATCTCGTGTTTCGGAGCCTGTATGAATTACAAGCTCAGTAGTTCCTAAAATGCAGCTCAGGTCTGAGTCCAGGAGGTGAAGCCAATATAAACCCAAATGACTGTGGTGGAGAGACGGGATCGAGAGAAAAAAGCGCGTTAATATTAATTAGTGAACCCCTGGAGAAACATCAAAGAGAAAATGGCTATTTTAACTAAAAACGTCTTACCTATGGATAGACTAGCAATTAGATCTGAAAGTTTATCACAGATGCAGGAGGTTTTGTAGATACAGTAAGGCATCAGAATATCACACGAGGTTGTCCAAGGAATCGGTGTGAGCTCTCGGCAGCCTCAGTCGGACCTGGAGGACACGGGCTGCTCTGCGACCTGAGCGGGGCATTCAGCACCGCAGCCCCTCACCGCTGCGAGGCGGAAAGAGC
>NW_008825538.1:6652-10836 GCF_000699105.1 Pygoscelis adeliae | reverse complement strand
CCGCCTTCAGCAGTCGGAGGCAGGACGTGCCGGCGCTCTTGGACAACACCCAACACGACAAGCTCGGACGGGGCCTCTCGGGACGCGGGTAACACCAACCGGCACTAACACAGCGCTGCCGCAAAGAGGAATGTTTCCTCGAGGGCTTTGGGAGCCTCAGATGTAAGCTAAGATTAAACACACATATTAATAATCGGTATTTAATAGCTCCAAGGGAGCAGAGGGCATTTAATAGCTCTAAGGGAGACTGTCTGTGTTCTGAACGCCGACCCAGCCGATTCTTCCGACAGCGCCCATTAAAGAAACGCAAGTGAATGCACCACCTTTTCCACTGAAAAAACTGTGACTCGAATTGGTTATATCAGATCCCTTTTAAGAATGAAATTATCTGCGAGGTTAAGAGTTTTAACCTTACATTAACCTTAGTTTTAGTATGTCACTGCCTTGGGCAACCTTGCAAATCAGGAACCCACTGCTTCCTTCAAGAACGAGCAGCCCTTTAATGATTTTGAACTGAAGCTGTTAGTTCAGCCAAAATGAAATTGGCCTTCTGGGGGCATGTCGGTCCGGCCGCTGGAACGCACAGCGTTAACGAGCTTGCTTTGCTTGCCCGCTAAGCGTGCGGGAGCCGTCCGCTCTGCGTGCGATCGAACGCAACAGTCTGAAACGAGAAATGTGGCATCCGAGGTACAAATCCAACTTATAAAAATCAACACGACAGAAGCCAAGCCTGCAGAGAGCAGAGCTTGAAGGTCGCAATGCCAATGCTTGACCGAAGCAGGCGTGAACCTAAGAAGAGCCGTAGCGGGCCAGACGAGCACCCCTTCTAGCCCAATATTCGGTCTGACAGCCATCAGGAGCAATTCCTGCTCCTCAACAGGGAACACAGGAACGGGGCAGGCACAAATGAACGCTCCTCTGATATTACTCTCCTGGCCCTCTGAGCCTGACAGGCTTCCAGGACAGGGCTGCCAGTCAGGAATGGTTCAAATAGGCTTCTGAACTGGTCTGACTTTTGGCACCCACACCTTGTGGGAGTAAGACTGCCGGTTTAACTACAGGCTGTGTGACGAAGCTACAGCTTTTGGTTCATTTTGAACCTGCTGCCTGGTAAATTAGCTTGGCCCTCCTATCGCTGGTATTACGAAAAATGGCAAATTAACTCCCTTTGATCCCTTTCTTGGAATGACTCAAGATTTGCTCTCTCTTCTACTTCTCCTCACAGTTTTTTTTTCCTGGGCTGAAGACTTCTCCATACCCCTTCCAACCTGACCAGACTGGTGAATTCGCATTCGGCAAGTCTTGGTGAGACCTCCCCTGAATGAAGGCGAGCGACGAGAGGCACCTTCACCTCTGCATCCCTGCAAACTCATCCCTTTAAGAACCCGCTTCTCACGAGCCACCGCCTACTGAGATCCTGCCTACGGCGGATGCCAAATTCCCCACTGGACCTTGCGGTCAGGCAACCTCCTCTTTCGCAGTGCTGCCTCACGCCAGGCAAATCACGGATGGGTGCAAGTCATTCCTCAGGACAGACTCACGTCTTCTTCCAAGCCTAAGGCTGTTGCTGAGGTTGCATCCTAAATCTATCCTTTTCCACCATACTCTTAATATTCTGTGGCAATTAGCTCTGCTTAATTACAAACAATTTATTCTCTCATTAAACTTGCTGTCTTTCAATTCAGCTGCTCCTTGCTCTGCAGCATGAGGAGCTATGTATGTATACGCAGGTATATCTTATAGGATTCTCTCCTACCTGTTTGTGACCCTGACAGACTTAAACAACTCAGACTGATTCTTCCAGGTTCAACATCTCAGTAGGAAAATGCATTATTTTGCGTGTCCAAGTCCCTGCTCTCCCTTCTCCTGAAAAGCCCTGTTATGCTCTTGCTTCACAGCAAAAGTTGGTCACGGAGTTGCTTGTAGCCAGGGCTGTGGTTTTTTCACTCTTCCCATGAAAACGCACCTCAGAAGCCAGACAGTGTGGATGAAGGGACCGATTGAATGGAATGAGATTAGGACTAAGCTTCCATGTAAAGAAGGAAAGAACTGGCTGGACACGCTGCAGCAGGAAGGTAAAGGGCCTGGCTGAGGCCAGAGAAGCAGGCTGGGAACAAGAATCAGCAGGGACAGGCAAAAGCAGGTGAGAGAAGAGATCAGAGGAGCGGTCGGGATCAGATGGGGACGGTGAGCCCAGGGCCCCGCTGGCAAAGAGCCCGGGCTGAAGCAAGAGCTGGGCAAATGCAGACTGTAAAAAGCTCTGCAAAAAGAATGGGACGGGGCAGTGGATGTGGCTTCCCATGGCTACTGCTGCCATTGCGTCCCAAACTCCCGTGGAGGTCGTCTGTGCTAGCGACAACCCAGGCGGTTGCGGCACGAAGGAGGTTCTGAATTTACGAACCCCCTGCCATTACCTCCCAAACTCCTGTGGAGGTCGTCTGTGCTAGCGACAACCCAGGCGGTTGCAGCACGAAGGAGGTTCTGAATTTACGAACACTTTAAAACTACCACACCCATAAAACTAAAGTCATTACTTGTCAAAACAACCGACTCAAAGATCACAAAGGACTCAAAGACTATGCAGTGCCATCAGGATGTCACACAACTGTCCCATCTCTCTCGGGTGCGTGCCTTCCCCGAGGTGAACGAAGATCTTTCGACTGAGGCAGTGAGTCGCAGACTTGAAGGACTGTACTCTGTACTTTTCTATGCCAGCAAGATCCTCGGTGGTCTTGGACAAGTCATTTCAAACCAGGCTTTCTGGAGCTAGCCCCTAAGTGCCTTCCTGGTGTCCTACATACGACTAGGGAGCTGCTGCGATAAGGAATGTGCATAGTGGACATTGAACTGAGGTGCTCCATAACGCTGAGTATTGGAGGGAGAGGAAAAAACCAGCCAGTTTTTTGGAAAACCAGCCCTTTTTTTGGAAAAAAAACAGACATTTTAAACCAGGCAGCCAAAATGAGCTAATACACAGTATCTGTCCTGGGACAGCGACCCGCTTACTGCCACCTCTCCTCCCCATCCTCCACCTCAGTACATCTTGAAACGCCGCACTGCAAAATAGCCAGAACAGCTCGGCTGCCTTTGCAGTGGGAATGGGAGCTTCACCTGCTGTTCCACGTGAAATAATCCCTACAGCTCCGGTCAGATGCAGAGCCTGCCCTGTGCACCTCAGGAAACGTCACTCCTCTCGGAGAGAACCACCACGTGAAAGCTCAGGAAGAAGCCAGCAACTCTGTCCTCAGAATGGCGTGCAGAAATTGGACACCGGGCCCCATCCTGAGCAAGAAAATAACACAATGAGCCACGTGACAGAGGATGAAACCAGCTGCCTCTGGTCTGCTCCACACAGCTAGAGTTTGCACTCTAGTTTGCACAGGACTCATCGTCACCCAGGCAGTGGAATCGCCTCAAGGTGGATCTGTGGGCCCCATTTGGCGGCAGACGTTATCAACAGGGTCAACAGGACGCAAATCCCCTCTGCTAGGCATCGCCGAGAGCTGAGCAAGAAATTAATGTCTCAGGGTCAGAGCCCCCCAGACCCTCAGCCCCAGCTTCCATCTCGCCGCTCAGCTTTCACGCCCTGTCCTGCTCACGCACAGCTCCTAAAGGAGAAACTCTGACTGCGTGCCCACCAGCCCCAGCTCGACGGTGATGGGACCAGTAAGGAAATACGTATGTGTGTTCCTGGCACCCAGGTCAGCTTCATGGCTAAAAGTCACCCCAATTCTCTCCCAAATATCACAACAGCATTGACACTGTTCTGCTCTCGGCAAGTCACCAAATCCATCCACTTTCATTTAGGGCAGAGAAAAAAGTAATCATGGAGAAAAATGAATAGGACAGTAGTTTTTATTTGTCGTGGAAGCATTTGAGGATCTAGGTACAAAAAGAGAGCGCGGGACACATGACTGTCAGCAAAGCAGAATTGGCTAACTTAGCAAGGCAGCCTGAGCACACAAAGCACCTGCCAAAAACTTAACCAACACTCAGAGACCATTTTAATCAGCGGTCAGAAAGAGAGATGCATCTGGGAGGCTGTGTCAGCCTCTGAGCAAGCAGTACACCAGACTAGCCAGCCCTGCTAAGCAGCGCTGGGTTGAACACTTTGTAATGGAGGTAGCTCAGTTTCTCCGAACGCGTGCGTTTGAGCAGAGGAAACCATTCCCAGAAGGGACGCT
>NW_008825538.1:1782-6606 GCF_000699105.1 Pygoscelis adeliae | reverse complement strand
TCAAACAGTGCAGCCCCAAGAGCCGCTTGGAGCAGTAGCAGTAGTGGTTTCGGTTGGACACCTGAATAGCCAGTTTCACCCCCCGAGGCTGCCGATTCAGTGTAAGAGGCGGAGGGGCTTCAAGACCGTGCCCCGACTTAGGCTCAACTTGCAATCTGGCATCTGCAATAAGAGCTCCACCTGAAAGCGCAGCATGATCCCCGGCGCGTGGTGTTCGTGCTTCCTCCCCTCTCTCCTGTCCGGGAGTCCTGGCTTCATTTTCCACTTCCACGGGAAGCTGGCTATTAGATCTCCCTTTTATAAGCTGAGTCATTAAGTCATCTGTTAGACTAACTCCGATGTCTTTTAGTTTCTTATCTGCAATACTGTCTTTTAAGTTGAAAGGGATGGGATGTCCATCCATGGCCAAATGAACCTCCAGATCACTCGACCTTGTGTGAGGCAGGATCATGTGGCTCTTCACATACTCGGGGCCACCTAACATGCTCTCGAGAAGAGACGTGGCTTCCACAATTTCAGGCCTGACATAGATTTCTTGCTCTGCAAAATTCAAAACCATCTCGGTAATCTCTTGATAAAGCTGAGGTGGAAGGCGGCTGCCTTGGTAGCTTGGGCACTCGATTTCAACACTCTTGCCAAGGGTGAACAGGTCCTTTTTGAGCTCATATTTGCTACCTCTCGTTTTCTGGACAAACTCATCCCTCAAAGCATAGTCTATCAGCTCCTCTGGGAAGCGTTTGACAAATGCCAGGCCAAGCAAACCAGTAAGGAGATGCTCCGGAAACTTCCCAAACTCATGGAGCTTTCTATGCAGCTGCTCTATCAGGCTGGAGTAAAACTCTTCCTCGTTCGGAGGTTCATAGTCCAGGCATCCAAATGACCACAAGAACTTGGCAGCATCTTTGCTTCGGCAGTAGGTCACCTTAGAAGGCAAAGACGTGGCTACAGCCGCCATAATGCCTTCGTCAAAGTAGTGTAGGGATGAACAGGTAAGAGTGATGTGCATGATGCCCTGGATGTTTATTGTAGGAATCCGAGCGGGAATAACCTTCCCAAGTTCCTTCAAGAGGGGTAAGTGGTCCATGCGAGCGTAGCGGAGCATTTTAAGCACGTTCACCAAAGCGTAAATGCTCATATCTTCCATCTGCAGGGAGACTCTGTCCGCGATTTTTCTCATGACGTGGTCAGAGATACCGCTGAGGGACTTGAAGAGACCTAAGCAGATAGCACCCACCTCCTCCAAGGTGAAGGAGTCCAAGTACTTCAAAATCATGCTCTCCACCTTCTGTGTCAAGTCCGTGGGTGACCTCCGGCCTTCACCTATGATATAAACGAGCTGAACAAACTGGGGCAAAGTGAGGTCTTTCCAGTGCATGTTGGCATAGCTGAACAAAATGCTCAGGTAGGAAGGCACGCTACGCTCCAGACAGCGCCAGCAATCAGCCACCAGCAGCAGCTGGTCCAGGTTCATGTCCCACACCCGCCGGCAGAATTCGTTCTCGCACGCGTTCAGCAGAGGGTGGGTGGGTGGAACAACCAAACGAACGCAAGCCTTTAATATATCGATGAGATCTGACGTACTGAACGACCCGATGTTTTTGACAGCACAGCGACACAGTGTGTTAAACCTGGGTTTGGACACCAACGCTGCGTGTTGTTCCGCTGGCAAACGACTCAGCTTGCGAAAATAATCTGTGATAGTTCCTGGGCTCTGGCTGCCCTTGCACATGGCCACACTGTGTAAAATCGAGTCACCTTCTTCCAAAGGAAGGGTCTCTATCGGCTCAAACTTGTCGTAGCTGAGAGATCTGTACTCGGGCCTCCCCTTCTGAAACACGCGAGGGTCCTCCTTGGAGTCATGCGTTTCTGTTTTTTCGTTTTCTGCCTCCTCCTTGGTTTGTGCCGCAGGGAGCCGCGCCGAGATGGTCTGCTCGAGGAGCGGTTTGGACTTGGGCTTTGGCAGGGCATTTCTGAGGGGTGGCAAAGCCTGAGAAGAGGCGGTACCGAACGTATGCTGAACCTGCGCGGCGCCTGGGCTGGTGGAAGTGTCACCGAGAGCGTGGCCGCTGTTCCTAGCAGCGTGCTGCTGGGAGGCAGCTCTGCTTCTGGCATAGGCAGACGGATTATACAATACTCTGTAGTCCAGTGGATTCAGCAACTGGATTGTAGCCGCAGATTCGGTTCCGGCGTTGGCTGTTTCTGGGTTCTCTTCCTTTTTCTGCTTACTTCTGCCGCTTCCGCTCTCGGCCTTGCACTTGGCTGTAGTCGAAAATGTAGTCACCCTGCTCAGCCTTGGAAATCTTCGGCATATTAGCACTGTAGCCATGGATCACAATTTACTGGGGTCAGAATTGCTTCCAGGTACTGAAAAAAGGGCAGATGAAGAATGAGTGGCTTCCACCTAACACGAAGCACTTTTTAATCTATCCTTTACGCTACCGAAAGTGAGGCGATGCCAGTGTTTCCCCTAGCCAGGGCAGCTGTTTCCCTGCAAAGCCGTAAGGCAGCCGCTATCGAACATCACCTCATGCAAAGGCAGTTCAAGACAAGCACCCAGGTGACCCGACGTACCCGAAGTCGGGGTACACGGCAGTCGGGTATTACCTGCCCCTCAGCAGCTACAAGTAACCTGGCAGAGACTGTGGGAGTTAAGGAAAAAGTCATCTCTCTTTCATGAGATGTAGATGACATTTTCTCTTTTCATTTTGTGTAGCTGAGGCGCTTAGGGACATGGTTTAATGGGCATGGTGGTGTTGGGTCGACGGTTGGACTCAATGATCTTAGAGGTCTCTTCCAACCTTAATGATTCTATGATTCTATGATTTTTAAGAGACCCAAACTGCTTTTCTTTCATTCTAAACAATGAAAACGTATTTTTGTAGCCGCAGCTTCAAGAGACTTTATGTATTCAAACAGAGCATTCTGCTACTTCGGTCACCACAGTCTGAAACACCAACCACCGCCCGAGAAGTTGTTGAAACACCCAGGGTTCTGCGCTGCTCTTTGCACCGGGAGACAGTATGTGGAGGCTGTGAGCAAAGTCTCCGCAAAACCAGTCCACAGAGTGAAAGCTGGCCCATAACCTGCAGATGGAGATGAGCTGAAAGGAGAAATGTGGCCCCAGAGCAAAGTCAGGGAAGAGTATGGCAGAAGTAACACAAGTCATTACGAGATGCTACATCCTGAGTTGAGAACCAGAGGGAACAGGGCTTTACGCATCAGACTTGGACGCATTTCCCACAGTTTTAGGGTACAGAAAGCTTAAAAATGCCAGGTGCCTTCCTAACTCCTGCCTAAACCAGCTGCAGCACAGAGGGTGAGGATGAGAAATTTGTCAGGAGTTAAGCTGTGTGCTGCCAGCCTGCGCAAGCTGCCAAACGAGCCTGTTTACGATGATTCAGATGCCGATTAAAAAAATAAAAGCACCAGGTCAGCGCTCTGCGTAACACACCCTTATCCCTCCACGAGTGGCCAACCCCAAAGATGCATTAAACCAGGCGCTTTCAACTTCTTTAAAATCCCTTGTGCTCTCACTACCACAGGGCGCTGAGCAATCAGGAAAGCCAAAGCCTGGCAGAGACACCGCAACTGCGGTACGCACTAGCTTCTGTTCTCCCCACATGGGGGGAATAAATCCTTTGGGCACCCCCCTGAGCTCTGCTTACACATGCGGCTTCCCGATTAGGGCTAGATCAAGACGTCGACTCAGTGCAGGCAAACTCAGTTTTGCAGCAGCAAAATGGATACCTTGGGGGAGGAAGAGGTGGGGTGAACGCTGCGGCTTTGGGGTATCCGAGTAGGAGAGGGCTGCAGTGGGATGGGGGATCGCATGCAGCTCTGGCTGAACACAAGTTGGACTTTTTTTGAGCACACGAATCCCCACGTCTCCCGTAACCCGTTAGAGGATCTATTCCCGCACCGCAACGGCGAAGCATCAGCTCCTCTCGAGGAAGGGTGAGACGGGAAGGGAGGGAGGATGGGCAGAGTCGAAGTGACGGTCTTTGCTCCCTCTTGGTGCCAGATGTGGGGTGCTGCCTGCTGGGGGGATGGTGTCCTGCAGCAGCCTCGGCTGTCTCTTATGCGCCCTGAACTCTCCCACAGCAGCAAAAGCAGTAACAGGAGCAGACAGACAGGCAAGACATCTCTGATCTGGCACAAGCACAAGCAGCCTGCTGCTCTCTGCAGGCTGTTTTCTCAGCAGGTGGCTTTACCTCTGCCTTGCTGGGGCTCGGCTTCTGTCTGAGGACAGGATCTCAGCAGGGAGTTGGCACGTGAGCGCTCCCGGTCTGCTCCAGTGCAAAGCCAAGTGGCTCAATTCAGCCCTCCGGGACCAACCGCGTCGACTCACACTGAGGCAGCTGAGGAGACCTCGCATCCTCTGCCCCCCGGGCAGAGCCTGGGGGCAGCAACCACCAGCTGGCGGGTGAGGAGAAGCTGCTGGAGCAGCAACCCTCCCAGCCGCCCCAGCAGAAGAGGTGAATAAAGCAACCTGGGTGGAGAACGGGGGGCTCTGGGGAGAAAGAGAGGGAGGGCAAGCTGAAATTAAGATTTCTGGAGACAGCCACGCAAGGAGGAGGGTACAAGAAAGAGGCCAATGCGTCTTTAAGATGACTAGTAAATGGCTGATAAATATTGTGAGACGCTCAATAGCCGCTGAGCTTCCTGGGCACCGTATTTGTATCCCAAAGCACACCACGAGGCAGCCCCCTGGTGCAGGCCAGGCTCTGCTCCACACGCCCCAGGCAGACCCCAGGCACTGCTGACCCTTACGGCTGTGCTACTCCCCGCCAACCAGGCCGCTGCAAGGCCGGCACCGTTCCCCTA
>NW_008825538.1:0-1169 GCF_000699105.1 Pygoscelis adeliae | reverse complement strand
TGCTCTGCACCGTGGCTGGGGGAAGGAGGCCCCATCCCCTCCGACATCGTCTCCTCCTCTAGCACCTCGCAGAGCTTGTCCCGGAGGACACTCGGAGGGGCCGGTTCAAGCTGCAAAAATGATCTCAGACAAGAGGAGGTTCATCCTACCTAGACTTTCCGAGAGACTTTCTTGTCTGACTCTATTTTGCATGTCCTCTACTTATTTTTCTATTATTGAGAGACAGGCAAGCACTGCTGAGAGACAGGCCACTTATTTAAAACAAGTTCTATTTGCTGTTGAAAGGTGACATACTGCCTACGAAATCCAGCACTCTGCTGTTACCAGAAACGCTCCTCTCGGCAACGACAGCCCCACTTCAAAGACAGAAAACCAAAGTCACAGCGTTCGCACACTGAAGGCTCTGAAGGCGAACGTCACACGCTGCTAAGAATACCATCCACGTAGTTTAGCGTTAAGCTGTGACGCATTTGGGAAGCTATTCAGTAAAGAGAATATTTCTCTCCTCCTTTGCTCCCAATCCAGCCAAACCAGAGAAGACCACGCGCAGGGGAGCGAGGTCGCCACGGGTCGAGATACTTCAAGCACCTTTGAAAGAAACGGGCTGGGTCCAAGTGGCCTTTTGCCCATGACTTTCGCCCACCCCCAGCCCAAATCTTCATGATCTTTCAAGTTTCTACAGCATTTCTCTTCCAACTCAACCTACAGCCCTGCTTGATTTTCCTCTCTCCCTCTCACCCCGACTGATCAGCCTTCCTTCCTCCTCCCACTGCGCTTCCTCTTCTTGTTCGAACACAGCCAAGCTCCTTCCCACCTCTGGGCAAGTCTCCCCAGAAATGTCACTTCCAGTGACTCCAAAAAGCCGGTCAGAAAGCGAGTTTTGGAGCGGGGCCCTGCCGGCTGCGAATGCACTTCGTGGAAGTCCTCCGGGACTGCGTGAGAAGTCGAACCGCGACAGGCAGGGAGAGACTCTACCCCCTCCTGGCTGTCTTGTGAGCGGGGGAAAAGAAAAGCCCCTTCAGAACCTGGACAGTAAATCCCGAGCCAAGAGCTGTGACGCTGCGGCACAGCCCAGGCCTCGCAAAGCCGTCAGCAGCAGCAAGCAGGAGCTGGATTTCAAAGCTCTCCCGTTTAGCACAAAGAAACGTTTGATGAAAATATCATTTCTG
>NW_008825537.1:597215-597749 GCF_000699105.1 Pygoscelis adeliae | reverse complement strand
AAGTCCAAGTTACTCATCTTAGAAAAAAACCAGTATGCCTAGCTGTGCCACGTCTCCCCCGAGCCCCAGGACGCTGGAAAGGAGGGGACGCAGTGGGGACAGCCGTGCCCGGTGGGGCCACGGCCCCACGGAAGGGGCGAGACCGTGGTGCTGCCGTGGCGGGGGGGGACAGCGGTCAGCCTTGCTGCTCCTCGCTGCAGCGGTGCAGCTCCCCTTCCAGCCCTGCCTGTACGGTCATGGGGGGGGTGGTTTGTTTTGGTGGTGTTGGTTTTCTCGCTCACCTTCTGCTGCGCTAAAGGAAACCCACACAAACCGGAGGGGAAGCTGCGATGCAGAGACCTTAGCAAGTGGGCAAAGAACAAGTGAAAAGATAGTGAAACTTCCTGTCTTTGGCGGAGTTTCAGTGAACTTTGAAACCAAAGCGGTTGTGTTAAATGCCCAGTGAGCTGCTCGCTCATCGCTACGTTTAATTTTCACACAAAATCATCTAAGTTATGGCCATTCCCAAGTTGTGCATGTGTCTAAGTAACGCTG
>NW_008825537.1:595172-596289 GCF_000699105.1 Pygoscelis adeliae | reverse complement strand
CCAGGGTGGGTGGCCGCTGCCCCTAAACCCTCTGCTGCGTGGCAAGTGGGGGGGTGCTGGGGGCACAGGGCCTCTATGAGGGCGCTGCCTCCACTCTCAGGGGCTTTGCTCTTTCCTCCTAGCTCGCTACCTGATGACGCTTCTGGAGCGAGATGAATGTGGGAGTGACGAGGGAGAGCTCGCCCACGCCGCCACCCCGAGCATCTTCACCGAGGCCTGTAACAACGAGACCTACGTGGAGGTAGGCGCAACCAGCCGCCTGCTCGGGGCTCACTGGGGAGGCCCTGGCCTGGCACGTGCAGTTTTGGCAGTACGTGGTGTCTGTACCTCATTCCTCTGACCTGAGGAGCCCTCTGCCTCCCTGGCCTGAGCTGCTGTGCCCTAACTCCTGCCTGGCGTCAGACTCGGGTCTGGCATCTGTGTGCCCGGCTGCTGCCGCGTGTGCTGGGGAGATCAGGTCCCGGGGCCTCTGGTCCTGCAGCCCGTGGGGTGGGGGATCTCTGGGCAGATCCTCTTGTGGAGGATCCGCACAAATGTGCAGTGCAAGGGCTGGGTCTGGCTGAGAGCCTGGCCAGGCCGGCTTAGTGGAGGCTGCTGCTGCCCCCGGCAGTGCCCGGGGCGCTGCCGAGTGTCCCAATGGACAGCGCTGTACCTGTGGAGCGACTAACACCGGGTGAGCTGCAGCACTTCCTCCGAAACAGGCCCCTTGCCAAACCCCTCTGTTGCTTCACGCTGCCCAGCCGGTGTTGCGATACCGGCTCTGTAACCGGGCGTTTTGAAACTTGGCTCCTCTCCTGTTTGATGCTCAGGGCTTTGGCTGCAGAGCAACCTGCACAGTCTGCGTGTGCGCTCTTGGCTCTGCAGAGCTCTTCTCTCGCTCATGCAAGCCAGGCTTTAGGAAGCATGATGTAGACCTGGGTTTGAGGCTGGATTGCACAGATGGGCTGTTGTGTCAGCACTTGGACTCCCAGTAACTGTTAAAAAAACACCTTTGTATGTTAGCTCCAAGTGTTAAATCTGCATCTCCTCCCAAAGCAGTGGTTACAAGCTCTAATGGACAATCAGGAGCTGGAGAGACAGGGAGGCAGATCGCCGTTGCTGCGGCTTGTGTCCGCCG
>NW_008825537.1:592803-594432 GCF_000699105.1 Pygoscelis adeliae | reverse complement strand
TGGGCCTCCTTCGGAGGGGTGATGCTGTGGCGGCTGCGGCCAGAGCCGTCCCGCGGGCGCTGGGGATGCGAGCCATGTCCGAGTCCCTTCTGTCTTCTCTCCGCCGGCTCCAGACCACCCTGCCTTCACGCCCAAGGAGTGCTTCCAGCGCATCAGCCGCCGCCTGCGCTCCACCCTGAAGCGGGGCCGGATCCCCATGGTGAGCCGGGGGCTACTGGGGGGCGGCGGGGCTGGGGCAGACAGGGCCCCGGCTGCCAGCACCCCACGTGCAACTTCGCCCGGAGCGGTGTCCCGAGGGCTGTCCCCTGACCTCGCGCACGGTCACTGAGCCAGACAAGTGCTGAATTTCAGATGAGCTCCTGGGGAATGCGCTCCAATTCTCGTATGACCTCTGCAGTCGTGGCTGATTGCAAACAGACATTCAGCTCCCTGCGCAGATGGGTTTTCCTGGCTCAGTTCAGATTTTTCTGGTAGTTACAGGACACTTTTTCGTGGTTGTTTCCCAGTCTCTGCTCGACGAGCAGCAGGTGACAGGGGAAATCCAGCGTGTTTGCCTACAGGGGCAGCAGCGGAGCCTTTGCGGTCTTCAGAACGGTCCACACAAGGCTATTTGGAAAAACTCAAATGCCTTTTGAAAGGGGTCAAACTGCATAAACCGCTGAGCAGACAATTAAGCCCGAACGGAGAGGCAAGCGTGGCCTCATGCTGCCTGGCTCGGGGCGCCGAGCTGCCACGCGCAGCCCCTGCGCCGTGCTGCCTGCCCAGACACTTGCTCTCCTGGGCCCCGGGGGTGCCTGGCTCCCTGCTCCCTCTTCTCAGTGGTGCTGTTTTCCTGCTCTGTTTGTTTTCCTTGCTCTAATTAGAGTCTCTAAAAGCAGCCTTGGCTCCTCCTGCCCTGCTGGCTTCTGCTCAATTTGTTCTCAAATGAGACTCGCTTCTGCTGCTTGTCTCTGGGGTCGCGGTGCTCCGGAGAGCTGCATCGAGCTGACCTTTGCCTGTTGGGAGAAAAGGAGGTGCGAGGCACGAGGCTTTCCTGGCTGCCGCTGCTCTGAACGTGAGGGACGATGCCAGCCCTTGGCACACAAAGTATGGAGTTGGCAGGGGACGGATTCTTCCCCGCCGCAGGGGCTGGAGAGGGGAGTTGTCTCCTTCCCTTGTGCCTTGCTGCCATCTCGCATCCAGATGACTTGCCTGGGAGCTGCTGGCGGTAACTCCTCGGGAGTCGGAGGCCCCGTCGTGCTGGGGCTGTGCGGACGTGGCAGGGGAAGGCAGCTGTGGTCACAAAGTGCCCGTGGCCCTGCCTGGGGCAGCAGCTCCTCACAGGCAAAACACGGGCGCTGCGAGGGGCGCAGAGCTGTATGGGGGCAGGTGGCTTTGCCCACGTTGGGGTACACCCGGCGAGTGCCGGCTCCCCTCCCCCAGCTCCTTGCTCTTGGCTGTTGCCGCAGGGTCTGAGCAGGGTCCGGCCACTGCTGCCCTCTCCTCGCTGACAGCCCCTGCTTCTCCTTGCAGGGGACGCTGGAGGGCCTGGAGGAGGAGCTGCTGGCCTTCTTCTCCGTCACCCCTCACTCCGTCTACACAGCGCTGATGGACAACAGGTATTTCCCCCCCCCCCACCAGCCCCTCCAG
>NW_008825537.1:591278-591946 GCF_000699105.1 Pygoscelis adeliae | reverse complement strand
CTCTCCGCGGCCCGCGGCCTCCTCCCGCAGAGAGCGGCCATGCCTGCACCCTGCCCGTGGGTTTCCCTAGAAGGTCTTGTTGCCAAGGCAGAGGAGGAGAGGCACCGGGCTCTGTCCCCGCGGAGGAGTCTTCACTGCTGAGCGTTTCATTAACAGCTGCTTGTGGAAAACAGCATGAGAGCGCTAACGATGTGAAGTGGAGCCCGTGGTGCCGGCAGGGACATGTGGAGGGGGCTGGGGACGGGGGAGACGGTTGCCTTCTTCGCAGAGCACGGGGGAACCTCTGCCCGCGACGAGCCGCAGGGAGGAGGGGGAGGTAGCTGGGCTGGGAAGACCGTGTTTGGGACCCACGGCGGGGACGGTGGCGTGCTAACTGCTCCCTCTTGCCCCCAGGTTCGGACATCGAAGGGAAACGTCAAATGAAAGTGAGCAACAAACACCGTGTCTTCCTGCCCCCCGAGCTCCTGCTCTCAGACTACCTGGGGCAGATGAGCTGATACCCCGAGGGTCGCCCTGCCCCTCGCTTGGCGCGCCGAAGGCTTCCTTCATCTGCTCCTGGCCTCTCCCAGCCCCGCTGTCCCCTCAGGTCTGGCCCGCTGCCCGCCTCCCCCCTTGCCCGAGCGGGGTGCCGTGCGGACCAGCCCCCTCCTCGCACCCTCCTTGAGGGG
>NW_008825537.1:578600-588798 GCF_000699105.1 Pygoscelis adeliae | reverse complement strand
GCTGGGGGAGCCGGTGTAACCGGGCCTCTGCCTGCGGCCGGTGACTTGTGGAATTGGCTGTTTCTTGCTTCCAGGGAGGAGTGAGCGCCTCTTCCCTCTCTGCGGGGCCCCAGGGCCAGCGGAGCCCCGGGGCTCTGCCGGCGGCAGGATGGACTTGGCGTACGTCTGCGAGTGGGAGAAAAAGCCAAAAAGCAACCACTGTCCTTCCATCCCCTTAGTGTGCGCGTGGTCCTGCCGGAACCTCATCGCTTTCACCACAGACCTCAAAAACGAGGAGGAAAAAGGTACGGCATGCTTGCGGAAGGTTGGGTAACGTCTCCTGGAAACTCGCGGCGCGTTTAGGCAAGTCCCGCCATCAGGAAGCACGGGGCCAGGTGGCCTCTGCTCTGCTCTGACCCTAAAATCTGTCACCTGCGCTAATCAACACAAGAAACTTGCGCTCTTTCTTTTCTTTCCGTTCCTTAGATTTAATGGGTGTTTTGTTCGCTGGGAACGGCTCTCGCTCTGCTAAACCAGGGCACGCTCTGCGTTGGTGTCTGGTACCTCACCTGAGTTGCCGAGCGCAGTTGTTATCCTTCCCAAAATTGCTCGATGGGAAAAAAAAATTACGTCTTCCCCTGCATCAGCTGGGGCTCTGTGGGTTTAGAAACGCCAGCTGGGTAGCTGGTAACGAGGGACGGTGGTTCATTTCTCTCTTCCTGTAGATCTCACCCATATGGTCCATATCATCGACACTGAGCATCCGTGGGACGTCTATTCCGTTAACTCTGGCCATGCTGAAGTCATCACTTGTTTGGAGTGGGACCAGTCAGGTGAGCTTGGACCCCTTCTCGTTATCCCTGCGTCCCGCCATTCACGCGTGTGCCTTTCCTAAAACGATGGTATAAGATTTGTCGTGGAGAAGGGAGCGTGTCCGTCGCTTCGCAGCCATCAATTGGCTGTCTCCATTCGAACTGCACTGGGGTGGTTTGATTTCTCGGTTGATTTTTTGGCTGTACCCCCTGGTTCTTACAAGGCGCCATTGTGGTAGGCTCCAGGCTGCTCTCGGCAGACGCGGACGGCCACATCAAGTGCTGGAGCATGACCGATCACTTGGCCAACAGCTGGGAGAACACCGTGGGCAGTATGGTGGAAGGGGACCCCGTTGTGGCCCTGTCCTGGCTGCACAATGGCGTGAAGCTGGCTCTGCACGTGGAAAAGGTTTGTCCCAGCTCTGCAGGGGATCCGGTCAGGAAGGCTGGCTCGGGTCGTTAGCGGAGGACTTGGGAAGCCCCTGTCTGTGTTTCTCTCTGCTCTGGGCTTCCTCTGTGGCCTTGGGCGAGTCGAATAGGGGAATTTTTCCAGTCAAAAACAAAAGTCAGATCCCTAGTGCCTGCTGAATTTCAACGGGGATTGGACGCCTCGTTTCTCTTGGCGCTTTAAACATGTCTTCCTTAGTCTGGTGCTTCAATTTCCTTGGCTGTAAAATGGAGATAAAAGCATTTCTTTGCCTACCAGTAGTAATTCAGAAGAAATGCGTTTGAGGTCCTGAGGTTTGATCCAGGGATTTGGGAATGGGAGCCATATGTGCACGGAGATAAGCTGCTTGTTTAGAAACGTGTCTAATTCTGTCAGACTCGAAAAGAGCAAGTCTGCCAAGTAGAAGTTACCTGCTTACATTTTCTTAAACATTAACTGTGAGGGCGTCCCACAGAGAGAAGCCTTTCCCTCTCTTTAGTACTGGAGAACCCGAGGCACAGGGACGTAAAGGGTTGTGCGGCGGGTTGGTGTCGGAGCTGGATTTGGCCACAGAAAGGGAGAGGGGGTGTGGGTCTTCCAGGTTCAGCCCACGTTAAGTGGGGTCGGAGCTCTGTGGCTGGGGTGCTCCGAGAGCTTTGCTGATGGGCTGGTGTGTTCCTGCTGCCGCCTGCGCAGCTGGAACTGCTCTGGCATGGGGGCAAAGGGGCCTCTCCAGGGCCATGTAGCAGAATTGGGTGTGTGAGCTCGGTGCCCTCATCTGACTCTGTTCAGCTCTGCAGACCGCGCTGCAGTGACTTAATGAGGAGAGCTCCGCGGTCGTAAGCGCGCTGCGGGTATCGGGTGCAAATGCCTTTGTGTTGTTGACCTTTGTTCGCAGTCTGGAGCATCGAACTTTGGTGAGAAGTTTTCCAGGGTCAAGTTCTCTCCGTCGCTGACGCTGTTTGGCGGGAAGCCCATGGAGGGCTGGATTGCTGTGACCATCAGCGGGCTGGTGACGGTCTCTCTCCTCAAGCCCAACGGGCAGGTGCTGACGTCCACAGAGAGCCTGTGCCGCCTCCGCTGTCGCGTTGCCTTGGCAGATGTTGCCTTCACTGGTGGGGGGAACATCGTGGTGGCCACATCGGATGGCAGCAGCACCTCCCCGGTCCAGTTCTACAAAGTCTGCGTCAGCGTGGTGAACGAGAAATGCAAAATAGACACCGAAATCCTGCCTTCCCTCTTCATGCGCTGCACCACGGACCCTGCCCGCAAAGACAAATACCCAGCAATCACTCACCTGAAATTCCTTGCTCGGGACATGTCAGAGCAGGTGAGCATCTGCCTTTAAAGCAAGTAGGAGTTAAATGAATAGAAGGAAATAGCTGTTTGCTCCACCTTTGGCTTCCCCACATGGCTCTGGAGGTGAACGATCGTGTCCTGCAATGCTCTTCGCGTTTCTGGTTGCTGTTTCTGGAACTGCTGCTAGTTCAGCTTCGCTGTCAAGCAGGCTGCAGTTAAAGGGTCTGGGGGTGTGGTGGCTGAGCCCTCCAGTTCATGGAAAAGCAGCCTGGAAAGCCCTGTCCTTCGTTACCCTGATGATGCTTTGCTTTGTTTATTTTCCAGATCTGGCAGTGGTTGTTAGGGGAGCTCTGCCGGGCTGTCCGGGAGGTTCTGGGATGTGAAGTCTTTCATCTTTAGGTCTCGGCCTCTCTCCAGAACACTTAGAGCTCTTGATCTGCGTGACTTAATTTAGTAGCTTAACTCTATTTGCCAGGGCATTGATAATACGATTCTGGAAAGCTAAGTGATTCAATGAAGCCTAACCTCTCTGCTCTGCTTAGGACGGAGTGCCTTGTTGGAGAACACAGTGCCTGCTCTGGCTTCAAAGTCAGTTCGGTTCCTGCCCTTTCCTTTACATTTAATTTACAGTGTATGCGAGTGACATCAGCAGGTCACAGGCTTGCGAGAAATGAGATCGTTTGTGATGTGGAGAGGCGCAGGCTGTGATAACACATGGCAGAGTTCTGCCTCTTTTTCCTTCTGTCTGGAACTAGGGACTTCACCATTAGTGTTGCTGATACAATCCTCTGCTTTTCACTGGTGGAGTATAAACTAACTGGGAGAAGGAGCCTCAAAATAGAGGGGAGAGGGAGGGGCGGAAAATGCGACGGGATAGTGCCTTTCCCTGTTGTAAAGTTTGGGCGTGTGGTTGCAGTATGGATTTCTGTTTTGCAGGTGTTGCTTTGTGCTTCCAACCAAAACAGCAGCATCGTGGAGTGCTGGTCTCTGCGGAAAGAGGGCTTGCCAGTCAATAATATCTTTCAGCAAATCTCCCCTGTGGGTGAGTTTCTGCACCGGATACTCTTAAAAATAGGAGCATGGTCTCGGTGAAGATGGAAGACAGGTTCTCAAATCCATTATCGCATATATGGGATTATCCAGAATCCTGTATTTATTTTTCAGGCGTTCTCAGTCACATGCTCTATTCCATCTGTTTGCATCTTAGGCAACAAATTGCTGGTTTCCAGGAAGTGGTTTAATTGTAACTTTCACTCAATAAAAGACATTTTCTGTGTTATGCTGTGCAACCACTCTTCCCGCTGAGATCTGAGTGAGCCGAGCCTTCTAAAGGAAAAAAATCGTGCAGCAAAGCTAGTTTAATCAAGCTATCCAGTCTGCGTGTTTTTTCCACCTGATTTCAGATATCACAAAATCAAATCTATGCAGTTTGTTCCAGTAAAATGTAAAGGATTATTGTACATAAGGATTTTTTTTAATCACTACCAGCAGAGCCTTCCATCAAAAGAGATTTAGCAAAACAAGTTACTGTTTGTACAATTACTGAGATGAGAAAAAAAAAAAATAGGGAAACGTGAGGGAACTATACTGGTCTGGTCGAATGAACAAATAGTCAGTGCTTGATCTGTAATCCCGTTTAGTTGGGGAGTGGGAGGGCGGGGGCGGCGTTTTCTGATCTCTTTGGGGAGAGATATCTCACTTACTCACTTACTTTTCAAAGTTGGAGACAAGCAACCCATGATACTGAAATGGCGGATTCTTTCTGCCACCAATGACTTGGATCGGGTTTCAGCTGTGGCTCTGCCGAAGTTGCCAATCTCCCTGACCAATACCGATCTGAAGGTGGCGAACGACACCAAATTCTTCCCTGGATTGGGTAAGGAGTTTCTATTGTCTTTCTCCTAAATGTAGCTTCTGCCTGAAACTTTACCTTCTTCACCTTCTGACCTGTAGCTGAAGTGGGAATGTGGAACAAACCATATGAAATGCTGATAGGAGAACTTTCAAAGACATGGTATCTTCCTAGCCGTCCCATTTTATTGCCACGGGAAGAAGTGTGTATCTGTGAAACGCTGACGTGGCCTCAAGATACGAATGTGCCTGTGAGCCCACAGCCTTTTGGGTGCTGTCTTCTTGCCACACGGGCTTTCACTGGCGGCTGCTTCTCTGGGCAAGGTCTGGGTTATACCCAGAGGAGCTGCTTGCTCAGCCTCGGTTCTCTTCTCTCCCCAGGTCTGGCTTTGGCTTTTCACGATGGCAGCGTCCACATCGTTCATCGCCTGTCCTTGCAAATGATGGCTGTCTTCTATGGCTCTTCCTCCCAGCGCCCGGTGGACGAGCAGACTATCAAAAGGCAGCGAACTGCTGGTCCCCTGGTTCACTTCAAAGCCATGCAGCTCTCCTGGACATCTCTGGCCTTGGCTGGCATTGATAGTCATGGGAAGGTATTGTGCTCCGTTATGGGTGGGTGTGTTAGTTCTTCTCATCCAGGCTCTCTCTTCATCTCTCTAAGTGGCGATGGATCATTCAGAAAAGTTCTGGGAATGTTACTTTCAGCTGTATGTTCCATGTTAAACAAGAAGGGATGTATCCCGTTACTGCAGGAATTGTATCTTTGGGTCAGGGATGAGCTGCAGTTGTCCATGTGTGGTGTGGTAGCTTTGTGGAGTGTTTTCAATCCAGTTCTTGATAGGGATTTTCCTTTGCCTCTTCCCTTCAGCTGAGCATGCTTCGTATCTCCCCCTCCATGGGCCATGTGCTGGACATGAACATGTCCCTCCGTCACTTGCTGTTCCTGTTGGAGTATTGCATGGTGACTGGCTACGACTGGTGGGACATCCTGCTCCACGTCCAGCCCAACATGGTCCAGAACCTGGTGGAGAAGCTGCATGAAGAGTATATGCGCCAGAATGCGGCCTTGCAGCAGGTCAGCGGGAGGGGACTCAGTGACTGGGAGGAGGGAGCAGTAGTTGCCAGTGCTCAGAGGACAGATGGCTCTAACCACTTGGCTGTGCTGTCTCTGAATACTCTAGTCGAGCAGTATTCGAGGTGTGGAGAACCTCCATTTAAGCAGTGTTCATTTTCACTAACATTAATGGGTCTCTACCTGTTGGAAACTTCTGGTGAGATGGTAAAGTCTATTTTTGGCAGAGATTCTGGGAACAGTAGCACTGTTTGTACGTGCACAGAACAGTATTCACTATTCATGTCATTCTTGTAGCAGAAACGGAGAGTAGAGAATAAAGCAGCTTGATTTAATGAGTTTATTCTAATTCTGCCTTTACTTCTGTATTGTTCCTGATGTCTCTGTCAATCAGGTCCTCTCCACGCGCATTGTTGCCATGAAGGCATCTCTCTGCAAGCTCTCCTCCAGCACGATAGCCCGTGTGTGTGACTACCATGCGAAGCTCTTCCTGATCGCCATTAGCTGCACCTTGAAATCACTGCTACGCCCGCACTTCCTGAACACCCCGGACAAGAGTCCCGGGGACCGACTCACCGAGATCTGCTCCAAGATCACAGATATAGGTAGTGATTGCTCATGACATCAGGCGCTGCGTTCTGACTGTTTTGTATCAGGTCGTTCCCCTTTTAGGTTCGATATGAAGTGTCACGGGCTCATAGTAACTCCCTGGGTTTGAGGAAGAGGAGGGTGACCTCTCTTGGCACCGCAGGGACAGGCGGTGAAGTTTGGATCTGTCTTCTTCCTGAGCCCGGAGATGTCTTGCTTCTGTTTCAGACATTGACAAGGTGATGATTAACTTGAAGACGGAAGAATTTGTCCTGGAGATGACCACGTTGCAGTCCCTGCAGCAGCTCATCCAGTGGGTGGGAGATTTTGTGCTCTATCTGCTGGCCAGCCTTCCTAACCAGGTGAGAGCTTGGGGTCCTGAGAACAGACCGAGAGGAGCAAAAAAACCTGTGAGCAGTGTTTGGGTAGCTTTAGCCAAGTCACGCACAACCCCAGTGTTCTATCAAAACAGGCACTTGGGAGAAGAGTGTAAGAAACAGCAGAAATACAAAATGGTCCTTTCTGTGCCCGCCTGGGCATGGGTGCATTCATGCAGCTGCATTCAGAGAAGCGGGCTCAGCTGCATGACTTGTTTAAACTTTTGATGAACCTCTGTGTGCCTCTGACCCCCACGGCATCCTCTGGCAGCGAGTTCCGCAGGCTGTGTACTGCTTGAAACTGGATTTGTCTGAAAATGGAGCAGTGGTTCCGGCAGGCTGCATGTAAGTCCCGATCTCGGCTGTTTTTCCCCTCTGCAGGGCTCCCCTGTGCGGCCGGGACACAGCTTTCTGCGAGACGGAGCGTCCTTGGGCATGTTCAGGGAGCTGATGGTGGTGATCCGTATTTGGGGACTGTTGAAGCCAAGCTGCCTCCCCGTCTACACAGCAACCTCCGACACCCAGGACAGCATGTCCCTCCTCTTCAGGCTCCTAACTAAACTCTGGCTGTGCTGTAAGTGTTTGCCAGTTTCCCTGAACAAAAGAATCCTTCCTCAATGCGGATTGCGCGTGAATAATTGCAGGGAGTGATTTCTGAGTGGGTCTGCAGTGTTTAGAAAGGGCAAGTACAGCTGCCAAGTTTATTGTTTTCTGTGCTGTGTTGGCGGATGGAGGAGGAAACTGCACGCAGTTCTCTCGATCTCTAGATGAGAAATTTAAAGATCACGCTGGTTCTCTCTCTCTGCTTCATCTTCCACGCAGGTCGTGAGGAAAATCACATAACGGAGCCAGATGATACCCTGATAGACGAGTGTTGCCTCCTGCCCAGCCAGTTGCTCATTCCCAATATTGATTGGTTGCCCATCAACGATGGCATTATCAGCAAGCTGCAGAACAAACAGCTTGTCCGGCTGCAGTTTGGGAAAGCTCCTGGGCTCGTTGGTCACACTGTCTCTTCCCAGTTCGATGCCTTTGTCAGGTACAGAGAGCTGAAACGAATAGGTGGTGCGGTGAGAAGAGGGTGTCGGGGGGCCTGGGATCTCTCTGCAGCTCTGAGAGGTCAGTGGGTTTGGGCCGCCTGTGTTTTTTGGCTCGTCCACTTGCTGGTGTGACCCAAGAGCAGTTTATCCTCTCTGCTTGAATTCGTGTCTTAACTTGCAGTGGGCTGGGAATTTAAAGTATTGAAAAGAGATGGCAAATGGAGGGGGAAAAAACGCTGGTTTGTGATTAGGTTCATGTCAGCATGGCCTTGAATCCCATGGTACTTGGTGGACTAGGTAGTCAAAGCCTGGGTCATGTTGGCCACTGAAATGCAGCTCGCTGTCCTGGAAATGGCTTTTAGAAAGTGATATTCTAGAAAAGTTCCCATTCTTCTTCCTACCCAGGGCGCCTGGACAGCCCAAAATTGATCATCTGAGGCGGCTTCATTTAGGAGCATACCCAACAGAGGAATGCAAGTCGTGTACCAGGTAAGCGATGCAAGCGTAATCCCTTCAGTGCAGAGGAGGCCTTGGCAGAAACTTGAACTGTTCTTTTTGTCATTCAAAAGCTCTTTTAGTCTCTGTTTACCATCCTAGCTGGATTCCCAGTAACATTTTATGTTAATTGTGTCTGCAGGAGGAAATGCTGCTTCTATAGTAGGGCTTTTGGTGTATGGCACTACCCCTTCCACTGGAAGAGAGCAGCTGTGGTTGCGCTTAAGGCACCCCTAACCTGGAAGACCGAGGTCCTTAAAATGCTTGTTGAGGAGCAGCGTCCCTGACTCGAGATAGCTGCTGCTGTATCATTGCAGCATGGCCGTTAGATTAAAAATGTTAGTAGTTTGCCCGGTGCAAAGTAACCCCAGCTCTGTGAGAATTAACTACGTGCGTCATTGCCAGTGACTGAACGAGATTTCATCTAAGGGCTGAGTTGTGCGTCATGGAATAAATATGATACTGCTTTAACAGAAAAATCTGAGAGCGGTCAGGCTGCACAGGTAAACGGAGACCAGAATTTGGCCTGTAGGAGTCTTATTAGAGATGAGAGATCCCCAGTTTGCTTTGCACGTCTGGTCTTTAAATAAAACTACCTGTGTTCTTGGAGAGGAGCTGGTGAGAGGAAATAATCACAGTACCCATGGTGCCATTTTTGGGTCATCTTTCAAACTAGGCTTGCATTTTAAGTCCTTTTGTGCTGTCCTCTTCATCCACCCTCACAAAAGAGCCTGGATTTCAAAATAATGGTGCAGGGAGCAAACATCCCTCTAATCATGCGATTGAATTAGCTTTAATTATTGGTTTTAATAGAAAGTCTCTATAGCAGATCATTTTTACAAGATGACTGTCTGCTGTTTTATGTATAAATAGCAGCTGGGGGCTGTTGTCTTGAAGACAGCCTTCTGTTCCAAGATAACCTCTCTTCATTTAAGATAATTGCTCGCATGGTTTCAGCTGGTTTTTAGTGCTCACAAACATCACCTGCAAATGACAAAAGCGGGTTTCCTCCTCTGATTCCTTGCTCCCTGCGCGATCCGAACAAACGCCCCGGCAGTGCTGGCTTTTTTCCTGGGCTTCTGTGTCTCCCGGGCCTGGCTGCACCTCTCTGTTTCTTTCCAGGTGTGGCTGTGTTACGATGCTGAAATCGCCAAACAAAGTCACTGCGGTGAAACAGTGGGAGCAGCGCTGGATCAAAAACTGCTTGTGTGGGGGGCTGTGGAGGAGGATGCCCCTCAGCTATTCCTGAGCGCACCTTCGGCGGGGCACAGAGGGAACAGCGGGCGCCAAGCAGAAGAGCCGCTCGGAGCTTCCTTCCTTGGAGGTGTTTGGGACAAAGGAACGGCAGCTCTTCTGAGCTCCCCAAAAGCATGGTCCTGATGCTGCCTGTGAGACGGTGCCAAGCGGCTGACCAGCAGCGCTGCTGCTTTTCTTGCGTTGATCTTTCTGCCGCAAAAAAGGGGGGAGCGAGCTCTTCCTCTTCTACAGGGAAGAGCTAGAAGGGAACGCCAGAGGCTTCCCTGTCAATGTCAGCTGAGGCCAAGTGCCCGGGAGGAGAGAGCCCTGCTGCGGCTGTGTCTCTGGGCTGAGCAGGCAGAGTGGCTGGGCCCCGGCGTAAGCCCTTGCCTGGGCAGAGAGTGGTGGTGGGTGGTGGCTGGGGGTGAACAGACACAGTCCCCAGTGAAAGGGGAGCAAATACCTGGTACCTCATGTTCATCCTTTGCTACAGGCTGCCTGGGAAGTGCAGCGTGGGCTGGTTACTCCCTGTTTCACTGCACTTCTCCACCCTTTGAGTAAACTTGCCCCTCTGATGGGAGACTTCACTGTCGTACCTATCTGTGTTTTAACGGAGCAATTTCTGCCCCCTCCGGAGGAGCAGGGACACGAGAGTGTTGCTGCCTGGAGCAAACCCCTCTGGCTCTCACCGAACCAGCAGCTCTTTTGTAAATAAAAGTTCCCTTAATTTTGTACAGAATGTTTGGTTTGTTTTCAAAACTTCAGCGGTCTTTTGTGTGACTCTGGTTGTACAGCGCGTGGCCAGGACAGTTGATGCACGAACAGAAGAGAAGCAGGAAAGCCCTGTTAATTGCATGTCTACTAGGAAAGGAGCTGCCATCACTTGCAAAATTGGAAAGGGAAATGAATGTTTTCAAGCTTCTGTGCGGTTATTGTGGACACAAGAGGAGAAAACATTAAGTCGTCAGGATTCTTGCAAGTCTCCAGCTTCAGACAAAGCCGGACACTTCAGCGTGTTTGAG
>NW_008825537.1:576578-578483 GCF_000699105.1 Pygoscelis adeliae | reverse complement strand
AGAGCGTTCCTGGTGTTCAGCTCTACCGCTCCCAAGGTCAGACGTAAATCGCATCGGCCTTTTGCCCTCATTTGACGGTGCTCAGCTACCGCTTCACTGGGCACTCTTACTTGCTAGAA
This sequence comes from Pygoscelis adeliae, assembly GCF_000699105.1. Lineage (NCBI taxonomy): Eukaryota > Metazoa > Chordata > Aves > Sphenisciformes > Spheniscidae > Pygoscelis > Pygoscelis adeliae. The sequence goes on along the minus strand of NW_008825537.1, from coordinate 578,364 downwards.
ATCGCAAACTAATGGTGCTAATGTTGCATCTGCTGAATGTAGTAGCCCTGGCTGATGCATCTTTAGATGGGTGACCCGGGCTATTGGTGTGTGCTTGCTCTGCTCTCTAAGGTCCTTCGGTTCGTAGGGTGGGCTTTTAATTGCATGAGGAGAGCCCTCAAGCCTCCCGCCCTCCCAGCGAGTCGGGGTGTAGCTGGCTTACTGCGCAGCACGGCTTCGGGACTTCCAGACGGCGGAAGCTCCTCGGAGCTGTTGCTCTGGGTTTGCCCGGGTGCGCAGCTGTCGGAAGCCCCAGTGGGGAGGGACCTGCCCGCAGGAGCCTGGGTGCTCGGTGGCATGTGGCCACTTGGAACTGGGCTGGAGCAGGCAGCTGCCGAGGAAGACCTGCCCTGTGCTTCTGCTGAGATCGAACCAGGCTGAGGGTGCTCAGCACCTTTAGGGAATCGGACCTAAACATCTGTGCGCTTTGACAAAGCGCGGTGGAGGTGCTTGGAGCTGATCTGTGGCTTGGCCAAATTCCTGCCCAGCCAGACAACTTCTGGGTGTCCCCAGAGACCATTTAAGGGAGACAAAAAGGCCATTTTTGTATATTCCTTTCCCTCTGGAACTGCATTTTCATTTATTAGTGAAAAATTGGGCTGATGGCAAAGAGCTTGTCTCTCAGCTCTGCTTAATGTTTTTGCTGTATGGAGCTGGTCTCTGCCTCACTATTCTGCTGGTAATTAAGGAAAATCAAATGGCTAATTAGGAAACTACAACTTCTTGTTAAGGCTCTTTTCCCCTGTAAGTAAAACTGTAATCAACCTGGGCCCTCGTTAATCTCCCTTTTTCTCAGAGAACAGGTTTGGGGTTATTTAATGTTTGATTGCTGCTGCTTGCTGTTTGCACGGAGGTGGGACCGAGCAGCCGCTCTGCGGGAGGACGGGTGCTCGCTTCCCTGCTTTGCCTCCCGCCCGAGATGGAGCCCCGCAGCTGGGAGCAGCTCCCCGAGGCACCGGCTGAGCTCCGCCGGTGGATGAGCTCCGGTGCGGCTGCGTGCGCAGCAAGGGGCGGAAGGCAGGGTCCCAGCACGGATCCTGCCTGGCCTCCTTGCCCCCCCTGTGGGAGCTGGTGCCACCATCCCCCTTATCGGCAATTTGCAGATTCTGCTTTAACAAATAGTCGCACGATGACCCTGCGGGAGGTCCCAGCTTCGGACCTTATCGCCCTGCGGCTGTGCAGCAGGATGCGTCCCCCCGAGGTGCAGGTGCTCGGCCTGGGGCGATGGGCTCGGGGTGCTCAGCTGTGGGGTATGGGGATAGGAGCAGGGCCAGGAGGGGTGCTGGGGGGTCAAGTGGGGTCCCTGTGCCCCTCGAGGAGAGCCTGCTCCAGGGCAGAGCTGGGGTCGAGCGCTCACAGCAGTGAGTTTGGGGGGGGTCTCAGCACACAGCCAAGGCAAAGGAGGGGATGGGGCTCCCTCCAAATGTGGTCACGGAGGGGAGGATGGGGAGGGGAGGGGGGCCCTGGCCACACCGTCCCCACGGGCTCAGCCTCAGCATCTCCCCACCTCGTGTCCAGCTCCTTCTGGTGCTGCCTGTACCCCCCCGGGAAGGGTCTCCCATGCAGACACCCCACGGTCCTGCCAGCGGGAATCATCATCGCTTTATTGCAGCGGGTCGCGGTCAGCGTTACGGGCGCGTTCAGCAAAGCCTGAGGCTTTCACCAGCATGGGGGGCTGTGACCCCTCGCCCTTCCCTGGCCAGGCCCCACACTTTGCAAGGGAAGGCCGGGGACTCCATTCCCCCCA
>NW_008825537.1:568848-569816 GCF_000699105.1 Pygoscelis adeliae | reverse complement strand
TGCACAGCCCCCCCCAGACCCCACACACTGCACTGGACCCGTCCCAGCGCCTGTGGGTGCCCCGGGGCTGGGTGGGCCCTGGGTGCCCTGTGTGGGACAGGGGGGGTGACCCACCGGACCGCTCCTGCCATGCCCAGGCGTCCACGTGTTCGGGCTCTGTGCTACGGCCCTGGTGACGGACGTTATCCAGCTGGCCACTGGCTACCACGCGCCCTTCTTCCTGACCGTCTGCAAGCCCAACTACACGCTGCTGGGCACCCCCTGCGACGCCAACCCCTACATCACCCAGGACATCTGCTCGGGCACGGACAAGCACGCCATCCTCTCTGCCAGGTATGTGCCGGGGGGAGAGACCCACGCCGTGATGCCAACCCGCCTGCCCCGTCCCAACTGCACCCCTCTGTCTCCTGCCCTGTCCCAACTGCACCCCCCCGTCTCCCCCGCAGGAAGACTTTCCCATCCCAGCACGCGACGCTCTCGGCTTTCGCTGCCGTCTACGTGTCGGTGAGTTCCCGGTGCTGCCCAGCTCTCGGCCCTGCCTGTGCCGGCTTGGGGGGCAGCATGAGCTCCGTGCCGCCGGGCAGCAGCATCCCTCTCCTGTTGGCACACGCCATCCTGCGCACAAACAAGCTCTACCCGACACACGTGTGCCCATGCTGGGGCGTGGGTGCGTGCACACTCGTGCACAGCTTCTCACCCATGCACGCTCAGGCACTTACAGTTCCACGTGCACCCAAGAGCTCTCTGCATGGCTGGGGGCTGGGGAGAGGGGAGGTTGTGGTGCCGTGATGGCAGCAGGTGCCGGTGCCGTGAGCCGTGACTAACAGCCTCTTCCTGCCCCATCGTCACTACCGCCAGATGTATTTCAATTCCATCATCTCGGACAGCACCAAACTCCTCAAGCCCATCCTGGTCTTCGCCTTTGCCATCGCTGCCGGCATCTGCGGCCTGACCCAGATCACCCAGTA
>NW_008825537.1:568244-568629 GCF_000699105.1 Pygoscelis adeliae | reverse complement strand
ACCAGCACCGGCCAAGGACGCGCTGCGGGCACTGACGCAGCGGGGCCACGACTCCGTCTACCACCAGAACAAGTCAGTGAGCACCGACGAGCTGAACCCACAGACGCGGCTGGAGGAGGCGGCGCGGCCGGTGCCGCGGGAGAAGAACTCCCTGGGCAGCCTGAAGCGGGCCAGTGTGGACGTGGACTTGCTGGCCCCCCGCAGCCCCATGGGTAAGGAGAACATGGTGACCTTCAGCAACACCCTGCCCCGCGTCAACACCCCCTCTATGGACGACCCCGCACGGCGCCACATGACCATCCACGTCCCCGTGGACGCCTCCCGCTCCAAGCAGCTCATCACCGAGTGGAAGCAGAAGTCACTGGAGGGCCGGAGCATGACGCTG
>NW_008825537.1:565840-566819 GCF_000699105.1 Pygoscelis adeliae | reverse complement strand
TGCGGGGAGGGGGTGGTTTGCCCAGGGTCTCTGGGCATGTGGAGGCTGTAAATACTGCACGGGCTGAAGTAGAGGGTGGGCGTTGGGGGCACAGGGTCCCGGGCTGGCACGGGGGGGAGCCAGGGCCAAGCTCTGTCCCCAGGAGCAGCAGCCCTGGGCTGGGGACCGAGGTTTTGGGGGAATTAGGAGGGGAGGGGTTCTCCAGGCTGTGAATGCGTCTGTTGGGCAACAGCTGGAACTGCTGTGGTTTGAAAAGCAAATAAACACGTGGATGTTCCCCGGCTGGGCTCCTTCGCCAGGATGCGGGAGCTGCTGGTCCCGTGGCTGCTGGTGGGCAGGTCTGGGGCTGGCTGGTGTCCACAGGGGCTACTCCAGGCAGGTGAGTGCCGTGGTCTGACGGTGGCGAGAGCCCCAGTGCTGCCAAGGGCAGGGCTCGGCGCAGTGGACTCGGGCAGTGGTGTGAGCAAGGGGGCCCTGCCTGAGCCAGCGCCACGGCTGAGCAGCCCAACGCCGAGGGAGGGTGTGATGCTGCTAATGCACCGTGTGACCTCCCATTCCCAAGGGAGAGGTGGCAGACCAGAGCCCCCCCCCCCTCTGAAATGGTCTCAAGGTCCTTCTCCCCTTTCCACGGGCCAGGTTAAAGCCCTTCCAGGCTCCCCACCCCATTAACCATCAAGCAAGCACAAGCAATTCTGTTACTACAGCTCAATGCGTGACCACCCATGGGCTGCCCCAGGAAGAGGAGGGGGCTGCGACCTGTGCCGGGCACTCCACTGCAGCCCAGGGAGCTGCGTGGCCCCAGGGTACGCTGCCACGCGAAGTGTCCTGCAAAGCCCTGGGGATGGAGGAGCCCACCACACCAAGACCCCACACCCCCCGCCCCCATCCTCCCGCTGCAGCAGGAAAGTGCCGCTGCTGCAGTTTCCCGCCGCGTTGCTGTGGCAACGTGGGATCCAGCACCGCGCTGGGCTCCCGCGTG
>NW_008825537.1:561876-564836 GCF_000699105.1 Pygoscelis adeliae | reverse complement strand
CCGCCACTCTCACGGCTCATTGCAGTGAGTGATGGCGTCACACACCGCTTCACGCTGCCTCTGACCCAGCGGTTTCCATAGCGACTACCAGCCCCGTGCAGCTCCCGCAGCCCCCGGCCCCCCGGGGCAGCCCCCCCAGCAGCCGCTGCCGCCTCGGGACCCATGGGGAGTGGGAGGGAGCATCCTCATCCTCCTCCCCCTGGCCCCCACCCGGGGCTGCAGAGCACCCGTCCTCGTCCGCAGGCAGGAGGAAACAGGGACAGGCTCCCAGCGGGGCTGCCAGACCCCATCTCATCAGCCCCGCAGGCAGGGGGCCAGGGCAGGCAGGGGGCCAGGCATGGCTGGAAGCTGCAGCAGGGGCTCTGCGTGAGCACCCTGGCCCCATGGCTTTGAGACGGGCTGTGGCTCCTACTGAGCTCTCAGAAAGCAGGCAGGGATGGGCAGGTGAGGGACACGCTACCTGAGCCCAGCTCCCCTGGCACAGGCTTCAGCCAGGACCCTGCCTTGGGACAATGAGTAGCCCTTGACCCAACCTTTTCCACCTGGGACATCCTCTGCCAGGAGCCCCCCGCTCATCCCCAACCTCTGAGGTGCAAAGCAGAAGCACCCGGCTTTGTGACAACCAAGGGCCCAGTCCTGCATCCAGCCCTGTTACTGCTGACAGGCACTGCTTACCCCTTTCGCTCCCCCCCCCAAGCCAGGGGTACCCACTTTGTGACCCTGCTCCAGCTGTAGGGAAGAGATGAGAGGAGAAGTCACCTCCCCAGTTGCTAATTGCTCCTGGAGCACTGGGCATAAATACAGATTCCCTCACAGCCTGTGAAATACCGACATCAGATTGAAGGGAAGGCACCAGTGCTGGTCACAGGTCAGGATTAGGCACTGAGAGGAGGGATTCACTTTCCTAAACCGTACCCTTTAGAGTGAGACGGCCACTTGACAACTGTCCCGAAGCATCTTCATTTGAAAAGCCACAACTTCACTTGGAGAGCTTCAGTGTCCGGGGTGCAGCAGCCCTGGGTGAGGGGGGTCCCGTCTCCTCCCTCTCCATACCGCACCATTAAGACAGTTTGCAGAGTGCTGCTCCCCTCTCTGAAGCCCTTTGCAAGACACTGACTACACAACAGGTACTTGGCAACAGGGGAAGTCTGGCTTTAGCAAATATTGGTTCAGGCCCAGCAGCATGAGCAGGCGCAGAAGCACCCCTCACACCCGGGCAGGAGCATTCAGGCTCCTCAGCAGGGGCACCCCCGAGGATCAGCGCAGGGCTGGGGGTCCAGCCAAGTTCACTAAATTCACTTTCCATACCTGGAGATGCTGAGGACGCTCAGAAAGACTGGCCTTTCCTCAGGTGTTTATTCTGCAGTGAACTTCTCCCCCCTTGCTCCTGCTCCCAGGCGGGAGCTTGCGTGGAAGAGCTGTTTGACCCAGAGAGCTGGTGAGACCAGCGTACTCCCGCTGAAAACCATCCACGTTTCCGTTAAGTCAACACTTTCCTGTTAAAGGCATCTTTAGAGAAGTTCCCTCCACTGTCAGACGAGATGTCCTAGTTACACACACAGTCAAGAGCTGGCTCTGCGGTGCCGGAGCGCACACAGGCAAGCGAGCATGGATGTTTTCCCTCCAGCACCCAGACACGGGCTCTGCCACATCCCTGCATCCTCCTGTCGGCATGGCGGCTGCAGGAGGATGCCGGAGAACATGCTGACCCAGCCCGTCCCCTCTGCAGGAGTCACCCAGCCTGGCCCAGCCACGCTGGGCCCCACGGGGGTTTCCACCACAGGAAGGGATGGGACAGCGGAGGCACCGGCAGGATCTGTCCTCCCGCCAGGCAGCTGCTGCCGTTTCCATGGCGACCCAGCCCATCACGTGCGCCCACCCCACAATCGATATTTGCTTTGCCTGCAGCAAGAGCTGGGAGGCCATAATTACTGCACCAGGCAGCTAATTAGCAATTCATTACTTGTCCAAGAGGGACGGGGATGGGTACAGGGATCCCGCCTCGCCGGGCGGAGGACAGCGCTGCAGGCCTCGTGCCTTTCCCAGGGCACCATTGCCTGGTTTTCTTGCCACGCTGCCTGGTTTTCACCGGGAGGAGGAACAAATGCAGGAGCCGCTGCCCACAGCTCTACCACATCTCCATGAACCCTCTGGAGCACCAAGCATTGCCTGGCTCAGGACAGCAGCGGGCTCCTGAGCAAGCCTGGGGTAGGGCAGGAGATGCCATGGATGCTGGCGGTGCTCTGCTGCTCAGGACGACGTTCTGGAAGATCAGGTTGCAACAACCTTCCTGGCATTAACGACCACCAACCTTACCTAGAAAATCAAAGAGGAACGGCAGGATGCTGGCTTGAATGCCCAAGCCTTTGGCATTCAGGAGCGGGCTGCGCACCTTGTAACCGGAGAACTCGCTGAACCAAACCGGGAGCAATTAACTTGCTCATTCCTGCAGGGTGGCGATGCATACAGCTCAGCATTACTGCCACACAAGCATCGAGAGGGGCCAGGGAAGAGGCAGCTGTTACAAATCCTATTACACTTTCACGGAACAACAGTGATCTCTTTCAGCAGCCCGAGGCTCCTGCAGGACCCCGCTCAGTAACCTTGGAGGCTGGAGGCTGTACCCAGATGCCTATGAAATAAGCTTGTGTTTAATGCTAATGTGCTCAACACAAAGGGAATGTGGCCAAAGGACAGAAAACAGCAGAGCCACAGAAGCAACAGCTCCGTACGTTTCATTCCTTCTGTCCCTGGAAACATGGGTGCCTACCCACGTGCACCAGTGTTCCCAGCGCTGGGACGAGGAACAGGACTGCAGCGCTGCACCCCTCGTTTCTGTTAGAGAGATCTGCAGCGAGGCCGGCAGCTCTCGACACCGAGCCTGCAGGAAGCGAGCAGCACAGCGCGCTGGCTGCCAGCCTCCAAGGGGCTCCGGTGCACGCGTTGGGCGCCCGGGTGGG
>NW_008825537.1:542546-561811 GCF_000699105.1 Pygoscelis adeliae | reverse complement strand
TGCTGCTTTCCCACTCCCCACAGAATTCTTTGTCATTTCCCTGTAAGGACCTGCTCCCACTGCTTCCCTTCAAAGTAAAGCTTTGGGAGTGACATACCCGAAACCTCAGGGCTACCTCTGTGGTATCTGAGTGCACTCCGAGGTCACATCAGGGAACATTTACTTTGGGAAAGGAATTTTAACCGAATCGAGCACACAGGTAAGAAACCAAACCTCTAGTGAAAAGCCCTGCTCCTCAGGGAGCTTATCAGCACCCAGGTGCACCCAACATAGCTGGAGTGTTTGCACATTAGAGTAACCCACAAGAACCAAAATAATCCTTCGTACCACTTTACAGGAGTTGAAACGGGAACCTCACCGCTCACACTGGATGTGAAACTGCACTACATCCAGCTAGCCAGAGAGCTTTGACACATCTAAAGCACAAAACTACAGAGAGTATTACGTATTTGACTTGAAAGTGGGTTATTTCATGGATATTAGCTAGAATATATGGAAAGTTTAGGAACATGAAGTAAAAAAGTGTTGGAGTGTGACAAAGGCAGAGCATCGGTTAAGGCCCTACAACCTCCTACCTCTGAACTTCACTGAAGCACTGAAGGGCTGGAGCAGGAGCCGCTGGAACGGACCCATGTTACAGCCACCCCTCCCAGGCTCCGCCTCGGCTCATCACCCCTCACCGCACAGAGATGCTAACAGGGACAAACACTCTGCCAGCCAGAGGTATGTGAAGAGTCAAAGTTATATAAAATGAGGCAGCTGAAATTACATTAGAAGGAAAAATCAGAAGCAAAATAGGCACAATAAAAAGATAGGAAAATCAGAAGCAAAGAATACAGAAGAAATTTATTGAAAGCACAAGTACAGACTGGCCAATAACTGCTTTCTACAATCTGAACAGTAAATAATGGAGCTACAGAAAGGTACAAAGGTTGTTATAAAATAGTTTTAATTTCATTTCTTTTTGCATTACAAACATTCTTTGAAAGAGGCAATGGAATTCTGATGTTGTGTATGCTTACCCTCCCCACCCCACCTTCCACAATACTGAACCTGTAATAGCTGTTATCAAAATATACAATACATCTGTTCACCATAAAAAAATGGGTTTTGCTGCCCCCTCATGTCTTACAACAGGTATAAAAAAATTATAAATATGTACACCCTTTGTTACTCACATTCTTTACATGCAAACACAGGGATCCAAAGGAAAAACCCACAATTGCCTGGGTTCCGGGGTTACCTCAATTAATTTGCTTGCATTTTGCAAAATATATATAGCCTGTGGGTTGACCAAATCAATGTTAAAGGCCACCAGACAGGTTTCATTCCAATAAGCCTCTTCCCAGTGTCTCGGGTGAGGTTGATTGAATGCATTTAAAGGTTAAACCACAGCTGTTCCACTTGGGTTGCGCATGGATCCTCACAAGGTGGAGTGCTGCCTGTGGCACACTCAGGAGCACCAGCCGAACCGCCAGTGCTCCCTGGCTGCAGGAGGAACGGATTTTTCACTTCAGGAGGAAGGGAGATGAGCAAATTAACTCTGACAACAACTACTAAGACACCTGAATTCGCCCTCCTGAACGCAAGATGCTGGCAAGGAAACATGGAGCTTTCCAGCGAGGCAGATCACAAGGCTTCATTAACAGGCTTACTCAGATTTAGAGGTAACTGAAACCAGCATCTGCTTGTCAGCTGAACGTTTTCTCAGCTCAACTGGGGCAACACTTTCACTGAAGATGCTTTCACACTCCTCAGCCACAAGCCAAAGACTAAGGCAGACAAGGATTACCAATCTCATGCCAGCAACCCAAGCTGAACCCTCACTCAAACTTCACACACTTCTCCAGCATAATTCACATCCTCAAGAGTTCAGGGAGGAACTAAGAAAAGTTAAGACTTTTCCAAACACTCAGTGCTAGGCAAGTCAAGAGCTCCCACACTAAGCAAGGAAATCATAACTTGCAACACTAAGACAATTAAAAAACAAACTTTGGTCCACAATTTGCAGAAAAACCCTGAAAAAAAGTACAAGATTCTTGTTATTTTGCATCCGAACAGGTTGCAGGTTAGAGGGAAATGTAAGGCAACATCGGATTACACAAAATAGAAGGCAGAATGGCCCGGGAAAGAGTTGTAAGCCAGAAAAAAAAATAAATGGTTGCATCATTGGGAAAAAACGATCTGCTGCATTCTACTTTTAATAAATTCCCTTCCTATAACTTAAAAAAATCTGGGCTTATAGGTTAAAAAGGTAAAAACTTTAGCCTGGGTCCTTTTACTTAAATTCACAAGCTATTTGTGCTTGTTATCTCAAACGCTTTGCTTTAAAAATCTGCTTTGCTTAACATGTTTTATCAATTTCATTACATTACTCATCCTCAGTCATGACCTCAGCCTGATAACTAAATTCCTGCCCTACAGTTTCAATTACAAAAAAAAAATAAGTACAGTATACAAGGGTAATACCAAAGGAGTAAATTTAGATTACGTTTATACCATCTTATCATTCTATAAAAAGGTACTTAAACTATTTCTTTTGCATATAAAGAGATTAGAATATTTGGTCAACTGGAAATATTGCTAGGCACAGATGACAGCAACGGCATCAAAAAGTATAATACAAGAATTAAAACAAAAAGCTCAAATGCTGAAGACATGCTATAAGAATGATGGCAGAGCTACATTGGTCTTGTTAATCTCAAATTAGGGGCACGAAGGTGACTCACATGAACACCTTTCTAAACGTGGGATATCAAATAATTCTTCAAATCCTAGCCAAGTATTTAGATATATATATACACACACACAATTTTGACAAACTCTTAATGATTCGTCTTCACAAGTGTCCAACAGTGGTTAATTTTGTATCTTGATCAATGCTCTTGTGAAGGGCAGAGCCTGTTGACTTGCTATTGACAATGGAATGTAATTTGGTCTCAGGAACGCTTCCCCACCCAGACCTTTCTGCTTAGTCTGAATGTTACGGACAAAGGATCTTAAGTAACTCCCACTTGAAGGTTTGCAGATGGCGATAAACCACAAGCAGATTGGAAAGTGGCATGAAGACACATGATACTATGCAGATTGAGACATTTCATGGACAGTGGGATACAACTGCCTGAAGAGTCAAAGCCCAATATTTTCTTTATCCACTTTGCCAGCTTCACCTGTCCTTCACTACAACAAGCCGATCCAGTAAGCCAGAGCTCACTCATTCCCCTCAACTCTCCCAATCCACTCCCTACAGTTCAGATGTTTTCCCCAAAGAAGTAAAAGGTTAAGGCACAGGATAGCAGATGCACAGTTAAGGTAGGATCAATGCAACTTATTTTTGTGCTGGGTGAGTTGGGAGCTCCTATACACCATGCATTTTGCAAAATCCTGACTCAAAGGCGCTAAAGTGAATTTACACAGTGGTTTTAGGTCTTTCAAGGCATGGATGGGTAAAGAAAATAAAAAAGGCATCAATGTGAAACCTGATAAACTTGTTAGGATCTGCTTTTTGGGGGAGAAGGAGCAGGAGGGGAGGGGAATTTCCCAGAGCAGGTTCCAAAGTGTAAACTTTAACTTGTGATTTTTATTTGAACAGTCAAGATTGTTACCCATCACCGCAAGGTTAGCAATATGAATTAGATTTAATTTTTTTTTTAAAAACCGGTAAACTGATTTTCTCTTTAAAAAAATAAAATCTCTGGTCTTTTAAGGTCACTTCAGCTGCATTTTTAAAGTGGCTTTTTTCTGGAATGATGGAAGTTGAAACCCTAGTGTTCAGCCTTTTAAGGTCAAGGCTGAACCCAAGAGGTTTTTAAGTCAAGTCCATTTTGTCTCACGCCTTCCAAAGCTTTAAATGGTGGACTTCGAGAAGGACACACGCAGGTGATGATTCTCACCCAGGTCATGATTATGGAGGTCAATGAGTGATTGAATGGCTTCTTCCACAGAGCCCATCTGGATCAGAGCCATTTTACGGTCCTTCCTGACAAGACACAAGTCACATTCAGTATGACCGTATGCAGAGTTTGCCTAACTGGATGCAAGCTTTCTTACCTAGCACTCCACAAGGCCAGCAGAAAATTAACTACCCAGGTAATTGCAGTATATTTTATTTTTATACGGAAGAGTATAGCTATATGATAAACATGCATATCCAAACTTCTCACTCAGCTACCTTAGTTTTCTTCATCAACTCATACTCACCATGCACACAATCCAGGGTTACTCTGGAATTCTTTATTCCAGAGAGTCAAATACTACATTAGTGATGATTCTGCTCACCTTTCACTTAGCCTGCGTTGGAATTCGATCAGAACTAAGTGCTTCTAACCCTCCTCATATTGAAAAGCCCAGTGTAAGGACAGGCCGTAAGAGAAAACACTTACTGGAAGAATTTGAATCCTTTGACCATCCCACCGTTGCTTGAAAACAACATCTTAAGATCTTCTTCAGTTATTGAAGGTCTGAAACAAATAGTTTTTCCAGTCAAACGTACGTTGACAGACTAAATTAATCTCCAAAACCCAATCCTCAGAGCCTTTTCTAAATTCTCTAACAGTAGCTTCTTGGACTGGAAAGGCTATGAGGAACAACAGGAAGACGGGCAAACTTTCGTCCTGCTAGCAGCAAAAAGCTGACCGTATTTACTCTCACACTAAATTTGCAAACATTGTTATACTCAGCCATGTAGGAACTCTCCACGTGGATACTTACGGAATATTGGACAGATGAAGAGTGGCAGAAGGGGGAAAGATGTTTTGGAAGTTTTTGGAGCCTGGTTTCTTGAAACGATGTAGAGGAGAATTTCCATAGTCCTTAGTCAGACCTTGGTCTTCCTGTCCCTCACGAGGAAGTTGTACTGTCTGATGCTTGGACAATGTTATACGGATTGGCTTCCCGTGAAGCTTCTGACCATTTAAATGGCTCATGGCTGCAACGGTTAAAGACAGCACTGACTACAATGGTATTTCACAGTTTTGTTCAGACATTTAAATCAAAGCTAGAATTCCATTCTAGTTCTTCCCTATGCAGATACCACCACACCCTCCAGGAACTGCATGACAGGCATTGTTACTCTGCCTTACTGTACTGTTTATTCTATTTTCCCTCTAGATTATCTTGCACGAACCATACCTTTTCCAGAGCTGCCCCAAATCCATACTACATATGCAGGTAAGCAATTAAGTGCATGGACACATTCAGGTTTTGGGTCTTTTTTGGAAGAGAAGAAAGTACTGATATTAAAGCTTTCATTACCCATTAGGTCTCTTAATGCTAACAGTCTGATACTTTTAAGCTTGCTTACCAAGCTGGGCCTGGTTTCCATCAGCCATCTGAACTAGGGCATTCTCTTTCTTATTAAATAAAATCTTCACCCTTTGCACATCACCATAGACTCCTTCAAAAAGTGAGGAAACAAGAATAGTCTTAGGTAGGGGAAAAAATGAAGGCTCATTCAACTTAGTATTAGCTAATCAATCCAACAGCAAAAACATTCATTCACAACCAGAACTGATCTCATTCCAACCATGGTTACTTATTCTGCTCTAATTAAGGAAAATTCTTATATAGCAGAATAATAATGGAACAATACATTAAAGAAAAGATACTGGGTTTCAGCAAAAAGCAAAAATCTTACTGCCAGAAGACTGGACAATTTAGCATGCTATCACAATTTAAAACTCTTATAAAAGACATGCAAAGCAATAAACCATGCAAAACTGAACATAAAATAAAGGCAAACTAAATTAAATAGCAAACTAAGTAAACAATGTAAAAATGAAATTATGCATTCAAAAAATGGCAAACTGCAAACTGTACATTTTTGAAGTATCAAAAAAGTAATCTCAAATAAATGAAAAACAAGGTAATAAAAAGTGTGAATAATAACATACCGAAAAGAATAAAGAGGCATTGGGGTGTAACTCTCTTTAGAGAACAGCAGAGCAAGGCAGCGGAGGGACAGGGAAGAGGTAAGGAATCGAAGGGGAGAGCGAGGTTGCACAAATCGTCCACAACGAGGAAGGGCAGAGTCCCCGCAGGAAATGGCGAAATTGGTTGATGGATGATGAAGTTTTCAAGATGGTTAATATTGAAGGGCAGGTTGGTTTCCGAAGAGCAGGGTTTTTTTTTTTTTGGAAGGGGAATGTTTTTATTTTTTGTTTCAAGCAACAACAGGAAGCAGAAGTACCGTGCAGTCAGTTGGCAAAGAAATTCCGGATCAGGGGAAGAAAAAAAATTCAGGGATGGGGAGAAAAGAAAAAAGTAGCAAAAAACATAGGTCAGTAAATACATAAGGAAATATGTAGTGTTCCATCAGTCAGATTTATAGAATTCTACATACAATAACTTGTTTACAGAAACAGTTAATAGGTTTTACCTAGTGGAACACAATGATAAAGAAAAGGCATTTTTACTTAAGATATACGAAGAAGTAAGAGACAGTATCACAACAGAGTGACTTCTACAGGCTTTAATATTGAATTAAATTGCAATGGTATTCCCTAATATTTGACTAAAAATATTTTCTCCGATTACAAGAATTTCTTAGAAGAAACGACTTCATGGATCAAGTAAAAAAAACAACTATATTTGCTGCTTTAGGACCAGGGACTATGGGAAGCAATCCATATTGCAATACTTAGCTGTAACAAAACAAGGAAACTCCAATTTAGATACCAATCACTGCCTTTAAAGCAAGAAATTATCCAGATGAGCAGCTGTACCACTACAAAAAAACTCAAAGGTGTGCTAGAAGCACTTGCTATAAAGGAACTGGGTACCTCATGTGCAACAGAATTCTATTCCCTTCCATCTCCATGGCTTGACCTCACCATGCGGAAACCCAGAACTGCTGTTACTCAGCCAGAAAGGCAGGAAAAGCATCTCTGCTCCCAGTGACAACACTAACCTTTGCACGCAGACAAGAGTCTGCATTCAAAGTTGAAGTCAATGCAAGCTGAGACACGCAGACTTCTTCCACTCATCATGGAAAGAAAAAATGGAGTAATTTCAGTTTCCATCATTCCAATTCAGAAAAAAACTTATACACTATTGCAGAGTAGTCACTCCAGAGAAATACTGTCTCTTAACTAACTGGTTGCGGCATAGGTAAGTTTCTACAACACTGATTATACAGGCAATGGAAAAAGTTTCAGGTCTGTTAGTTCACAGCTTCAGTACAAGTATCAAAGTCTCTCTAGCCCAAAGACAAGCTGGATGGATAGCGAAGAGCTCATCAAAAAATACAAGGCATGAAATAACTGCTTGCTCCTACTTAAACAAGAACTGTGCACACCGTTCAGACACTGCTAAGAGCTGTGAACCCGTGCAAATTAAACAGAGGTACAGCACAGTCCCTTGTCCTGTCACTGCCATCCAGACAATGCAAAATCATCCCAAGAAGCACACACTTGACAGTACCACACTGATCGAGAAAAACACTAAGAGCTGGCGTCGTTAAAGACTTTTGTTTGAACAGCAAGTCATTGGGACCAAGCCAGAGATGACAGTTCCTGGAATGGCAGAGGAGTTCCTAGGTAGAAAGAGCAACTCATCCAAATCAAAGTTGTATCGCGGTCCCTGCCATTATTTCATGCCCTGGAGAAAATAGTAATGACAGATAAAGAGTAGTCTGAAATACTGATTCAATTGGTTCATCTCATCAAGAGTTAAATATTTTGATCATTCATCACATCCAGGCTTCCCCTTTGATGCAAAAGAGGTTTTGTGGTTACTCTGACATCACTAGTAAGTTTTATAGCTTTGCCAAGTAGTATTAACTTGTGTGCACAGTCCCACCAGTTAAAAGTGTTTTTCAGCAGAGACTCATCATACTCTGCTGCACACACTAGAAGATTCTACACTTTCAATCCAACAAAGAGCCAAAAGCTGACTGAAGAAAAATCCAAGATACCCGTATCAAATTCTCTCATGATGCCGTCTTTCATTAAAGAAGATTTTTGTTCAAATATTACTTGCTTTATTTTTAAAGAAACCCAAATAGTTCAACTCACTGAGTTAAGTGGAATTGAAAATGTAAACTGTGAGCTGTTAAGGGGTTTAGCTAAGGAAAAACTTCCAGGAATCTTGGAAAGGGAAAATGTGCAAGCACATGGCAGAGGAAATACTGCACAGGTACAAAGTCAAGCTGGCAGGGGTCCAGACACTACACAGAAAGAGCAAAGGTCAGAATGAACTCTCTCTGTAGTTCTGAATTAATGTATTAAAAACTAGAACATGCTAAGGAAAAGAAAGAATGGACATGACTGTTCTGTGACCCAAATGACACTATTCCATGGGAATGGCAGGGAGACTCCAAATAAAAGAGGGAGCAAGGGACAGGCATTGTAGTCTTTATGGGACACAAGCAGGCAGGCAGCATCCTTGGCTTTGAACCAAAGAAGAGCAAGATTTTAATTTGAGAGATGGACTTTCTCATTTCCCTTCAGCAACTAGAGTACTGATCTGCTTTGAGTTTTAGAGCTGGCAGAGCACGTCATCTGCTTTTCTAGTTTTGCCGTTTCCTTTAGGATACAGTAGGATTTCACTTTCAATGAGTTTCAGCACAATCTGTGTTCAGAAAGTGAAAGCAGAGGTAACAGGAAGGAGAAAAAAGTAAAGTTAGGACTCCACTAACCTCAGGATTCAGATTGCTAACCAGCAGAACGGAGTTCCCTGCCCCAGCGAGGCCGGGAATGGCAATCCGTCCTGCTGCAGCCGCTGCAGCTGCTGCTGATGGGATAGCCAAAGGAGCTAGTGCTCCATGAACATTTGGAACTGACAGGCCTGGAAATTAAAGAATATTAACCAGTAAAGAAATTAACAGCATGTACTCTAGTGTATTTGCTGCACCAGAAGGGAGAACAGCACGCCTTTTGTAACATGCAAGTAACCATTCAAAACACAGTGACCATATATTCTAAGAGCAACAGGAGCCTCCAATTCTGGTGCTGCAGGAAATGTTTTGATTTCTAATAGTATTTGCTCTTGCAGTGCCTGGTGCTTAACAGGTGCCTCTCAGCGCTATCTTGTTGACTACAATATTTTGCATGTTTCACAAGAAGCGGAATCAGCACAAAGCCTCAGCTCTGTTGGTGCAGGAAAGGTATCACAAACAGTGCATTTGTAAGGGTCTTTCCAACCAGTGCATGCCAAAAATGCTTTGTTCTTTAACCATGCATATAACAACCAGATACTGTATGCTACCATCAGCTAATCTCTTCTTGAATGGAGAAACATTAAAGTTTTATTTATAGGCATTTCTAGGTTGCTCACAGTAACATCTGGTCCTTCACTGTATTAGCCCTCCAAAGGGAAGAGCTTTAGAATTCAAGAAACAATTGCTAGTAATTGATTAAATGAAATTACTTCTCAAAGTGGCATTGTCTATTTCCCCAACAGGACAGGATACTAACAAAACATTAACAGTTGAAAAGTTTGATCTGTGCTTGTTTGTCATAAGCAAGGAAATTCCATCAAGTTACAAGAAAGTCAACATAGCTTGGTATGCTATGAAAAACAAAGCAAAAATTGTTTAGTCTAGCACTCCAATGAGCCTATTTAGCACCTAAAACTTAAGTCTTTAATCTCAAACACTGGGCTACTTCTGTAAGTAGCAATAATTTGTTACCTGCAATATGAGCTGTAAACTCCACAGTGCAACTGTAACAGTGTATGCAATTAGCTTCATGTTTAAATACTAGCTTTACTCAAAATATTTAGGAAAAACAGACAAAGATTCCTTACTTTTGACCACACTTACAGACATCTAAGTTCCCAACCTCTGCAACCACATGAGGAAATTCAGAATACAAAAAGTTTTATCTCCCCCACCTCCCTTAAATACTGCCTTTACTGTCTCTCCCATCCTGCTACTCCTATTTTCCTCTTGCCCCTAGGATATTGCCTAGCCAGAGGTGCTACAGTTGCACACTCGCATTCCTAGTTAAGATTATGTACTGAACCACAATTCCCTTCTGTGCCTGAATGCCAGCATTTAGAATTTACATGACTAACCCCAACAAAAATAATCACTACTTAGCTTTAAAACATCAAGATGCTTCAGCAATAGAAAACCTATATAAAATTTCAACTTACGAAATACAGTACCTGCAGCCTGAGGAATTGCAAAGGCAGGAGGAAAGCCAGCTCCCGCATATGGAGAAGCAGAAATTATTCCTGGGGCACCTGGTAAAGATATACGCATTATACAAAGACACCCAATAGCAAGAAAACTCTAGACTGGGCTGGAATGTCTTGATCTGTCCTTCAACATAAGCATTTAGTTGAAAGCTAAACCCTAAAACATACACAGTAATTCAAAAATGCCTCTAATGTAACACTGAACTTCAAGAAGTTACAAAACCTATTCCTCCTAACTCTGCTGTTCTGAAACAGCTATTAGAATATAGCTGTTGACCAGAATACAAGCTAGTAGCTCCTGCAACTGTTTAACCACAACATAGTTTTCAAAGTATAGGTTACAACACCCCAAATTATCACTGAGTCCATACTGTAGGCAAAACAGCAGATGGCACTAGAAGCAGACAGCTGGAAAACCTTAAACAGTCCTCACTCAAATGGAGAAGAGCTTTCAAAGCAGTAGCATGCACCCACACCCACCTACTAGTATTTTGCACTAGTCTGATTCAGTGGTTCCCAAATTTTCCTCATTAGTCACATTGTGTTCAAAAATTTTGTATGACCAAGTAAAATAGGATTATGTCCCCTCCCTTTCCCCAACTGACACACATATCAGTTACGTTTGTCCTGCTCCCACTTCAAGAATTCTCACCAAAAGCAGCTGCCATGGTCTGATCAAGAGAGGGCTGGTTATCCCCAGAAGGTAGGTCTGGCCGTGTATAATCTCTGCTCTTATCGTTATTGTATTTTACATTGAGACTCGTGAGCTTTGAGAAATCTATGCGCAGCGTACAACAGGCATTGTAGATATTCTGTCCGTCTAAAGACTGCAAGGAAACAAACCATTCTTCATCCAAGATGCATTTATACTAAGATCACAGCAACAAATCTCTGAAGAGAGAAGGTGTTACATCATCCCAGGTACCAGCGTGTATCTTCAGATGGAGCAGGTACCTTGCTTTATGTGGAGAAATCACTGCTTCTTTTTATCCCCTTCAGTATTCACCCAAGTTAGCCATCCTGCTCTTGGTGGGGAAATTCCCTCCCACTGGCACGTGTGATCTGCCATCAGGGCAATGCTCGCATAACCTAATATGACCACAGAATACTCCAAAATGCTAGATTCTAACATTGATCCTAGATTAATAAAAGCAAGCCTAAAAGTTAAAATAATTCAGGTGTTTAGCACTGCAAGCATATTACTCACCAGTTTGGCATGCTGAGCACTCACTGGGTCAGCATATTGTAACAGGGCCTGAAATTGGTTGTTCTTCGTGAATGTAATTATTTTCAAGACTGTACCAAATTTGGAAAAAATCTGCAAGATAATATTTGCATATCTTGTTATCTCATTTCCAGTAAGTTAATTTCACATTGATCTCCATTATTAGAAGCAGAAACAACAAAAGTTATCCTTTCACCTTGTTCGCTTTCCAGCTTAAAAATTTAAGGTTTTAAACTACACCATGGGCATTGTTTAACTTGCATCATGGCATCGGACTAGAAAAACATGAGGGTAACTGAACTGCCCCCTTAATAAAGTTTTTGTTTGTTATGAATTCTTAACACAGGCACATTCACATACACCTTCACAAACTGGAACTTTTCCAAGAATTTTAGGGATTCTTAAATGCAGTCAAGCTTGCATTTTAAACATGAAGATTAAGTTAAGCAACCACAGCAGACAGCAGGAACTTTCCAAATAGGCTGCTGCCTAAAGAACTCCTGGACACGATTCGTTTTCCCCCTACCCTCACACAAGGACATGTAGCAGCTACTTCTGCTAAACCCTAAACAGAACTTGAAGATCTGTCTTGAAAACATAAATATTTGTCCCTTAGACTGTACCAGACTAATCTAATTAAAACGGACCAGCAATCAAATATCTGGAAATTAAAGTCTGGCCAGACTGGGACCAAAAATAGAAGAATCTTGTGTAGGTGTCAGGGTCTCCAGAAAGCAGAAATTTGGCAGCTATGTTCAGAACTTGAGTTACACAGATGATAAACACATGCTGTTAGAACAGACATTGCAAATACAACAAATCACTATTTGTTGCTACCCCTTCCTCCAGGACAATCTTCAAAAGTTGCAGCAACATGTTTTACCTGATGCAGAACATCTAGAGTGACAGGATAGAAGAGATTCTCAACAATGATCCTCAGGACAGGGCTCTGGCCAGCCATCGCCATTCCTGCATCTACTGCTGCAGCAGAGGCTGACAGCGCTAGGTTTCCAGACTGAACAGAATTCACTGCTTGCAGAGCTGCTTGGGCACGCTGCAGAACCAAACATCCTGTTAGACCAACACTTCTGCTTGCAAAAATACACATTCAGCTTTTCTTGAGTTTCCTATCTGCAAACTACTAGCAGAACTCAACAGTTAGCAGAACAACAGAAAGCAGTTTACTGTTCCTAAGGCTGGGGATACAATGACTTTAGTACATTTTAAACATGGACAATACAGACTACCCCAATCAATAAAAGCAATGCAAAAATACAAACTAAATAAAATATGAAGTACTTATGCTACTGCTAGAACCTTGCTCAGCATCTACTGATGCAGCAAAATCATTCCATTGTTTAGAAAAAAGGAAAAACTAGGCTCTTCTGGGGTGACACGCCATCTCCAGAATACTACGGAAGCTGACAAGACTGAAAGATTAATGCACATCTGCTATAGGGATCCAGGAGTGAAAACTGACTTGGAGTTTTCCTGTAGAGTCCCCCCCTCACGCATATAACATTATGAAGTGCTCACTGTTGTGCATCAGATTCTGGCTTTGTTAGATGCACCGAATAGTAGCATTTAATCTGCACAGCATTAGATGCTCTGATCCTCCTGATGAAAGTCAGCCTGAAAAGTGAGAGGAGGCAAACTGGATGTACTCAGCAGCCACCCCTGATAAGGAGGCACAAGTAACTTGAACTTCTTTCCAGTGTTCCTGTCCTGAAAAATTGCCAAGAGCAGTTGAGCTGAAAAAGGGAACTTTTACCCTATGCAGAGCATATCTTGCACAGAAACTCTAGACAGCCCAAAGCCTTAAGAACCACTGTGTTCAAGTGCTGCCTGCCTTAAAGCCAGCACTTACCAGCAACAGATTGTACTCTAATGCAGACACAGGTTTTGCCCCATCAGAGTTTAATTTTATATAAATCTTTCAAATATTAGAAACAAACGTCCTAAAGCACTAAACATTAATCAAGTCTTTAGATAGGTATTCAGGTACTGTTTCTAACTAAAGAATGCTAAAACACCACTTCTCATGATCTCATATTCACTATGTATTTTCTTCCCCTGACATTAAGGCAGTTTTAGCAGCTCATTTAACAGTCTGCTGAAGACTTTGGATAAAAGCTATTATAGGAGTCCTTATTCCATAAGCTACAAGCTAGTATGCTCTGTTTAGCATTTTGATAGTCAAACCAAACCTCAAAACCCTCCCAGGTCTACACCAGCAGCACAAATCAAAACAGCAGCAGAGAACTGTCTGTCCCTCCCACCAGAGTATGACAATGTAAAGAACAAAAACTAACTGCTTGGTTTGGAGAGTTGTCTGTCTTAAGCTCCTTGTGGTTGGAGAACTGAATATAGATGGGCTGGCTTCGAAGGACTGGAGTGACTGTGGTGTAGTAGTTTACCATGGTGTTGGCTGCCTCCTCTGTATTCATTTCTATGAAAGCCTGCGCAGAAGTCAAATCCAACATTGACATATTATCAAAGCGGCTCATGCTAGGAGACAGCATTAACACTTGACAACAGCATTATGCGATTGATAACCTTAGGAGGAATTTCCAGTTGAATTCTAACTGTATTTGATTTTCACAACTCCATTTACATGCAAGGTTTTGTACACAGAATTGTTTAAGAACCAACTGTACGTAGAACAAATGAGGATCTTCACTGTCCAGACTGACTTAATGTATATAATGTTTCAGTCTCATCCTAAGATCTCCATGCTACATATATTTAGGAAACTGGCAGTGACAGAAGTGTCTGCAAGAACACAAGAATACAGCAATAATCCAGAATCTTAACACTTAATCATATTAAGCAACTTTCCATACTTCTCTACAGAGCAGTAAGCCCACTCACTGTTCCGTACCTTTATGGTCTCCTCTACTTCAAAACAAAAATGTAAGGGATTGTAGCAAGTCATTACATTAAATACTTACATATAATCACACCATGCAATATATCAGAGGCACATTTTCATAATTAAGATTAAAGACACAGTATTTTAAGCAATGATTAAAGCTGGCTTGCTTTTTTACTCCTTAATTTGTAAGACAATTTTAGTTACCAAATTAGTGCACACCTTCTGCATTACCCAAGAGTGTTTTAGCTTTACCCAGCTAATATATTGTATCTGTTAAGGTGTCCTTAATATGCAAAGTTACACTGGTGGTTACTCAACTGTCAAGCTGGCTTGCGTGAAAAAGGCCAACTCATGTCACTGCTGTCCAAATAATTTACCTGGTCTGTAATTTAAAAACCAGGCATAATGCTAATTAGAAATGACAACCTATAATTATGGACTTAGCTCCTTGTACAGTCTGAAAATAGTATTTTCTACAGCTCATGGGATAATCATGGAAAAGTAAAATAATAGTATGCAGAAGTTATTGACTCCTAATACATCACAGTTGTTTAAACAACTTGGATCTGGTTTACTGATGACAAACTCATCAAGTCTTTGACATAAACCCTGCTTTCAATTATACAGACAATACCTGATTTTTTCCTTTCAACATTAGAAGATTGGTGACCTTGCCAAAAGGTAAGCCCAAAGAAATGACCTCTGCCTCCGTGACGTCACTGGGGAGTTTACGGACGTGGATTACTCGGGATGGGACCCCAGCACTTCTACTATCACCTTTGAATTTTTTGCTGTCATTTCCATTAGCTGTAAAAAGCAAGAGTTTCTGCTTATTAGAGTCAGTTTGAAAGAATATGCACACACTTACCACTTCTGACATACAGTTTGTGCTCCCCATCCAGTTATTACTCTCTATTACAGAGAAATTCCATAGTCTAATTTAACTAGAGTCTGAAGACACATGGTTTTACTCATTTTTCAAGTTACACGATGCAAGTGACATAGCTGAATGCCACTGCAATGCAATCAACTCTCCAGTGGCCATTTTACAGCTTGTTTACAGCACACACACACCCACATTTCTACTTTGTGTAGGTCTGAGCCACTAATTCTAGATTGCTGCTTTATTCTTTTTCACTTTGACTGGTATTCTTGGCAATGAAGCAGTCTGAAGGGGACATCTTAAAGCAAGTAATATTAAAACAAATATGAACCAAAATGTAATTTTAGATCAGATGGATTATACACGTGGTAAAGACTGTCAGCAGCACACCAGCAAAGACATGAGCTGATACAGTCTGGCAGGGAAGCCACAGGCAGAACATGAAGGGACTCAAAAGACAATGGTAGCTCAAAGTAAGACAATTCAAGGCACTGACAAGCACAGAGGGCAAAATTCTGGGCTGAGCACCCAAGGATACCATCTTGGGTGGGAATACTAACCTCTAGATGGTTTAAGACTCCCAAACAGCAGCAAACTACTACATACAGCCAAAATAACCCTACATGAAATTCAACTGTGCTTTAAGTGTAACAGTTTACAGCAAAACCTGCATGTTCTAATTCTGTAAAATCATTTTAGCAACTGTCCTGCAACAATTTTATTCAGTCTGCTAACCTTTTATGGGTATAGGGCAGAAGTTTATTATTATTCAGCACTGTCCTACAAAAGGCCTAATAAATACTAAAAATTAAGAGATTTTATAATTAAGACTAAGTGAGGAAAACACAGACATCCTCATAGTATTTGCAATACTTATCAATTGCTATTCTTTTTTATAGGGAATATTACCTGCAGAAGAAGAGTTGCTGCTCATGATAAAGGGTCCGTTAGTAACACAAGTAGAGAAAAGCTCGTCAGATCCCCGCTGGAAAAAAAATGACAAAAGGTAAACTGACAGCATTTTTACTAAATTCTATTCAGGCACTCCTAAAGCAGAACGACTGAGATTAAGGTGTGGAGAAGCTGAACAGAAGTGTAAGTGAAAATATACTGACAGTGGGCAGTGAACCTCACCTCCATCATAAATTAAATATAAATAAGATCCAATTTAGTAATTGAGTGGCACTATCCAATATCTCTTTTCAGCTACGCATTAGCAATCTGAAGCATTGCTGAATTGTCTGAGGCCACTAAATGCAGCGTTGTGCATTGATATTCACATTCTCCTATTGTATCTAACAAAACAGATTTCTGACTACTCAGACAAGATTTTCATTCTTTTAGGCTAAGCTAGAACACCACTGCAGTTGATCAGGAAGAGCAAAACAGATAGGCCTCCTGGCAGTCATTAAGAGGACAGAGATTATTTTACTGTGGGTTACCAGGAATAAGGAAGTCTTAAGCAAAAGACAAGTTATCAGAAGCTGGCCAAAACCGTTAGTGTATGACTTGGCAATTATGAACCAAAAGTTGTGTTATTTTCCAGTTACAAGCAGAAGATGCAACTTGGAGAAACTGAGACCTGAAAGAAAAGGATCTCTTCCCCTCCCTACCCCAAGAAAGGGCAGGTCAGGAAAGTAAAGCTACTAGCAAAAAGCTCCTTTTCAAATTTTACAGCAGAAATAGCTCCACATATAATTTGGATTCTAGCACAAAATAGTCTGATCACTGGTTTGTTTTCTAGCCATAATCCCCAGAACAGCAGCAACAACTTCTAGGACAACAGTACCATAAAGTCTCAGCAAGTCCATTTAAGTAAAAAGACAGACTAACATTCTGAAGCAGAGAAACCCAAGTACCACAGGTACAAAATTTTTGTAATACCATCCTCCATTGCCTTTCGCACTATTCTACCTTGAAGTCAACATGGCTACTTGCAAAACAAAGCTGTGAGTAGCACAGCATATCCCAACATCTTGATTCTTTGATTTTTCTTACCACAGGCACTGTGCATTTCAACTCCATTCCCTGCAAATAAAGCTAAACAGATCTATGGAACAGATTACTGTACGCAATTATGTGTTTCAATTCATTACAGCATTCTCTGTAAAGTCACCCAAATTACCTCAACTGACCAAGTCTAGTCTAACCCAAGTAAGAGGTACGAAAAACACTAAGACAAAAGCAAACAAGACTACAAATTACTTCTTAGCACAATCTATACTTATATACATAATACAGCTTAAAATCAGTATGGCTTAATTTCAAACAAGTTATATAGAAGATTTCAAATCCCATTGTAAACTGTGAGCAAACATGGTAATATAAATTTAACACATAAAAGCATTTTCTCATAATTTTCTACATTACTCTTGCACAGAAATGCCACACTAAAAGGCTTTCATCAACAGAAAAAAGAACAGAGCTCGTCCCTGCCTTGGCCAACTCCCACCCATCTCGATGGAAACATACCCTGCTTCACACTGTGGCCACCAGAAACTCTATCTTCCACCATGCCCTATATCTGGTGGCACCTGCAGTAACAGTATCTGCACAACAACAAAAGCTCTCCGCTCAACTTCCCCAGCAAACAGGTTGGAAAAGTAGGTCACACCAGAAGCCCCAGAACACTGAATTACAGACACAGGTTTTGTGTGTCCCCCCCTCAAATCTTGAATTTCCTGTTTGGCTACTCACTGCTAGCTCTTCAAAGACAGGCTCAAGGACTTTGATGTCCTGAATAGGAGAAATTAGGCCAGGTTCCAAAACTGCGGTTCATGTGCTGCTGCTGGTCACCTGCAAGCACTGACCAGGTTCCACAAAGGCTACGGGCACTGAGCAAGGTCTCCTTCTTCTAACAGGGTGTAGTAATTAGGAATAGGCCTTTTAACAGCTGTTCTAATTAGCACTTGGATTCCTGAGTACAGTGAGAGGCAACCTAGTCTGGGAGGCTATTAGACTGTGATCCCATCCTTTTGATGACTCTAATGCATAATTCCAAGGCTAAAAAAACCCCACGAGTTTACTGTAAAAACACTCTTGTGTCTGAACCACTGCAACCACTACAGGTACAGCTTTACTTCTCATGGCCCAGGATACAACTGGCAGCTATTTACAAGAACCACCCACCAGCAAACAAAAGCCCTACCAATGCAGACAAGTGTTCACTGCCCTCATGAAACCCCTCGCATCAGGCCCTAATGGGCCTTGAACTTGTAAAAAACTGTTCTTAAATAGCAACCTGTAAATTTCTGAACATACAGAACTCCAGCACTCCCAGTATGAATCAATGCATCTGTGCAAGCATACTCAGGCAGCAGCCCTTGCAATCCATCATGGAAACGCCAGGAGAACAAGCCACATACTTGGCTCTCATGGAGGCAACACTAGGAAACTATAAACTGGAAAAACAAACATTTATACTATTATGGAAAGAATTTAAATTCCCTGAATTTAACTTTCCTAATGGCTCGTTTAAAATAAACATTTTCTCACATATTTGAAAATTTACTTGCAGGGCACTTTGACAAGGAATGCTCATTGCTGCTGGTTTCCACATGTCGATGTTTCTTTAATGAAAGCACAATTTCAAATCCACTCCCCTCTTATCTTGGAGACTGTCTACACTGCCTGCTGTGACCAGAGCCAGGAGGCAGAGGGGGATGATTGTTCGACACCAAAAGAAGCAGCAGTCAATTTGTAAGCTTCCCAGCTGGAAGTACATGCAAATGAAGAGAGAAGACTGCAGCAGTTGGAAAACTACCATTATTCCATGGTATTTTCTCTACACAAGGAAGTTTACAGACAGTACATACATAGTACTGTGCAGTTATACCAGAATTATTCCACACAGACTCCCTTTAAAAGAATGGCTTTTAAAGTGCAAACCTAAGAGGAGCATACCCAATGCACCAAGGAGTTACACGGTGCTGCCATCCTCACACAGGTACAGACCAGTGCTGGCAAGCTTCCCACAACAGAAGGAAGTTGTATCGACTACGACTTTTCATCAGTGCTTGTTCTTCCTCTGTTACTGTTGGAGCTGATCTCTGATAGCCAGAAGAAATCTCTATTGACAGTTGCTTTTTGGAATGACCTAACCTGAGGCAAATTGAAAACAAGCACTTTTTTAATCTGCACTC
>NW_008825537.1:540533-542505 GCF_000699105.1 Pygoscelis adeliae | reverse complement strand
GGTATTGGGAACTGCAGCAGGAGCCCGTATCAATCCCCTGTCTTTACACCTGCAGTGATTGCCATAATGTCTTTCTAGACTCTAATGTCTTTTCTTTCTGTACATGTTAGAAGCTATGAGAATAAGGTTTAAAACCATGTTATAAATTCAAATGCTCCATAATAAGTATCCTAATTCAGTAGAGTCACAGGAACCAAAGTGAGCCTGGTTGTTTTAAAGGTTTAGAAGAGTTTCTCACCAACAACATATCCATTGGGTATTTTGAATCATATTAGAAAAACCAGTACAAAACCTATTGATTCTGAAGTATTATATTGTTTTAAGTTTAAAACTACGCAAACCCAGGGAAGGGGGGGGAGGAGGTGAGCAAACAGCTGCGTGGGTGCTCGGCTGCTCACCAGCATCAACCCACAACACTACTTTTCTACCTTTTTTATTCTCCAACCACCACGGGGAGGCCCAGCTGTGCAGTGCTTCGTTCAAGACACAGTTCTTCAGATTCTGAAGTTCACATCCCTGCTCACAAGAGGCATTAATTTATATTGACATTTCTGTTTAGCTAATTCTTTTGCAGCTGGTATTTTTATGACAAGATTAACAGAAGCAACAGTGTGCTAGCAGCAA
Source organism: Pygoscelis adeliae (assembly GCF_000699105.1). Classification (NCBI taxonomy): domain Eukaryota; kingdom Metazoa; phylum Chordata; class Aves; order Sphenisciformes; family Spheniscidae; genus Pygoscelis; species Pygoscelis adeliae. The sequence goes on along the minus strand of NW_008825537.1, from coordinate 541,881 downwards.
CACTGCTCTACATAGAATTCTTCATTTGAACTAACAAATCTCCTCTTCCTGTTTACAGAAAACAAATACCACTTTTGAAGTTACACTGCCAGATCTTACCTAGATGTCATGGTTTAACCCCAGCCGGCAACTAAGCACCACACAGCCACTCACTCACTTCCCCCAGTGGGATGGGGGGGCCAAAACCAGCACACTAGACCAGGGTAAGGCTGCTTCTACCACCAAAATCACCAGTCAGCACACATACTACTACCAGGTGAAACACTGCCTGGGAGCGTTTCTATGACAGCAGTCCCCTTTTGTCTGTCACACTCGTGGCTACAAAAGGTCTACTGCTCAAGCTGCATTAATTTAATAACACACCCATGCTCCTTGTAGTTTTGCTATCAATACTTTAGTTCCCTTTTCTGAATTAGAGAAAGAGTCTGCCACAAGACAGAATTCTAATATTTCATATTTTTTCCAAGTTATCTTTTTGACCACCCCCCAAACTCCAAGCCTTTTTTTGCTTTAAAGTTCTAAGAAATAACTTCTAAGAATTTTGAATTAGTCTAGGCTTTCACAGCTTAAAAAGCAATTTCTAATTCATATGAAAACTATAAATTGTCTCATTTTCACCACGATTTTACCTGAACTTTACCATAGTTTGGAATGAAGCCAGAGATTGTCTCAGCTTCTACCAGCACACCTAGCAGTACTACAGAAATTCTCAGCTGCCCTACATAATCCTTTATCTGCTTAAGATCCAGTCACTTATTTTAAAAGGATTACAATAAATCAACTGCATTCTGCCTGTGCAAAAGGCTAGAAACAAATACAAATAACCATAAAAATATTAATTTCAAGACAAACAGGTAATATTAATCAACTTTCAGAAAGCAACAAGTTACAGGCAGAAAGCAAAATTAAAGCAGTGGCAAAAAGACAGGGCATATGGGAAGGATAAGGACAATGACTAGAAAGGCCAGCAAGCTACAGGCTAGCCAAGTCTAAGATCTATGAAAAACTATTTCTTTCCCTGGCTTGCTGAGGAAATTCTACGCAGCAGCAGCCTCCTCTACCTTTGGACATGGGGCACCTTACACTGCTCTAACAGTTTTTAAACAGACTAAGGATAGCAGTATCCCTCCTTCTTGTGAGGGAAAAGATAGATTTAGGAGGCATGCAGGCCATCAGCTAACATGCACTTACAATAAGCAAAGCAGGTAACACAGCTGCACCTGGAAAATCCCCCTCTGAAAATAAACCAAGAAAAATCTGTACTGGCAGAAGTCCTTGGTCTGCTTTTCTTAAGTTCAGATAAAAAACGCTCTGTTGGAAGTCTTGTAACTCTGCCTAGCCAGAGCAT
>NW_008825537.1:537451-540478 GCF_000699105.1 Pygoscelis adeliae | reverse complement strand
AAAAAATTTTGGACCCAGTAAAAGACCACTGTAATATTTTACACCAAAAAGACACACAAATCACTGAGAAGCTCACAAAAACTCTTTGCTCTGATAAAAGAAGCAAAAAAAAATTCTTGGAGCACAGAAAGAATTGAGCACCTCTGAAGTATCCGTCAAGGGATCTGTATGAGTTCAATCTCAGAGGAACGGAAGAGTGTACTTTGATACTACAGTTCACAGCTCAGATCACTTTGTGAAGAAACTAATAAGAGAAATCCAGCCTGATGACATCATTATTCACACTCATGTTGTATTCCAACATTTTTTGCTGAGAGATTCAAGAGCTGGGAATGGAACTAAATTTAAACTACTAGGAAGAAGGATGCCAGTTTTCCTTGTCTTCCACAGAAGACTCAATTCCAGCAAGTCTCCCTTATGTTACCCCCATATGCCCCTCTTTCCCCCCACCCTCCTGTCTCCAACACTCTTTAGTCATTTAAAGGTAGAGCAGTGTGAAAAACATTCCAATTTGGGTCACAAACAAAGTGTGAGTCAACTTTTTTGTGAAAACATCTGTGAAGAACACACAATACAACTGCATCCTCCTTCAGTCCTAGTAAAGTTCAACACAAAATAACTTCAAGATCCTGAAGACTGCAGCCTCTGAGATGGCTGCTAAGCAAAGCATGATACTGCTGTCCCATCGGTCTGTAAGCAGCAGCTACAAGCTCAGTGTGTCACTCACCCCTCTGCTGTGCCCTGTTTAAGACGCAATATTTACAAGCCGACCAGAACCAACAGCAAGAGGTGGGGGGGAGAAATCATTTTAGTTCAAATTGCTCACTGCACCCCTATATGATTTATCAAATTAAATCCAACCCAGTAGTCAGCATATTACATTGAAATAATGAACCTGTGGTGGAGGCATTAGCCTATCTGGCAGGCTTAGAGTACATACTTTTTTTTAAACTATGCTCTGCTCAGCTGGGGCCAGCAAACACCTGTCACCTACCACTTAATGCTTTTTAAATTGTTATAACCTCACTCTTGTCTGGACAAGATTTAGTCTAATACCTTTACAAAAGAGCCAGCACAGTAAACTTCCCACTAAGATTCACAGTAGCATACTGGGTACACACACACTTTCAGCATCTTTGAAACTAGGTTAGTTGGTCAGAGCATTGCAAAGAATTTAGTGCATTGGAAAATTAGTTTCTTCCCACGCATACGGCCACAATAGCTGGTACTATTTCTATAGTATACAGATAGATTTTTGGGTTCCTAAAAGACACTAGAAACTTAAGGATTACATTAAAGCAATTGCTCACACAACCTGATGAGATTTTGCAATAAGATGCATTATGAGCTCAAGCACACACTAGCTTTAGAGCCAAGCCGGATCCTCAACCCACTCACCTCGTCAGCCCCTCCCTGACTTTCTTTCTCAGTCTTTGCTACTATGGAGACACACTGTGAAACAAACCTGCCCTTTGAGCAAATAAAAGGTGTGGCCATTTTAAATAGCCCAAAATTCCTAAACTCCAAGTACTGCAGTAATGCAGTCATTCTGGCTTTGTAGGGCAGCACACACCCAAGCTTTATGATATACTGTTCCCAAGTTGAAACTTAACTAGTAGTCAACCTTGAGCTTTTTAAATCATTGCAGTGGAGCAGACAGGTCCTTGGTAAAGCTTAACACAGATACTATCAGAAAGAAATACTGCTGGATGAGTCACTTTGGGAAAATACAACCTATGAAAGAATATTTTGGGCCCAAATCTGTAAAATGGCAAATTGGACATGCAGGTTTAGAAGGAACCCCATGCTAATTCAAACTCACCTAAATTGCAGTTGTGTAATAACTACAGTCTGCTTTGGCAAACACCGAGCAACCATTACACTGGGATTACCAAAACACACTTGCTGAACTAAGCACAGTATTCAACAAGTTTTCATATGAAGCTTGAAAGACAACTATACCAGAATCACATAGAATTTGAAATTAAATAATGCTTACTCTTCTTGCTAGTGTGAGATGACAACAAATGGGGCACCAGCACATCTACATTTTCTAGTTTGACAATACTTGAAACAGATGTCAGTGACTCAGAGACCAGAGTCTATCTCTACACTTGTGGGATTAAAAAGATAAAGTTGAATGAATTCATGAGTGTTAATTTTTTTTAAATCATCACAGATTGAGGGCAAAGTAGGCCTGAGGTTAAAATAGAATATTTTCTACAACCATTTCATTAACTGATCATTTTCTATAAAGTCTCACACAATTTCATCTACAACTGGAGTCACAGCTTGTTTCCCTTCCAAGTGCAAGTAATTTGAGCTCAGTTCCACATAAAAAAATTGGTTTAGATCTGATGGAAAAACTGCTTTAAACAGATCTAATAGCTGATAAGGCTGTGGTAGCAGTCTTGCTTAGCATCTGTGCTTCACCCAATAGCTTAAATTCCTGTTAAACTTAATACAGATTTAAACAGCTTTCATAATCCAACCAGAGGTCTTGCCAATTGCCCTGCAAAGGACAGTTATCTATAAATTGAAGACACAGGTGCATAAAACCTGTGTGCAACACTAACACAGATTAGATCGAGCTATTTACCAAATCCAGCTGACACAATGCTTGCCGAAAGACATCCATGTACCTTGCTACCAACATGTGGCTTACATGTGTGATCATGCCTGTTACAGAGGCCACAAGAGCCAGCTTGTTGCAGTCTCCGACTAAAGCCATAGGAGGGGACTGGAATTTCCTCACAACATTCTTGGCCTGCTGCCTGAAGCCATAATTACTGTTCCCATGGCAAAGATCCTGGCTTGATCACAAATCACTTCTATGCAGTCACTCTGTATCACACTCTAGCAAACCCTATTTCAAAAATTAACTTCTCAAATGACACAGAAGTGTACTTTTTTCCCCTGGAAGGATCATCTTTCAAAAAGAGATCAACTTAACCAAGAAACTAAAGATTATTCAGCACCTAAACTATTCTGAGACTTTTTCAATCATTGAAATGCAACTTTAAAGAA
>NW_008825537.1:530174-537394 GCF_000699105.1 Pygoscelis adeliae | reverse complement strand
TCTAGTAAGTCAGTCTTGCTCAGAGACCATTACAGCCTAAAGAGAGAGTGGTATCTAGGCAAATTAAAGGGAAAGGAGATAGAGAGTGATCTTGATCAAATTACTTAGAAGAGGCAACTGCAGGGTCAGACCCAGTATCTTAGAGTTCAAATACAGTGCCTCCATCTTAAGGCCATACTTCCTTCCTTTTCAGACAGCAATGAAACTATGGGAAGAAATGTGTCTTAAATCATGTGTTTCTAATCTGCAGGACATTCCAGAAGGCTGTGCATCAAGAGCCCCATACCAGAATTGTAATGAGCTTCCTAAACAAATTCACACACTTTAAACTGAAGAGCCTGCAGACTAGGCTAAATGTGAAGCCCAGGAATGGCTACTACAACTACCGTCTTGATTAAAAACAAGACCGTCAGGCAGTAGAGTGCTCAAGTAGTAAGCCATGAGAACATCTGGGGACTTCTTAAGTTACAGAACCTAAATGTAACAGAAGACCTCAGAACAATTAATAGAAGCAGGTGTGCGTACCCTTAATATGTAAATTAAGAATGGGATAAAATCCTAAAAAAGGTGCCAGCACCCTGCCTTTTAAAACAATAAAGTAGAGCAAACTGATACATACTTTCACAAAGTCCTCAATTTCAAAGTGAGACTTAGCAACCAGGAACACTTACAGCAGGAAGACCACCAAGAGGCCACTGTAAGTTATCCTTGACAATTTGCTCAGCAGTGTTTTAAGTTAAAGGCACTTTTCCTACTTGTCTGAGAATTCTCCAACTTTGGGACATTCCAGTCAATAACAGAACATTGAAAAGGTCTACTGGTGTCTCAGTAACATACTGCCTGAAGTATGACAAGAGCTGACAGCTTTTGGGGACTGTAATCTTCTAATACCTTAACAAACTGGATGGAGTACCATTCCCACCTTCTTTGTACATACATGGCAAAGAGGAGTAAGTTTACACCTCAGATTAAAAACCAGTTTTCCAGCTCTAATTTAGCTCAGCCAGCAAGCTCTCTTGTGAGCACAGCTTTCAGAGCAGACACTAACAAAGTAGTTGTATCTCCACCTGAATCGCATTTCTGAATGTTTTATAAAGTCAGTAGATCAGAAAAAATAATGCTGTGGAACTGTAGTTAAGTTATCAAGCAGTTAAAGAACATGGGCTTCTGAAGGGGGGAAATCAGTTAGCCCTTGAAGTGATTTCAGTGATGCCCCAGGGATCAAACAAATGCTGATGGATGAACAGAGCTCTATAATCATAGTTATTTCAGCAAAGACAACACTGAAATGCTTCTGTGATATTACAGAAACCTTCTGCAGTCCCTTCAAACTACTTATTGGCAAACCAAAGGAGGGCAGATTGAAGTGGAAGTGACACACAAAAGCAAAACAGAAAAATTTCAGAAGAGCTGCAGCCAATGAAGTTTTATGCTTACCACAGAGGTAAGTATTTTTAAGCAGCAATTGATAAATGATTTGATTACACAGCTTTTTCAAACAGAGATGCCTGTACCTCTCTCCATGCAACAGTCCTGCAGTCAGAGGATCTTTAGTAGTACAGAAGAGTACGGGGGAACTGTCTGGACATAGCTGACCTGCACACAGCCATATAGAGGATGCAGGCATACGAGAAGCCTTCACTTTGTTCTTAGCTGTGCACAAACAGGATTCTAACTTACCTAAGCAAATCCATGACATGTATAACTGTTACACCATAACATTAAAGAATGTACTTCTACATTATCTACACTGGCATATTCAGTGTCTTATTTAAACATAATCAGATAACATGGCTATGTCAAAAATAATTTTAAAACTTACCTTTATCAAGATGATTCAACTTTCCTTTTTGCTTCTGCCACTCTTTAGATTTTGATTCAACTTTCTCAAAACCTGCCTTGTCTGACTTGACAAGAAACCTCATTTTTGATGCACACTTTCGTCTCACCACTCCCCACCCCACTGTACAACTGGCATAATCGTGGTTACAGTTCTGTCCTGTGCTAGGAGTGAAAGCACTTGGATGGGATCTCTCCCAGTCCTCGTTTTAGACATCTGACTGTACTGCACTAGGGACTGAAATCGCCCCCACAGATGTGAGCGATGAGGCAGACAATACCACATACTGAAGCTTTTAAAGATTCACTGAGGACTACAATTACAGTTTCAGAAGCTTCCTGGTCAAGTTTAGTTATGTAAAACCACTTCTTAAAGCTGCAGAAACCTAAAGCTGCAAATTACACATTATAAAACCAACTGAGGGCACTTCTACCTAGATTAATGAGTTTACCAGAAGATGTTGTTACTAGAAGATGTATCAAACTGCTCTGCAGTGGTCAAGGGATGACTTAGTCCACCTTTTACAATGGCTGTTGTCCAGGCCTAAGCCTTTCCTCCTCCTCTGATGGCAAACTGAACTCCTTGCAGCAGACAGCGTTCTCCAACTGAACCAGACACTATCATGGCACTATGATTAATTCAAATTTCAGATTCTCATACGAGGAAGACTTAGAATAATGTTTCCCCTACAGCCATTAAATAGAGCCCCTTCACATGTGTAATGCTTCTCAGAAACCCTAAAGCACTAACAAACATGCCTACGCTTAACAGCAGTCACATCCAATTTTGTACTTTCAATACAAAATCTATTTGCTGTCTAAGAGCAAATTCTCTCTAATGCTCCTACTTCACTTCTGTAGACCTAACAGAGCCCACACTACACAAGCTCAGCTCTACTTCAAATTAGCCCTGTCACACACTGCATCACTTCACCAGCCTATTCAAGTTGCCACACGCAACTCTTTCTTAATTAATAATGAAGACTAACAACACACAATTCGGGCCATTAAAAAAAGCTGTCAGATTACAACTTTGAGGGCCAACATTCACACACGTACTATCTAATAAAAAGAACTCGCAGGGCTGAACTTACTGTAATCCTGATCCCAGAGCATTAGCTACAATGTTCACAAAGTAAAATGAAAAACCTTTAATACATGAAGGAGTGCCAGTCTATCCTGCACATTCCAGTTTAACATTTCACAGGAATGAGCTTTTATCCTGTGAACACAACAGCCTATTACCACGCGCAGCAGATAAGGAGGCTCCTGTCAGCACTTTGAGTTTCAGGGCTAAGTCTGCACTTTCAAAACCTGAGACTAGAAGGGTAAAGGTCATATTTACTGTACTCGCAAGAGAAAAATCAACAGCTAAACACTCAATTTTTTGTGGCAGAGGATTTTTGACATATAACTGAACAGGAATTCACATAAACAAAGGAAATAAAGTTCTCAAAAGAAAAAGGACCAATTTCTCCATTGAGAAGCATTGTCTAGCACACAAGTAACAAGCATGGCTTGACATTTTAGTAGGGGAAAGGGCTGTTTCTAAATGCAATAAAGTTCTTTTCTGACAGTTGATAATCAATGTCCAAATGCCAAGAGCTAAATGCTGAGCCATAATAAAAAGTTTTAAATGCACATGAAACTAATTTATCTTCTGGTTAAAACCAATTTACATGGTACCAGGAATAACCCTTTAAAGCCAAAGATCTACATTTGGTGAGGCTAAAACTAGGTCAGATGCTGAGCAGTGTAAAAAGAGAGAAAAAGTGAGAAGTGCCTACCTTTGTACCAACTGTTATATCTTGGACAATGCTGTAGAAAAAAGAAAGAAAAGGATTAAAAAAGTTAGATAGGTTTGCCACAAATATCCAGCATAGTTTACAGTAGTAAGAAAAAAAAGCAAGTCAAAGTGCACAGTTGTCTTTGCAAGTGAGCCAAGGACAGTTTATACAAAGAAAAATTATTAGATGGTGATGGTGGAGACCCAAGACCCAGCAGTGCTAGAAAACTGCAGCTCTTCCACTTCCTACAGTGGAGCTTGCTCCTTTTGCAAGGGTACCACGGGGGACTAAGACCAAAAACCCACAGTTAATACAGCCTAACATTCTTCACAGGAAAGCGATGCGATTAGAACACCACCTCTGACTAAAACAAGAGCAAGAGTGTCAAGAGTCAACTCCATCACCAATATTCACTTCTGCAATTCTTAACAACCTTATATACAAAGGAGCCTCTGCTAGGCTGTAAAGAGGCTATCTCTTGTGAAATTATCGAGTCAATAGTGAAGACTACTAATGCTAGAGCTCCAGCGGCACTACAGACAGACAGCACACACCACACCGACCTTGGGCTGTTCTCTCAGCCAAGCTAAGAGTCTGTGCCAGGCTTAAAGCAGCCCTCCAGCCACGCTAACACCGCTGGAGCCAGACCAGTGCCAGGCTAACAGAGCGCAATTAGAAAGAGCGGTGAAGAGGTCCAGGCAGCTCCCAGATTGGGGTATGCCTGCACACAAGATTCCTCTATCAATTATTTTCTACTTAAGAAAACAAATAGTATTTTTCCCTAACACCGATCTGAAGGAAAAAACAGTTAAACTCTACAATATATGCTTCAACCTCCTAAAATGAGACTTCCTGATTAACTAGCATGAAAAATAGTGTTAGCTGTACCTCAAGCAACTCGTGCTAGCTCTTGTCAGCAGTGAACGTTGTATATCACAACATACATCTACTTAGAGCAACTTGTTTCATTGATGGAATCAGAATGACTTGTCTACAGCTTGGCTTATTGTACCTGGGTAATCTTCCAGAGTATTACAGTACCTACATGTTACTCTCTGTTGTGGGAATGCTCAAGACAGTCTAAGGATTTCAGTTATACCCTTGCACTGAAGAGTGTTTTTTTGTGAACGCCAAACCACTGTAAAGCAGCAACATAAAACAGAGCAGAAATTACCATTTTAGATTGACATATATGCAGCACTGCCTGCTTCAACTCTATCTTTCAAATAGCTGACCATAATTTCAGTGTAAAGGATCAAAAAGTCGCTGGCTAACAGACCTGCAGCAACTTTAAGGAAACATGGCAGAGAAGCAGAAGGCAGGGCAGTCGTTCTTAAAACAGCAATACGAAATCTGAAGTACTCAAGAACAATTCTACAAAATTATTTAATGCTAGAGAACTTGCATTTACTAGTTCTTCCTTCCCTACCCTCCTGCAACAATTCGTAACTTTTCAGGGAATTAAATACTGCTCGATCTTATTAACTCATTCATGTTTTACCAGCTCCACAAATAAGCCGTAACACAAGTATAAGCCAGCTCAGCTCCTCATACTTCCTCTTCAAAACCAACCTGCCATGTCATCATAACCCAGCAATTTACAGCTGGAGTTACAGTCTGATCCAATGGCTGCTGCCAGGAAGCCACGCGATAGTTTCTTTTTTTTCAGCTGAACTACTTAAAGAACACTCTGTATGAGAATGCCAGGCTTTGCAATCCCCTGGTGTCTGGTCACCAACGAAGACAGATGGGTTTTGCTGCACTTTGAGGGCCAGCAGTAATGAACTAATTAAACCCATCTGCACATATCAGTTTTAAGAATCATAATCATTCTGTTAGAATTACTAAATAGGAGTACACATTTCTTCAGCTAAAATACATACATTAACCCAGCGATTTTCATAACCTTAAAAAGATATTTCCAGCAAAGCACGGTAACAGGGAATCTCCTAACAGGGAATCTCCCAAGTTTCCAAAACTCTCAAACTTACCCCAGAGCCATTTCTCTTACTTCCTGTTCCTCTTGTGGGCCTCACACACAGGAAATGTTTTACACAAAGTAGCCTTAACAGGGGATAGTATTTAAAATTATCCAACAGGAAGAGCCTTTTATTTGCTAAGAATTATCGATTCCTGGAATATTGTAACTCATTTCATAACAAATGCCACATGAAACAAGCACCAACAGTATTAAAGAATTTTTATTCAAGGAATGTGCAATATACTTCCACTTCTCACACACCCCCCTTCAATACGTTATCATGTCTTAAGCTTCATTCTCTTGTCCTATGTCAACCTTAAGTAGGGGTTCAAAACTCTTCTCATTTCCAAAAGAACAGGCAATAAAGCCTTTCATAAAAATTACTTTTTACATGGAATGGGAAAATTCCTACGCAATAAGGGGAAAAATTAAGCAGCACCAGTAAAACCTCTAGGTCATTTTCCAAAGCAGCGTTTCCCATATGAACTCTTCACATACTTTAACAAAGCAACTTAGTCAAACAGGATCATTTGAAAAGCACAGCTACATATCATTTTAGGTGCAAGAAGCAGACAGAAGAAGTCTGTAGCCAGAGAGGCCACTCACTGCCAGCTAGGCAAAAATGTAAAACCATTTTCAGAAGCAGCTTTCAAAGTTTCAACAGGAGACAGCTTTCACAGGGTAAACAGAACATGCACCAAGATCTTCAGAAGACAATGGGTAATTGAGACTCATACTGAAATTTCTACAGTAAAATAACAACTATAAGTAAACCAGCTTTCCTAGGAACTACGGTGAAGACAGCTGATAAACTGATTTTTGCCATTAGAATATATGATCTCACATGCTGCAGATTTTTTTTTTCAGTATCATCCAACATGATGAGCAACTTGTTAAAACAAGCAGAGCAACCTGAACTGCAAAAATTAGTAAGACACGATTATTTTTTTTTTTACGTGAAAACAACACTGAGACACCACCTTTTCAGAGTGTAAAAAAAAAAACCAGACATGTGACTACGCCTAATTCTCACCAGACTAGTGTTCTGAGGCAAGAAGCGAGGAGGCACTAATTTGGGCTTCCCGTACTTAAGGCTCTGAGAAAACAAACTGCTTAATCGGAGACCTTTAGAAGTATTTTAACTACTCCGCTCTAGAAGAAACAAAAATCAGATCACTAAAAAAATAGGCCATACAAGAGAAATATGGAGACCTCATTTCTGACAGAGTTGCCTTGATAAAACAGTTTTAAAGCAAACACTTCTGAAGCGAGACACCGGATGAGGTGGTGATTAAAGAGAAATCAATGCTACCCAAGATAAAAGAGTTGCGCTCTAGAAAAACTACACGAGTCAAACAGTCACGGAGGAAAGTTTTATCTCGAAGGAGTTCAGGTCTGGACAATAGAAGGAGGGGGGAGCACGAGAACAGCTCTGCTCTACCGCTGCAGCTTTACCTACGGATCTCAGGTAACACTGCAGTGGAAGCCTTACTTCCAGCGAGCCTCCTGGCGCGCCCGAAAGCGCCACAGCTCCTTGGAAACTGATGCAAAACTTGTGCTGATGGAAAAACGGCTCACAAAAGAAAATCCAGCGAGAAAACCCCCCCGCCTTC
>NW_008825537.1:518388-529467 GCF_000699105.1 Pygoscelis adeliae | reverse complement strand
CACCCGTCCATTGCACACGGAGGAGACCCGTCGGGAACGGAGTGGAGGCGCCGGAATAGCAGGAACGAACCCAACCGCTCCGTGTTATAGACTCACAAAATGGCGGCGCCGCCCGGCCCGCCTCACCCGCGCCAACGCCCCATTGGCTATCGGAGATGTCATCTTGATAGCAGGGGCGGGGATCGCCCGCCTCCGAGGGTTGGCGCCCTGGCGCCCCTCGCGAAGCCTATTGGCTGCAGGCGGGATGAGGGGCGGAGCAAAGCGCCGGTGCGCGGCGCGATTCGGTAGGCGAAGGGAGACGGTTGGGAGGAGCCATCTTGAGAGCGGGAAGGATGCCGAAATACCACACGGATCCACCATCTTGATTGGGGGCAGGGCATGGGATAACTGCGTTGGGCGCCATCTTGACTATGGGCAAGGGCCCCAACGTGCACATTGTGTTGTCATCCGCAGCGCGGGCCGGGGCCTGCGGGAGCGGCCCAATCGCCGCCGCCATGTTGGCTATGGGCAGGGAAGCCGCGCGCTCCCGTCCGTTGCCATCTCGAGTAAGGGAGAGCGGGCTCCTCGCCGAAATTAGGTTAATTATTTAGCACTGCCAGTCTGGGGACTTTTAATGGCGCTAGACAGCACTTAGAAGTTTTATTTAAGATACAGGATAAAGTCTGTTTAATTGCAGTTAATGTCTTAAGGATAAAGATTACCCAGAGAGAGAGAGAGAGAGAGAGAGAGAGAGAGAGAACTTGTGAGGTAAGCCATAACACCTACCTGCTCTGCTCAGGCATCAGGATAATATTTTTCCTAAGTTACAGTCCTGACACCGTTTGCTGACCAAAACAGCTCTTTTTCCAGTCAGGTGGACCTCAGTGGTTAATTAGATAAGCTTGTTTCAGTCTTAATGTGTGTCATTGCCTGTAGGTCTTACTTCTGCAGAGATTCAGGTAAAATCCACGGATTTCCTATCTTTGGGGATTTTCAAGCGTCTAGAAGATTTCCTTTTCAGGTGCTGGGCCATCTATAGTAAATTTAAGCCTACTACAACAGACTTACTTGTATTAGATATTTTCTGTAGTCCCTTAAAAATGATTGTCGAGCTTGTTCATGTGCCACAAGATGAAGGCCCCTAAAAAAAACAAAAGGGAGAAGCACGTGTCTGTCTAGTTCCTGCTGTAGACGGTGCCAGTGCATTTACTTTGCTCCTGTGCAGCAACAGGCACACGAGGACTGGGATCCTGATGGAGGCCGAGCAGGTCTCGGGATCTTCCTCCCATCCACCAGGACGTTGCTGGTTCCTCTCCATTAACATCATTCTGTAAAGCAGTTTGCTTCCACAGATAAAATGCTACGTGTCTCTGTTTAAATATAGACAATATTTGCTCACTGGGAATTCTACTAGCAATTACTCATTTTCTTTGCCTCACTTGTCATAACCCTATCTGTTGACTGGAGCACAAGAATTAATTGTCCCAGACCTTGCTACAAGTCCCTTGTGTAGCATTGAATCAAATATCAAATGTCCAGTCCACATTGATCTTGGCTTCATTAGCTGCAACCCTGTTTTGAGAGTTTCTAGGCAACATAATACTGGTCTTACTGTAGAAAGGATCCTTCGTACCTCACCAGCACACCCACTTTTGACATTTTCCTGAAAACATTTGTACGATTCTGCCAATCCGCCTCTATTGTCAGTGGTAAACTGTAAAACACTAATATAGATCAGTGCCACTGATGGAAGCACCTGAGCTGTAACACAGCCGTGTCAGTGGTACATAGGTGAAGGTTCAGAAAAAGATTTAAAAAAAATACTGCAAATGAAATTCAGAGTCTTATCCTTAGGCAGTGTTTCTGCTTAACGTCAGGTAACTTTGACAGGTACAGACATGCATTTTATACTCCCATTTCTTTCTGGAGCGTGTACTAGACACATGAATATGGGGGGAAAAAAAGTTAAAGTGAAACCATCTATTATTTTCTCCCAAACATGTATTACTGTCTTGGTTCTTATGGCCAGATGCCGCCTTTTCTCAGAGAGAAGGGCAACGCTCAGATATTTTGGTGGCCAGGACCAGACACCAACTTAATGCCTCACTCTTGTCACCATTTGTGAAATGCAAGAGCTTCCATTGAGCTTGGATCTTAACCAAGAGCTGTAACTCTAATTTCCATATCTTTGGTTTATTGGGCTCCCCAGCCATTTGGCCCTTGTTCCAGCAGTGAAGTTTAAAATGTAGAAAAAGTATGTTCTTACCTATTGCTACAGGCGACTAAAGGCCTCATCTGAAACTGAAGTTATTTTACTAGGTACTGCATATGAAAGGCTCAGCTTCTGCCACAGATAAGAGATTTACAACTTAGATGAGGCAAAGAATGGGAAAATGATGGGATTATGTGATCCACTTTAGAGTTGCTGAGCTGAGAGTCAGAGAGATAAAGTGATTTGATCAAAGCAGAGCAGGAATTTAACTCCCATCTCACAAGCCACAATGCACTTTCTTGAACTATGTCTATTCTAAGCTGTATTTCCCGTGGAGGTGTTTCACTTCATCTTCCCTTCAGAATAATCTGTTTTATATACTGTAAGTAAGAAATCTCTCCATAGTAGAGGATGGTATGGAGACAGAATCACTCCTTTTTTTTTTTTTATATGGGATATTTCTGTCCACTTGTAAAGACGTGTACCCTAAAGAAGGGTACCCTGAACATGATGCAAAGACACTGAAAAAAATCATTAATGCTAGATACTGATCACTCGTAAGAACAGTATATGATTTTCTAGTGGCTTTTGACATTAGTTTATTGCATGTGCAGATATCCCAGCTGCTTTTCAGGTATCTTTGGAAAAGCAAACACAGGTGGATGTCATCAAAGAATTACTACTTTTCAAAGACCTCTCCTGTGCAATTGAGGTCTAACTTAAAAGACTCTTTTAAGGTTCGTGCAAGCTCACTCGGATTTTCCACAGTCCTAGCAGAAATGATGATTATGCAACATTTTATCAGACATTTTCCTGTAACATTAACAGATTTTTTTAGACAGCGTCTTTTCGGATACTATGGTAGCAAACTGACTAACGATACTTACTATTGGGTAATGCACAGTCTTTCTCTGGGCCAAACAGGAAAATGTATTTAACAACAAAATACTACTTTATATAAAAAAAAAAAAACAGCTGGGAGAAAGACCTGCCTCTGTATATCTTTTTGTTTGTTTTGAAAAAGAAACCCACATGAAAATGGCCATGTGAAAAAAAAAAAGAGGACGGAGAAGGGAAAAAATATGAATCAGCTTCTTTTGTACAATCCAGCAAAATGGTCCCACCCTCCCCCAGGCTCTGGTTACTCACTTGCTAGAAAGGCCTTGGCGGGACACACCCAGGTTTTTCTCTTTTTAAGCCCTTCCTGCCTATGTTATCTCTTTGAATTTAATTTACCAGGCAGGGAAGAAAAACCCTCTGAAACAAAAAAGACCCTTTTCCTGCCTTTTTTCTTTTGTATTTTTAAAATAGCTCTGAAGCCTGTACTACGTTCACAGGACACTTCTCTACATAACTTTGTTCCTTTGCAAACTAGCAAAGTTTTTTTCCCCTTCCTCTTCCACTCAACGTTTCTATCAGTGACTTGAAAGTAAGAACCCTCCTGAAATATGGTCTCTGTTCAGGAACCCAAACTACTGTGCATAATGGTATATCCTAGATACTGTTTTTAATGACAGTTGTTTCCCTGCAAGTTCCCCTCCTCCCCCATTATTCACAGTACCCTGCAAGGTCCTAAACCAGGAAACTCTTTCATATATAACTTTGCTACTAATATAGTCCCAATGAAACTTGGGGGGGCAGGGGCCGTTTCAAATACTTTTGTTTCTTTTTGTTGCTTTCATTTATTTTAAACCCCTTTCAATTAACATGGCTGTTTTGTTTAAAAGAGTATTTGCAGCTTTAGCAACATCTTAGGATGCCAGAACATTCTTTTGTGCATCATTCATGATGCCACATCACAGCTCTGGAAATGGTTAGTCTAGAGCTAGCAGAGAAGGAGCAAACTCACTGCTGCGTTTATCAGTCCAACAAAAAGACACGTATGGCTTCTGATCGGCCAGCCAGTTCACACATGGCTCAAAACTACTGAGAGCACAGGTATCTTCTCACTCAGCTCATACCGAAGGGAAGGGAAGGGAGAGGGACCAGAAGTATCACGGTAGAAGTCATAAGCCACACAGGCAGAAAGCTGGGGTTATTGGAGGAAGAGGTGTGGGTACACAGAGGATCGCCGGAGAGCTGGCGAAGTTAGTTCCAGTGCTTGCGGAAAGTTCATTTCTTAACTGCAGATTTGTGGTTTTACAAGCAGTATATATCGTTAGCACGGGGAGTATTTTTGATACTAAGATGATCCTAAGAATTTGGCAGCATGAAGTATTATCAAAAAGTGTACCCATCGGTAATTGATAAATTGGTTTGGAATTGAGCTTAATATACTTTCAGTATTAAATAGAAGTAAATGTTTCTAACCAACTTACAAGTTCCCTAAGCTGGATTTTTGACAGCTGTGCCACCACAGCAATTTGAGGCCTCCCTTCCAGTGACAAAGTTGAAAAGCACTTTGCAGGCAAGTATATCTGCACTTGGAACTTTTCTTAGCGTTGCCATTGCACATTCTGATTTCACCTTTTAACAGGACTGCCAGACTATATCTACACGTATTTTTTTGTGCTGCGAGTAGTTATATCAACTTAAAATTTCAAGTATAATCACAAGAGCTCACATTTTACGTTTCTTTCCCTCTTTCTAATCTGTGACAAAATGAGAGACTTATCTGCATGCGTTTTTCTGTTATCAGTCCATGTTATTTCAGAGCTTCCCTGTCTTCGCTGCTCCTCGTGGATGCTTTTGGGTGACTCATTTCCTGTGAGGATGAACCAGCCATTTCCTGGCTATTCAACACAGGACTTTTTTTTTCTTCCACTCTGTGTTGGAGTGGTGTGGATTAATCTATGGTTTGATTATACCCCCTGCAACTTACACCAGAACTGCAACTCTTCACTGCAGCCTTCTAAGATAATAAACTGCCAGCATGCGTTGCTTAGACATCGTGGCTTGCCCCTGCTTACCTGGGCCATAGACTCTGTGATTTTGGGGTGTGGAATTAAAATAATTACAGCGATACAGATTTAACAGTGCCATCCTTGCAGTCATTGCAACCCAATTCTTCTCTTAATTCAACCCACTTCAGGTCATGATAAATGGAATGTTAAAAAAAGCACCATCAGGTACTGATCTTACCACACATACCTAAGCCCAGAAAATTTGCATTATCTAATAAGTGGTACCAAGATTGCATATTGGCATTTGAGAAATCCAGGTAATACCCATATTGGTTTTTTGTGTTAGACACAGGTTACTAGAAGACTGAATCAGTTTCTGTATTGATTCTGTGCCCATAATTCCAGCTCTTTCCTCCAACCTGTGTTTCCAATGTCCCGAGCCACTCTTTATTCATACTTCACATCATGATTCTAACTGTTGTGGACAGCTTGCTTCAACAACGCCACCAAGTTAAAAGATTGTCTGGCCATTGTAATGCCAGCTTGAGGTATCACAACTCTTTCGAGCAGCTTTTTCCTGCTATTTTTTAAATTATTCTTTTAATCTTATTTCCCATCATTTCATTTGAATATTTAGATTCATTAGCCTGTCATACATTTGTAATATTTGGGAAGAAAATCCACACAATAGGGATACTGCCTCTTGAGTCTGAATGTAGCACATGTTGTAGGGATGATCACTGAATAATTCATACCCGTAATGATTTATTCATGCCCAAAAGCTGGATACCTCCTCTGTGACTTTCCATTATCTCAAAGAGAATGCAGGTTCCTGTTCAACTATACTCATCTTAGGAGTGCCAGCAGCAGCCCCTGTATGGGCACAGGAGGCAGGGTGTCTGAGGCAAATAGAGCAGGTGTGCGCTAGAAACCACTCCCGTATGGTGTTTCTGAAACATTTCTGCTCAACAACAAATGGGAAGCTCTTGCCATTCCAATGCCATATACCTATCACCCTTGACACAGAAACTAAAATGTAGGTACATTTTTGTGCAAATTCTTCAGAAAGGAAGGTGGGCGAGCAAGCATGTTAAGCTCTTTTCCACCGGTTCACACGTAAAGTGAGATGCTGCGGTCACGATGCAGGATGTTCTGAGCATGGAAAACAGACAAACACGCCATGACTCTCTGATTTGATACCATAGAGCTGATCTTATTCTCCACAAGAAATTTCAGTTTTATGTTCCATTGTAAAGTTACAGATTCTGAGACAATTGATAGAAACATAGCAAGATTGTTTCCTACCCTCTCAGGAAACCTTGCAGGAAAGCCTGGACAAATAGCAGCAGTTCAGACTAATCTCTTTCCTGTCTAATGTGGGCTATCAAAAAGCACGCCTTTTATCAAAGTTTGTAAGACCACGACCTGAGTCTCCTGACCTAGGTGAAGATTTTGCAAGACATTCAAATTCCATCTGTCTAGAAAGTATGAAAGATGATTCTGTGTTTCAGCAAAGTCTCCAGACTCGCAGGCAACACTACCCCTAGCCGGCTGGTATGAAATTTCCTAATTGTTTATCCTGTAATCCTGACTTCTTTTGTCCTTGGAATAGGCTCTGCATCAGCATAATTAAAAATGTCAAACATGCTTGAGAAACTCTCCAAGTTGCTAAAAATGAATGTGAATTTCCTCCCCACAACCTCGCTTCATCTTTCCCTTACTCTGGCCTCAGCTTTACAAAGTGGTCTGTTTCCAGCCCTTCAGCATAGTTTGCATTCCACTGCCAAGAATGAACATTTATTTATACAAACAACCGTCCTTACAAGCACATCTCCCCGTGCTATCCTAGGACAGGGAGATAAACATAATTTCTGTTCTTTTCTGTAGCTGCAGTTCTACATTTCTTTTTTCTTTATTCAGGGGCATTTTTTGCAATGAAAGATTAGTGCAGTTCAGTCGCTTTCCTATGCTACAAATCTGCTCAGAAATGGACTGGAATGCTTTTTCATTTCCTTACAATGATTTTATTTTATTACTCTCTAATGATGGTGCCAGTTTCCTAATAAACCACTTAGGGGGTCTTGATGGCTCAGCAAGCAGGTTTTCAAAGAGGTCTCACTCATGCTGCAACCTTGAGGGCTCTGCGTAACTCACAGAACCGGAAAGCCTGTTTCTCTCAAAAGCACACCAGTAACCTGGTTTTCCCAAGTCCATTATCAGGCTGCTGTGTTATACTAATTCTTCCAGCAGCGCAGCTGACATTGTAAGGGAGATCAATGGTAAATGAAATGGCAGCTACCAGGTGAGCAGCACTGTAACAGACTAACGTGGACAGGGAGCCTGAAGCTCATGCATTATTTCTAAAGCTTCTCCATCACTCACCTGTCAGGCTGAGGTATTGTTCACTGAAATGCTAGCTCATCACCTATGTCCTCTGTCGTCAGGTTGTCTTCCATTGCATCTGCCATTTAAATGGATATTACACAGACGCTAGATGACTCCAGACAGGGGAATTTCATAGTCTGAGCACAGTTCATTTAAATGAAAAAAGGGGCCCTAAAAGAGATAGGGATACACATGCAGAGCATCTAGAAATTCTCCATTAGATGTGTGTATCTGCAAGCTGCTTGCTGTCTTACTGTAAGCATGTCAGATTTTGCTGTGTGCGAGCCAGCTTCCATTTCTCAGTTGATATAATTGTTTGTAGCTAAGAGTAATATTTAGATTTATAGTATTTACAATTACCTCCACCAGCGAATAAGATAAAGTGGTTTTGTTGGGAACTCTCTTGCTTGCATTTCTAAAGCAACCTTCTAAGAAACAAAGCATTTAAGTAGTTTCTGAAGGATCCAGGGGAATAGTTTTTTAAAAAATAACAGCAAGATGATATTTTAGAATATAGTCCCAACGCTATCTTTTTAGGAAGAAAACCCAGACAGCTTCTTTAACTATATTGCCAAACCAAAGTCAATGAACTACTGCAAGTGAATGAATTAGGAATTTTTAGTGACTACTTTCCATGAATCGTTACTGAATATTTTATAGATCTTACTGCTGTCTTAGCTTACTGTTGCAAAGTTTGCGAAGATATATTTACCTTTGCCTCAGTATAAGGTGTCAATCTTTTTCTTCTTTACCATGATACACAACAAAGGGCTGGTGTCCTTTAAGAATATCCCCATAACATGCCCGGGTACGTACTCGGGTCTAAATAGACATTGCTCTATTCAGGAAGAGGAGCATAATTATAATTAGGCCTTGCGCTGATTAGCTCATACAGTAGCATCACAACTAATATATAGCAGGAGAGAAAAACCTCACATTGAACATGCAGCTGGCAACATACCACTACCTCCTCCTCACTAGGCTTCCAGTCAGAGCAGGATTTATTCTAATCTTGCAGGTTACAATATGCATGCCTGGAACACACCAAAATGTATCCTTACTGGATTCTTCACATGGCTTTTTAGTATTTTTCATTAAATTATATCAGCGAATGTACTGGTAGAAATTTCAGCAACATTTGAAGAGGTGTCCTATTATCTAAAGGTATATGCACACACAGAGGCATACCTAAGTACATATGTCTATATAGCACAGTATTGGCCATGTATATTCCTCTGTATTTGAGTATGCAACACCCTGATTAGTGCAGTAATTCCCCTGGAGATGAGGGAGAAACAAGTGACCCCAAAAAGGACATGAAGTAGCACAAGGACAGCAATACAGAGACATACCAGCTCTATTTTGGAACCGGCAAAATTGTGCTCCCTCTTCCCCTTCCTGAATACTTTTTGATGTCATGCATGCCGTTTATAGGCGCTTCAGCAGCGCAGCTGAATTGAAGTCCTTGTTTCTGCATTGATTCAAGAACAAATACGTCCAAATACATCTGAGAAAGTAAGAGGACTGTCACGTCAAACCGCTGTGTGCCTGCCATGAGGCCCACATTGTCATACAGGCTAATAAAGACATCATTTTCCCAGGGCTTCAGCTCTATTAAATACAAAGCTCCAAATGATTTCCTACTTGGATCAAAGATGTGTTTGTTCCAGTGCCACTTAAGTTTAAAAGGCAATACTGGGAATGAATGAAATCTCCCCAGTGGCAGCTGCTGAGGTTCAATTGGTTTGTCAGTGCTGTAATTATGCAGCGGACGTCTTCTGTTTGCTGGCCCATATGTTCGTGAAGGATGTTATGCAATGGAAACAGTGCAGGGAAGCCTTGCTCCCAAAGCTAAGGGGTTTTTGCTTTTGTGGCATGAAGACTTGCTTGTGTTTCAGATGGTGAAAATGTTAAGAAATCCCACATTCTGATTTCAGGCTTAAAAACAGAGTTGCTCTTACTTGATCAAACTAGTTGGAAGTGTATGAAAAGAAACAGTGACCTACATCCAGTATCCTAGAACTGGTGTTTTAATATGGAGACCGACCACTTTTAAATATTATTTACATAGTTACAGCAGGTCTCTGAAAGTGAGCGCTCCCCGCAGCTAACGTAAGGAGCTGTCACTGTGAACGGTGGCAGGGTTTGGTGTGACCCTTGGTGCTAAGAATAAATGTGGTTTCTTGTCCAGCCAGCCACCGCTGCGCAGCCCGTCCACCTCTTCCCCGCAGCACTTTTCATCTTTGTAGGTTAGGGTCTGGATGCTGATGAGAAATGGCTGCTCGTTAAATAGCTATCTCCTTGTCTAGTAGACTGTACACCAAATTTTCTGTGTAACAGACATGAGTGTGTAGTAAGAACTCCAGAATATTAAATTAAGCATTAAAAGAACATTGAGACATGAACCTGCAAAATGGGAAGTCAGGGAGAATTGAGAGCACTCAAGATCTCAGTTGCCAAAGGAACAAAAGAAACAATATCCTTTAGAACGTTTAATATTTAATTTGGTAAGATGCTCAGATACTGGGGCAGCGAATGCAGAGGGTGATGACAGAGAGCACCGTGCAAGGGGTGCTTTATGTCAACCCCGTCAGCCACGGGGCCTTAATGGGTTAGCCAAAACACAGAGGCACAAAAGGCTCCTTGTTTGCAGAACTGTCAATGTTATGCGCAGCTACCTGGTCTGCACGCACACCGCGCGTTTTCTAAACACCATTTAATTCATATGTGTTCTTGTTAAAAGCACATCAGCAGCATTGTACAAAAGATGGGGCTAGTTAGAAAGGAGGGAACCAGTGGCACATCTTAAGTGCTGGAGATCTGTCGCTGACTGACTCCCTGCTGTTCATGTACTGCAAGCACCTAAAGCCAACAGGATGATTTTCATGAACTGAAACAGTCTTACAGAGTTAAGTTTAATTCAGATGGGCACCTTCAGCTAAATTTTCTTGCTTTAAGGTCAGGGCTTACAAAAATATAAATGATACTTCATTTATTGAGAAAAGACTTAATTTCATACTGCGAGTTGACCAGTTACTTCTGCAACAACTAGAAGTCAGCTAGCAAGATTCTTCCCTCCTAAGTTTTGTCGTGAGGACTTAAGTACACATGTGGTCACCAAAGGAACAAAAAGGATTTTATGTAAACAGAGCATCACGGCTGTGGCGGTGACCCAGTCCTCTAATAGCCAGGCCTGTGTTCCAGAGAGCTTGGCCAGGCACAGATAGCTATTTTGAGGTACCCGTTTAGGCTTCAGGGAGCCAGCAGCCTAGGTGATTTTCTAAGAAGCATTCACTGATGCCTTAGTCATCTGAGAGCGTCTGCTGGAAGATCCAGTAAGAGACAGCTGGGTTTGTGGTGCAGGCTTGGACAAAGTTTCCAAGTGTATTTTCAGAAGTGCCTTTTGTGCACTCAGGGCAATTTCAGCAGAGAACTCCAGATCCAAACCCACTGTTGGCTCAAGTTTTGCTTTAATCTGTAGAGTGGGCTTAATTGTTTGCTCTTGCTTGTTATCACTGCTGTAGGACAAGGGTTGGCAACTCTTATGGGTACTATGCCAGAGTGTATTTTTCTTTTCCAAAGTAGCAGCTAGGTGTGCCAATGCTGGGTTTTGCTGCCTCTCCAAGAGGCAAGATGCCATCCATCTGTGGTATTTTTCAT
>NW_008825537.1:517292-518345 GCF_000699105.1 Pygoscelis adeliae | reverse complement strand
ACGGGGAGCCACTGCCTCTTACTGGTGCCTCTCCAGATACTGCCGATCCCAGCTCCTGCCTCAAGCATGCTGTTGAGAACCTATAAAATGGAGTGCAGACTCAGCGCTCAGGGCAGAGCCTTTTGCTTATTGCTTCCATCCCACAGAAGGGATCTTCAGGTTGCTTTAAGATCACTTTTCTAAGTAACTAATGCCTTCTCTCTCCCTTATTTCCTAGGCTTTCCTGTCCTCTAGGTGCCAGTGAGATTCTTGTCCTTCTACAGACTGCTGTGCTCCATGGGAGGCTTCCTGAAGCATTTTGTGTGACCTTGGAGGAGGTAAGGGAGAGAGTGGCACTTCAAAACAAGGACAGTAGTAGAAAATTGAATAGGAACACAGGCTCCAAAGGTAGGAAGCCTGCAAGGCTCCCAAATATCTTATCAGCATGGCCAGATATCATGAACTAATGAATTTGCCTGTGGCCAGAAAGCTTGGGTACTGCTTTGTAAGATGTGTTTTGTGAGAGACAAGCGCCTTTCCTTTACACGGGCACAGCACCCTGGGTTTTCCTGTGCTTTCCCTGTGCCAGCTGTGGGCATCTGCCTGAGAGACCCCAGCGGAGATTGTAAAAAGTAATCCCACACAGAGGGAACTTTCCCTCCTCTTTGTTTACCATCGAAGTTATGTCTTCTACCTCCAGGAGCCTTTTCCCAGCACATCCTCAGCAAACCTTCATAAACACTTGAGATGTAAAAACGAGAGCTAGCTCTTTGCCTGTTGCTAGCGAAACTGACTTCCACATACGCCCCTAGACTGAGTCACCATGGATTTAAAGTGCTTCTGAAAAGGTGAAATCCTCCAGCCTGGGAATGAGTTGAGGTGTCAGTCGTTAAAATTGTTCTGTATCGTAAAAAAGTAGGTTACTACGTCTCATTGTGAACAATTACGTCTAATTACAAGTCACAGATTCACCACAAATACTATTTAATAACAAATTTCTACCACACTTCATCCAGAGCATGTTATGAAGTAACACATTACCTCTGGTTTGTGGATAGGTAACGTGATGCAGAA
>NW_008825537.1:516502-517261 GCF_000699105.1 Pygoscelis adeliae | reverse complement strand
CAAACAAAGAGGAATGGATGCTAGGCCCCAGTTCACAGTTCAGTCTTTGAAACTTTGGGTGACGTGTCCTCCAGCTTACAGCACTGGTTATTTCATTTCAGTTTAGCAGATGGTAGAAAAAAAATGGTGTGTGCCACACTACGACTCTAGTTAAACTTCAAAAGGCTGCTCAGAAATACATAAAACTGCAATAAACACTTCAACAATAAAATTAAACAAATAAGATCTGCAACTTCCCCTTAGCAAACTCCCAAACGGGATGTTGATTTTTGCTGTTTGATATAAAAAGAATTCCATCAACAGAACAGACATTGAAAGAACCAAAGATACAGTAACACCCTTATCCCTGCTCCAAGGACTGCAAATGGGGAAGTTTCTGTACTTGGCTAAGGCAACATTACCGGTCAGCATTTTTGTGCTGTATTTTTAGCAGTAAGATAGCAAGTTTCCTATAAAGTTGGCACATTGAGAGGTCAGTAAATCTATGTTGAGAGTTTTGCACTACATTTTTGCTGTTTTCTTTCTCTGGAGCTCCAGGTGCAAAGGTTCTTTGGCAGGAATAAGGAAGTGCATTGGGATGGTGCCTTCATCCTAAACACAAATGTAAGAGGACCTTGACCCCTGCAGTAATAGCAGTATGTATTCAGCATCGGAGCCTGGGTCAGGGGCAGGGCTTTGGCGTGGGCCCGGCAAGGAAAGCAGCGGTGGGAACGGCGAGCGAACGCCACTGTCAGCCATCCCCGGCCCACAGCAAGGGCT
>NW_008825537.1:515567-516412 GCF_000699105.1 Pygoscelis adeliae | reverse complement strand
CCCCGGGGCCAGGGCGTAGAGAAAAGAAACAGAAAAGAGTCCAAGTTTTACATCATTCCCGTCTTCTTTTTGAGCCTGTTGCAGTCAAACTCCACGAAACTGTGAGGACTAAAAGTGATTTTTATAGTAGGAGATGATGATGTTATCCCACGTTTGGCAAAGCTTGTGCTTTATGAAAAATACCACAAATAGCGAGAGAAGCAATTAAAAGAGTAGCAAACGCTCCTACAAGTGCCTTCTTGCCAACAGACATCATCTTCCATTTATTAAGTGAAAGAAGATCATTTTAATACAAATGGCTGCTGGGGAACAAAGTAAGTTGCCACAGTCAGTTCTATGCTGATACAATTATATACTCATCCATAGTGCAGGACTGAAAGTAAAAAATCCAAGGAAAAGTAAAACAGCCTGCATATAGAATTGTTACGGAAAATAATGGCCCACTCTCCCCTGACAGCACTAACCCTAAGTGTGAAGCCGCTCGCAGATGGCAGCGTTAACAGGGTAACTAACACTATTATCGACGTAGCATTTCCTGCCCAAGTAACAGATTTGCCCTTCGCTAATTTCACCTTTCCCACTTCTTCCTGGGGAAATAAAATATTAGGACCTATTTATAGAAGTTCATGGTTTTAAATTAATTTTTTCCTTTACTACAGCTGTTTTTAGTGGTTGATTACTGTTTGTTGGACCAGGTGATCCTTTGCCAGCTGGCTGTGGCTTTTATTAGCTCTTTTAAGAAGACTTGATTTAGAGCTCACAGCTATATTACAAGGACAGCAGCTCTGTAATGCAGACCCTCAAGAGGAGAGATAATTAGGCCTCATGAAAAAAATTGTGTCCAT